>NC_066566.1:4592677-4912677 GCF_024679095.1 Eriocheir sinensis | reverse complement strand
TCTTCTTTTTCTTCTTCTTTTTCTTCTTCTTCTTCTTCTTGACCATACTACCACTACTTCTCCTCCTCCTCCTCCTCCTCCTCCTCCTACTACTACTACTACTACTACTACTACTACAACAACCACTACCACAACCACTGCTACTACTACAACAACAAATACTACCACTAATATTATTGCTAGTCATACTATTCTCACTGATAGTCTATGTTTCAAAATATTAGCATGACATTTCCTCTCAGTTTTATAATCCCCTCACTCTCATTTGTCATACTCGGCTCCATGCACTTACATAATGTCATGCTTATCTCTGTCTGACTAACACATTGCTTGGTAAATAGATGTGGTTAACGTATAATCATAGCCCAGTGAGTTGACTGTTTGCTTGCACTGATACGCAAATAAGTAGTGGCTTGCTTGTCTATATTTGTGAACTAGTTAATGTGTTTAATTTTATTCTCATCATAACATTTCTTATATAAATGTTTATCCTTTACGTTCTACTACTACTACTACTACTACTACTACTACTACTATCATAAACACTGCTACTATCAATAACTAATAATAATAGTAAAAAAGTAATGATAGTGTGTGTGTGTGTTTGTGTGTGTGTGTGTGTGTGTGTGTGTGTGTGTGTGTGTGTGTGTGTGTGTGTGTGTGTGTGTGTGTGTGTGTGTGTACGCACTCAGTGATTAGCCACCTGTTCTCAAACGAACGAACTCTGAACCACTTTTACAGATTCGACTTTCCATACACACACTCACACACACACACACACACACACACACACTCACACACACACACACCTACGCACGCAACACTCTCTAACAACCTTGACAGTTCATATTTTTTTATCATAATTTTAAAGGATTTTCCACCACGACCACTACAACAACAACAACAACAACAACAACTACAACTACTACTACTACTACTACTACTACAATGAATACTTTTACGATATTTTCTTATAGATTTGAAGATGCTAATTAAACGACACATGATTGGAGGTGGTGATGGTGGTGGTTGTTGTTACGGTAATAGTGGTGGAGGTGGTGATGGTGGGGGTGATGAGTTTCTACAATCAGTGCTGCTCCGACCGTGCCAGTGGTAACAGCTCGAGGGGGGAACTGTACTATAATATAACGCTAGCTGTAGGGGGTTGACGGGATGGTTATATGGTCTGTTCGCTTCACTACTTCCCATATGCCCCTCTCTCTCTCTCTCTCTCTCTCTCTCTCTCTCTCTCTCTCTCTCTCTCTCTCTCTCAAGTCGATAAAAATGACCTCCTAATCTTTTAAAAGGCGAGAAAATTTGGTCTTGATAAATTTGAGTCATTATATTTAAAAGAGAGAAAGTAGAGAGAGATTTAGGACTAACAACATCAGAGAGAGAGAGAGAGAGAGAGAGAGAGACGTGTGGGCCGCCCTCTCTCACCTCTGACCTTTTTACCTCCAATTTAGGATGCTTATTCCCCTCCACTAATATCATCTCACGTCTCCTCCTCCTCCTTTATCCATCTTGTATGTGTGTTGGTTTACCTTATTTTCATCATTATCATCTTCCTCCTCCTCCTCATCATCATCATCATCTTGTTCTTCCTCCTTTCGCCTCTCCCCGTTTTCTCTTTCTCCTCCTTTCCTCTATTATTTGTGTTTTTTTGTTTTTTTTTTGTTTCTTATTTCCATCATCATCATCGTCTTCACTTTCTTGTTCTTCTTGTTTTTTCTTGTTCTTCATTTTCGTCCTCTTACTCCTCGACGTAATCTCTTTTTCTCTCTCTCTCTCTCTCTCTCTCTCTCTATGTGTGTGTTGGTTTTCCTTATTTATGTTCTTCTATTTGTTTCGTCTCCTTGTTCTTCTTCGTAATTCTAAGTTAAGCCTCTCCACTCTTTACTTGTCTTCCTCATATTCTATCCATCATTCCCTTGTACTTCATTTTCTTTCATTCTTGCTTTCTACCTCCATCCACTCTTCCGTCTTCCGTAGTTTCCCCTTCTTCCTACTTTCTTCCTCATATTCAATCAACTATTTATTCCCTCGTACTTCATTTTCTTTCATTCTTGCTCTCTGCCTCCATCCACTCTTCCGTCTTCTGTAGTTTCCCTTCTTCCTTCTTTTCCCCTCCATCGCCACACCTTGAATCATTATTTCATCATCTCTAAATCGATCTTCGCTACTCAACTTCTCTCTCTCTCTCTCTCTCTCTCTCTCTCTCTCTCTCTCTCTCTCTCTCTCTCTCTCTCTCTCTCTCTCTCTCTCTCTCTCGTCCATCATTTCCTCATATAGTTCAACCTCTACCTCATTCTTTCTCTCTCCCACGGTAGTCATTCCTCTCTCAGCACTTCCCTTTCCTCATCGTCTCCCGCCCACGCCTTCCACTCCTCTCTCTCTAGTCTTTCCTTATTTCTTTACTCCCTCACCCACGCCCCCTTCATTCCTCTCTAGGCTTTTCTTAACTCTTACTTCCTCACCCACGTCCTCTACTCCTCTCTAATATTCCCTTTCCCCATCTTCCCTCTCACGCCCTTCCACTCCTCTCTCTCCCTAGTCTTCCCTTATACTTCTTTGCTTCCCTCTCTCACCCCCTTCATCCCTCTCTCTAGTGTTTTTTTACCTCTCAAGTTCACCCACTCGTGCCCTTTATCCTTCTCTCTAGTCTTCTCTTTCTTTCAAGGTGGGGCGTAACCAGTGATGCCTAAACTGATCTTCCTCTTCCCCTGCTTCACTTTTCTCCCTAACACACCTATCGCGACCCTTCTCTTCTATAGATAACGTCACCTTCCGTCCCTCGTTCCCTGCCTCACTTCTGTCTTAAGTACTCTAACACACCTACCGCGATCCTTGTCTCCTACAGATTACCTATCCTCACCTTCCTTTCCTCGCTCCCTGCCTCACCTGCCTCCCTAATGACTCTCCCTTGCGACTCCTCTACAGATAAACTAACCTAACGAGACTGAACCTGACCTCCTTCGCTCCCTGCTTCACCTTTCCCTTCTCTTCTTCAGATAAAATAACCTAACTTTACCTAACCTGACCTATTTGTCCCTCTTTCACCACGCACACTAACATCCGCGGCTATCTATCTCCTTTACAGATAACTACGATGAAGATGACGATTGCTGTGTTGGCGGCGGCCCTCCTGCTGGTGCCCTTGGCGGTGGCTGACGTGCGCTATGTTGCCCCGGCGCCGGCCTGCTACGCCCCCACGGTGACGGTGTACGAGACGGTGACGGAGGTGCAGACGGAGACGGAGACGGCCTTCAACACGGTGGTGGAGGAGCTCGTGCAGACCGAGACCGCCACTGAAACCGAGACCAACACGAAGACGAAGACGGAGTTCGTGACGGAGACGCTGGTGGAGACGAACACGGAGATCGAACAGGTGAGGGAAGGCCGAGGGAGCGACACTCAAGGCCCGCGATGCTCTTTTGTTTTCGTTGTGTTTTTTCCTTAAGGAGGTCGTGCTTTTTAACGTTCTCATGTTCTTATGCTCTTCACTTCACATCCTTCCCATTCTACTTGTACCCCAGATCGTGTAATTTTATGTAATACTATGTAATTCACCTTCCTTCCGACCATTAAACAGCCACAGGTAGTTAAATTGACTTGTACTATGTAATAATGCACTTCCATGTAACTCTCTCCTCCCCTCGTTCGAACCCCGCAGATCGTGACCACCGCCTACGCCACCGTGCACGAGACCCAGGTGCTGACGGAGGTGCTGACGGAGGTGCTGGAGAACACTGTGTACGCAACAGAGACCGAGATAAAGAAGGTTGAGGTAACCAAATGCGCCGCCCCCACCTACCACGCCCCAGCCCCCCGCCCCTACCACCAGCACCGCCCCTCCTACCACCACGCCCCCGCCACCTCCCACCTCTCCTCCTCCCTCGGCAGCTTCAAGGGCTACGACGGGTTCAGTGGCTTCAATTTCAAGGGCTACGACCCATTCAGGGGACACGAACACAAGTAAAAAGGTCGGTTGGAAATAGGAGAAGGGTTATGAGTCAATTTGGTCCTGGTCTTGGTCTTCACTCTTTTCAACGGCGCCTTCAAGTTCACGTAAGGGCGGTTGATGGTAGTGAGAAGGGTTAGTCAGTTTGATCTCTCTCTCTCTCTCTCTCTCTCTCTCTCTCTCTCTCTCTCTCTCTCTCTCTCTCTCTCTCTCTCTCTTTTCAACGGCGTCTTCTTCAGTAGTTCTCGTAAGGGCGGTTAATAATGGTAGTGAGAAGGGTTAGTCAGTTTGGTCTCAGTCTTAGTCTCTCCCTCGTCTTGTTATCTTTCTCTCTCTCTTTTCAACGGCTCCTTCTGGTTCTTGTAGAGGCGATTAAGAAGGGTTAGTGAAATTGGTACTTTTCATTTCCTTTTTCTCTCTTGTCTACATTTTTTATTCTAGTCCTCCTGTTCCTCCTTATCTTACTCATGTTATGGCTTAGCTCTGTTTTGTCTTTCCCTTGCTGTCTGTTTTCGTTTGTTTTCTGTTCTCGTTCACAGTTGCTTCTGGTTCTCCTGCCCCGCTTCTTCGTTCTCTAATAGCATATGTCTGTTATCTGAATTTTGTCTTTCCTTCCTCGTTCGTTTTTCGTATCTCGTTCACATTCTAGTTCTTCCTTTCCTCCTCTTCTTCCTCTTCCTCTAACTTGGGTCTGCTAGCCTATCTTCCGTGTGCTCTTTCCCATGCCGGCAGTGTATATCTTATCTTCCTTTTCCTCTTCCTTTTCCTCCTATCACATGCATCTCATCTTCCTTCATTCTTATCGCCATCATTATCTCCAGTATTATCTTCTTCATTCGTGACTCCAGTACTTCATCTTCATCCTCTGGCGTGGCTTTAACCTCTTCTTTCTGTTTTTCTCCTTCTTGTAAGTCTTTCAGTGGCGGAGTTTGATTAAGGGGAGGGGTCTTGGGAAACCTTATGGGCGGTATGTTCAGACGCTTTCGCTAACCTAACAAGACTGAACCTGACCCCCCTCGCTCACTGCTTTACGTTTTCCTTCTCTTCTTCAGATAAAATAACCTAACTTAACCTGACCTATTTGTCCCTCCACCTTCACATCAACTACGCATTTCCAAAGAGTAAAAGAGAGATTAGTCGGGTTCTAATGAGTGTAGGTTTAACCTCATGGCACAGAAGAAGGGTCAAACTACCTCTAGGGTCATGAAACTAGCCCTGGAAATGCTCAAAACTCCTAGAAAACCCTTGTCAAATATGTGTAGCCTACTTGGCCGCTGAACTGTTTAAGCATACGGTCATAAAACTAGCCCTGGAAATGCTCAAAACTCCTAGAAAACCCTTGTCAAATATGTGTAGCCTACTTGGCCGCTGACCTGTTTAAGCATACGACCTTTAGTAAGCCTCGTCAAAATCACCTTAGTTCCCCCTTAGCACACCCTTTTATTGACACAGACTTATTTTTTGTCCTTTTCTCCTAATACAACATGTTTAAGAATACGAAATGTTTAGGCATACGACCCTTACTAAACCTCGTCAAAATCATCTTAGTTCCCCCTTAGCACACCTTTCTATTGACACTGAGACTTCTTGTATTTTGTCCTTTTCTCCTAGTACAACCTTATCCTCTTATGCACCCCTCCTCTCCTTAGCCTACCTTGAAAGTAAAAGGAAAAGAAAAAGTCGTAGACCCGCCAATATATATGTATTTTTTTTACACGTATATATACTTATTCATTTCCGTCCCTATTTATGTGAGTTACCGGTCATGCTGAGATAGATCTATGAATGTTTGTCTAAGAGGGAATTTGTAATGGATATCCCGTCCCACCTTAAGCTTAAGAAGACAAGTCCATTTAATCAGCTCCAAAGATAGTTATTCTCAGAAGCTTAGATATATAATAGGAAGCGCTCTCTCTCTCTCTCTCTCTCTCTCTCTCTCTCTCTCTCTCCGCATCTGTTTATCTATCTATCTATCTATATTTATCTCCCTATCTAGTGAATACGTTTTAAAATGCAAGGCTCTGACATTAGTGTTCCGTGGCTCAGGCGTTGAAATACCTCATCTTATTTTACGTTCAGCTTAGTATTGTGCTGTCATGGTGTGTAAAGTATAGGAGGGTGTGTTCCTGTAGAGTAATATATTGTAAAACACCTTCAGGTTATCGTATGTTGTATAGAGTATGTGAGTATGTTGTATAAAGGATAGAAGTGTATTGCTGTAGAGTATATAATATCGTACACCACCTGATATTACCGTATGTTGTATAGAGAGTGTTGTATAGAGTATGTTGTAGAGAGGTTAGAAGAGTGTGTGTTTGTAGAGTTATATTGCACAGCACCTTGGATGATCGTAAGTTATGCATGGGTTTATTATTATTATTATTATTATTATTATTATTATTATTATTATTATTATTATTATTATTATTATTATTATTATTATTATTATTATTACCATATCAACACCGTCAGTTCAAACACGGAAGCTATTTTCGTGTAATGAGAAGACTTGTTTTTTTGGGATATCGATTCACAATCTTATTATTTTTTTATTGATTTACGTAAATGCATCACCAATAAACAATGGCAGCAACTTAAGGTACATTTTATATTCTTTTCCATCTGTGACCATTTCTATTTCACCCATGTTTTTATTTTCGACAGCATCTGTAGCTTTTTCGGACTTTCTACGCCCTTGAACTGTCTCCTCTGCTGTAAAAAAAAATAACAAGAAAAAGGTCGCGTACAACAATCACTAGGATCGCAAAACAGTCCATGAAAACCCTCGCAACTTCTACGAGTGGCTTTTCAAACTAGCGAACTGAGGCGCCGAGACGTTAACTAAAACAAGAGGAACAGAAAAGGGAAGTAAACGAGGGAAGTGAAATAGACAGAAAGAAAAGGACCAAGAGACAGAGAATATGGACTCGGATGGAAAAAAAAACGGTGAAAAACAGGATTCAGAAACTTAATAATAATAGGAATAGGAGAAGCAGATGCAGGAGAGGAGAGAAGATAAGCAAAATAGACAGAGAGTACAGGAGAAAAGGAAATGAACACTGGCTAAAGGCTGAATATAAAGAAAAGACAGCAAGCGAGCATCATGGAATAGAGAACAGACCAAATTTGATGATGCTGCAATGACGATGAAGAACAAGAAGTGGATCCGCGCAGGTCACGTCATGCCGAGTATTATATTAACAAAGAGACAGCAAGCGAGCATCATGGAATAGAGAACAGACCAAATTTGAAGATACTACAATGACGATGAAGAACAAGAAGGGGATCTGAGCAGGTCACGTCAACATATAGACAACCAAAGTAACAGAGTGACGACCATGGAATTGTACAGGTGAGGGCAGACATAGACCTAGGTGGACGTAGATATGAAGAGTCTTTGGTTCTATGAGTTAATGGCTAAGTGCTACATGCTATTTCCTCTGTTAGTAATGGTATTCCGTAGATAAGATAACAAGTAAATATTTGGAAGGGAAGTAAGTGGTATTCAACGAAGGCGCGGAAAAAGAGTTGAAAAGCTGCCGTTGGTTTTTGAGTTGGCAAGTAAATGGAAGAGAAAAATATCGTAGACCCGCCACTTAAGTATATATATATTTTTTTACACGTATATATACTTATCTATTTCCGTCCCTATTTATGGGAGTTACCGGTCATGCTGAGATAGATCTATGAATGTTTGTCTAAGAGATAATCCGCAATGCACCTCCCGTCCCACCTCCAGCTTATGAAGACAAGTCCATTTAATCAGCTCCAAAGATAGTTATTCTCAGAAGCTTAGAGATAGAGTAGGAACCTTATCCACTGACTGCTGGTTCTTCTTTTGTTCCTATTGTTCCGATTCTCTCCTTTCCTTCTACTTACTCTCTTCCTGTTTCTTTGGTATCATGTCTCTGAGGCCTCCTTGTCACTGTTACCGTTCCTATTTGATTTCTTTTCCTCTCACTGTTGCTTTTCCTTTCACATCTGTCCGTTTTGCTGCTCCATCTTTCCTCCCTTTTTTCTCTGTTCCTCTTCTTTTTTTAGTATTATGAAGTTTCTGCGGCCTTCTTTTTCACTAGTATTCTTTCCACTCGAGTGTTTTTTTATCTTGTTTTTGTTGGTTCTCCTTTTCTTTGTGTCTGTTTTGCTTCTTTTCTTTCCCTTCCTGCTTCTGTCCCTTGTATTTTTTTTTTTATAATATTAAGAAGTTTCTGCGGCCTTCTTTTCATCCTTATTGTTTTCACCCGAGTCCTTATTTTGCGACTCTCGTATTTCTTTTGTTTTGTCTGTTTTGCTTCTTTTCTTTCCCTTCCTGCTTCTGTCCCTTGTGTTTTTTTTTTATAATATTAAGAAGTTTCTGCGGCCTTCTTTTCATCCTTATTCTTTTCACCCGAGTCCTTATTTTGCGACTCTCGTACTTCTTTTGTTTTGTCTGTTTTGCTTCTTTTCTTTCCCCTCCAATTTCTTTCCTTGTTAGTTTACGTATCATGAAGTCTCTCAGGTCTTCCTTTTCACCATTATACTCTTTCCACCTGAGTCCTTATTTTGCGACTCTTGGTTTTCATTTTTTCCTTTAATTTCTGTCTGTTCTGCTTATCTTCTCTCCTCTCCTGGTTCTCCTCCTCCTATTCCTGTTATTATTAAGTTTCTGAATCCTGTTTTTCGCTGTTGTTTTTCTCCATTCGAGTCAATATTCTTTGTCTCTTGGTCCTTTTCTTTCTGTCTATTTCACTTCCCTTCTTTTCTTTCATTTTCTGTTCCTCTTCTTTTTAGTGATATTTAAGTCTCTGCCGCCTTCTTTTCGCCGTCACCCTTTCCACCAGAGTCCTTATCCTCTCCCTCCTGATTCTCCTGCTCCCCCTGTCCTTCCCCTTCCTTCTCTGCTCCTTCCTCGCCCTCCTCCTTCTGCTCCTCCTGCTCCTGTAGTTGTTGGGTCTCCTGTTGCTGTTGCTGCTGCTGTTGTTGCTGCTGCTGTTCGATGATGAGCTCGTCGTCCACGTCTCGAATGATGGGCAGACCGTCGAGTTTCTTCAGCCACGTCAGTTTGCGCTCCACCTCTGACCTCCACGTGCCTTCCGCCGAGTGCTTCTCCTCCAGCGGGTTGCCTGTAGGAGGGAGAGAAGGAGGTGGTGGTGGTGGTGGTGGTGGTGGTAGGGTGAAGATGGTTGTTTTTGTTGATATGGTTTGATGATGGTTGTGGTGGCAATGGTGCTAGTGGTGGTGCTGTGGTAGTGGCAGTAGTAGTAGTGGTAGGGGTGTGGTAGTGGAAGTAGTAGTAGTAGTAGTAGTAGTAGTAGTAGTAGGAGGAGGAGGAGGAGGAGGAGGAGGAGGAAGAGTTGTTATTGTTGTGGTTATTATTATTATTATTATTGTAGTTGTTCTTATTGTTGCTGTTATGATTGCAGTTTTTTTTTCGTATTTTCCTTTTTTGACGTATTTGTTGTTTTTGTTTCTGTTGTTATAAATGCTGTTTGATGTTTCATAATTGTTGTTGTTGTGAATGCTGTTGCTGTTGCTGTCGCTGGTGCCGGGGAACACGACATCGGTATTGCTGGTGGTGGTGGTGGTGGCGGCATTGTCCTTCGTATCAGCGAGATAAGGGTTTAATTATCACGTTATCGCATTCCCCGGCTGTAAAGGGCGACGGACGAGGAATTAAATTAAGGCCTCATAAAACCACTACACGAGGGTACGGAACGATATTGGGACACTAATGAAAGGGCAGTCACCTTACACACGATAACTACTGAAAAAAACCCACTATACTAATTAACTAACTAACTAACTAACTGCTGACTATATATACTAATACTAATCTAGCATCCATCCCATCTATATAAATCTATCTAACGCAATCACTTAGCATATGAGAGTTGATAAAAGACCTATATTATTACCGATCTAGCACCCATCATCCCTTACATATAACTCCATCTAATCTTCTGAACTTTGGAACCCTTGTATATGACCATTCAAACATTTATACCCTCCCTTTGAACCTTGGAACCCTTTCAGATATGACCATTCAAGCGTTTATTCTCGTATAGTAGATTTTTTTTTAACCCCTTGACTGTGGATTTCCTACCAGAAGACATCACCAAGCTAGAGGAATGGAATAAAAAGTGGCTTCTATAGTTCAATGAAGAAAAATGTAATGTCATGCACCTTGGGAGGGGATAACCAGCATACCAATACCACATGGGAAACATTCCACTATCTACCACAGAGGCAGAGAAAGACTGGGGCTATATGTTACCCGGCTACCAGTGAAAGCCAAATCCGTACCAGTCGCAGCGGACGGTTTTAGGAGTTCATAAGGCAAAGCTAAGGGAGCTGACTTTTAATTAACTGTAATAAAGGCACTTGGATTATTCTAAAGGGGTAAAACTTTCAATATTCTGGCTTTTTATCTCTTGAAATCATTTAGTGTTCTCTTCCTACCCGGTACAATCTCGCTTCTAACATTCACGTACTCCTACTTAACACTGCTTTGCTAGGTGGTTGCAATTACTCCTTAATCGAACATATTGAAGCTCAGGAGAAGGGGGCAGGCGACCTTTATGATGGGTGGACCTTAACATGGGTATAGAAGTGACGGCATTTCCTGTTCACTAGTATAATAACTCTTACCGACGAAATTGAGTTCCTCCAGCGTCGTAACCTCCAGGAGCTTCATGAACTCTCCCCACTCTTTCACTAGATTGTTGGACATGTACAGAACCTGACGCACACACAAAAAAAAGGAAAAAAAAAATTATTATTATTATTATTATTATTATTGCCATTATTGTCATAGTAGTATCAGTAGTATCAGTAGTAGCAGTAGTAGTAGTAGTAGTAGTAGTAGTAGTAGTAGTAGTAGTAGTAGTAGTAGTAGTAGTAGTAGTGATAGCATGAACATTTTCCATCCTTCTTAGGTTAAAATGACTCCCATTATTATCAAAGGTATCCACAACATTATTCCTAATTTTATTACCGTATTCACAACACCTCCTCTTGGTCGTGAATGGCTGTTACAAAGGGACAAGAACAAAACTCTAAACCACATTACCTTCAGCTTCTTGAGTGTGCCGATACCTTTCAACTTCTCTATCAAGTTATAGGAGATCCAGAGCTGCTCAAGGGTCTCCGCCAGCACCTCCTAGACGAAATATAAAGGAAAAATGTATTATAACTCTTTTCCATTTACTAATGCATACATATAGGTCACTGCGTTTTGCCTATATCACAAGCTCTCCCTTACTAGACCACTCCCTTGAGCTCTCCCTTCCTAGGCCATTACCTTGAGATAGTTCCAACAGTATCAGTATGCCAGACAATGCATTTATAACCCCTTTCCATGTAAGGTATTAATTAGTCCATTGGTTACTGGCTTACACCCATATCACAAACTCCCTTCCTTGGCCATTCCCTTGAGATAGTTCCAACAGTGAGCCAGATCCCCTTCCTTACGAGCTTTCTACATGAGCCAGTTTTATAGGTTAATGGCTGCATCCAACACTGTGTGCCGTATTGAGAGGATTCTGGCAATGCTTAAAGAAAGGGAAAATGATGTTGCATAGAAATTTGAGGAAAGAGAACCAATGATTTTTCCTCCCCAGTTTTATCGTTAGAGGAAAGGCGAAGTCTCGGAGGTACATATAAATGATAGAGACAGGACAAAAGAAAGAACTCAGTCTATCTTCGAAGTTACCCGGAATAGCTATCATTTAGGGTCCAGTTTATGGCTTGTATGTGATCTTCCTAAATTTCCTATGTAAAGCAGATCACATATAGCCTAACATGGATCCCTTACAGCGCTGTCTCTCTATATATCTACCTATCTATCCATCTGTCTATCTATCTACCTATCTGTCCATCCATCCATCTCCCCAAATTTCTGATATAAAGCAGAATTCATATAGCCTAGCATGGATCCTTTACAGCGCTCTCTCTATATATACCTACCTATCTATCTATCTATTCATCTGTCTATCTATCTATCTATCTGTCCATCCATCCATCTCCCCCTCCCCCTCCCCACACACACACACAAACACATGCACGCTTAACACACCAGGCCGGCCAGGCTCTTAACATTATTCCTCCCGAGGCTCAGAATACGAAGACAGCGAAGGTTGTTGAGGTGGTTCAGCTTCTCGATCGTGTTGGTGGACAGGGAGAGCTTCCTGCGGGGTGGGGGGAGACTAGCGTAAAAAATGAGGGTCGAGAGGGATATGAAAGTAAATGGCAGAGTTGGGTAGGGAGATGGGTAAAGGTAAAAAGGTAAAGTTGAGTATAGGGAAAGGGCTTGTCTATATTTATCCTGCATAACTAGAGATGATGCAGGATAAGAGGAGACGAATTAAATAAGGATGCTAGAAAGAGATGAGGTGTGTTAATTAGAAAGGAAGGTGAGTTGTAGAAATGGGGGAGGAAAGGGAGCGTTTCTTTATCATAAGGGGCGAAACTATAAAGATGGTGCCAAAGAAGAGATGAAAAGGATGCTGGAAGAAAAGGCAGAACTAGAGATGATTCAGAATACGAGGATATGAAATAAGGATGGCAGAAAGAAGAAGCGAAATAAAGATAGATGATGCTGAAGAAGAGATGAAATAAGGCTGACAGAAAGAAGAAGCGATATAGATATAGATGTTGCTGAAGAATGGAGATGAAATAAGGATGCTAGAAAGGAAAGGTGAAACTAGAGATGATGCTGAAGAAGAGGAGATGAAATAAGGATGCTAGAAAGAAGTAAAATAGAAATAGACGCTGAAGATGAGGGTATGAAATGAGGATGACAGAGAAAAGAGGCGAAATAAAGATAGATGATGCTGAATAAGAGGAGATAAAATAAGGATGCTAGAAAGAAGTAAAATAGAGTTAGATGATTCCAACACCACCACCAACACCACACTCACTCGCACGCCGCCAGGGTCTGCAGCGAGGCGTCCAGCTTCTCAATGGGGGGCTGCAGGCCGATCAGCTTCACTTCGGTAGCCTCGGCCGCCTTCTCCCCCGTGTTCTCCTCCCACTGCCGCAGCGCCTCCCGCGTGCTCGTGCCCTTCTGCGAGTCTCCGCCCTTGGCCTGGGACTGGGAGGAGACGGGGGCGTTAGTAGAGAGGCAAACATGTTTTTTATGCCTGTATTATTCATCTTTATTCCATTTTTTTCTGTTCTGCGAGGATGTGTTTGCTTAGTAGAGAGGCAGACATGTTTTCTTAGGCCTGTATTATTAATCTTTATTCCATTTTTTTCTGTTCTGCGATCACAAAACAGTCTATTGAAGTCCCAGAATCTTCCACGACGATAATTAACCGGGTTTTCATGGGTGGGTGATTTCCCGTTCATGTTTTAGAAGCCGTGTAAAACTATCACCAGGATCACAAAACAGTCCATTGAGGTCCCAGAACTTCTATATGATGATAATTAACCTGGTTTTCATGGGTGATTTCCCGCGTTCATGTTATAGAAGCCGTGTAAAACTATCACTAGGATCACAAAACAGTTCATTGAAACCCCAATAACTTCTACGAGAGACTTTCCAACAGGCGAAATGATGCGCCGATACGCTTACAGCAATCATTATTTAAAGCTTGTATTAGTAAGAGAGTCAGAACCGATATGACAGTGAATATTGAAGATCAGTTACTATATAAGGAGAGTTGGACACCACCACAGGAATGACCAACGAGCCCGAATTCTTAAACGTCTCGGCTATCAGTTCACCTGTTTCAAAAGCCTCACGTAGAAGTTGCTGGGATTCTCATGGACTGTTTAATGATCCCGGTGATAGTTTTACACGACCTCTGCATCTTGAACATAAGAACATAAGAACATAAGAACGTAAGGAGTCTGCAAGAGGCCGGTTAGCATATACAGGGCAGCTCCTCCGGGGAAATCACTCATGAAAACCCGGTTAAATCTTCTTTGTGACCTCGGGAAATAGTCGTAATTGGAGCATGGGAGCCCGATACGTTAAAAAATATGGCCTTCAGAGCAAGGATGACAGTGAATAGTGAAGATCAGTTACTATATAAGGAGACACGAAGACAGCCACAAGAATGACCAAGTGTATCCTGATCTTCCCCACACCTACCATTCTTCACTGAGGGCGGTGGTGGTAGGAGGCGTGTGGGGGACGAATCCTACATCCAGGAGAGGAAGGAGAGCAGACAGGATACGTGAAATAACCGCCCGGGGCCAGCGCTCGGTAAAACACAACCTCTTCTACTAGTGTACGCGGTCGGCATGGCAACGGGTGGACGCTCTCAAACGCCCATCAAAGGACCGTAATCTCAGACGCTTTCGGCTCTCACAAGTTCACAGCAACTATTTCCAAAGACCACAAAGGGGATTAGTCGGTTCTCATTAGTGCTTTTCATGTTCATGGTGCAGAAGCCTTGTCAAACTATCGCTATGCTATAGAGATAAAGGGAATAAATAATCAGCAGTGGTCATTGGGAGGTCTGTCTATGGGTGGTGTGTGGTCAGTCTCGTAAGACAAAAGACGATGAACTGAAATGCGAAGGTATATACTTATTCAAGGTGACTGTACTATACATTTATAATAGCTAACAACAGTAATCTCAATATGATAGATAGATAGATAGATAGATAGATAGATAGATAGACTGAGTATTTGAATGAGTGAGTGACATAGATAGATAAAGAGATAGATATGCAGATAAAAAAAATATATAGATAGGTCTGTCAAAGCGAAATATAAAAATCAAAACGAAAAGAAATACGTGCCCACAACCTATACGAAAGCCCTATCAAAAGGGGATGTGTGTAAGCCCAAAAATGTGTGAAAATATGGGTCTTAGCTATGGGGGTCGATATGTTATAGTATACGACACCTAATAATGGTTTACGCAAAAAATAATAATATTGATACCGTAATAGGTCTTACAAATGTGTATATCATTATGGAAATGTCAAAATAGCCTGAGACACTTTTTCTTCCTTTTTCGTTTTGATAATTAAATTTCGCCTTCACAGACCTATATATCTATTTTTCTATCTATCTATCCATATGCATATCTATCTCTTTATCTATCTATGTCACTCACTCATTCAAACACTCAGTCAATCTATCTGTCTGTCTGTCCACTGTCTGTCTATCTCTCTCTATCTATCTATCTATTTATCATATTGAAATTACTGTTGTTAGCTATTATTAATGTATAGTACGGTCACCTTGAATAAGTAGGCTATATACCTTCGCATTTCAGTTCATCTTTTTCCTTACGAGACAAACTACACACCACCCATAGACAGACCTCCCAATGCCAACTGATTATTACCCTTATCACTAATATTATCGCTACATGTATTATTTATCATTTGTTTACTATTATTGTTGGCTTTTTCTACATGACCATCTTGACCAAACACTTTCATTCACCATTATTTCCATTTCGTTTACGAGAACACTCCATATGATTCCTAATGTCAGTTCTTTATTTATTAAGTCCACCTCTAGAGCTACTTTTACGGGTTATATGACACTTTGACCTATTCTAAACCCGTATGACCATCTACATAAACACTTTCACTTTCCATTATTCCCATTTTCAGCATCTCGGATTATTAGTAATTTACACTGGTTTATGGTTATGGTGGCGGTTTAGAGTCTTTACATGTCCATACCAACATCGTGCACTATTATAAACCCCACCTACATAAACACTGAATTGCATCTCCCATTATTCCTCTTTTGCTTACGGGAACATTGTGCTTCGGATTATTCTCAATTTACACTTTTTTTTTTTACAACAAAGGAGACAACTCAAGGGCACAAAAAAAGGAAACGATAATAAAAAAAAAATAAAAAAACGCTACTCGCTGCTCCTAAAAAGAATCCAGAGGTGGCCGAAAGAGGGGTCAATTTCGGGAGGAGAGGTGTCCTGATACTGATGTCAAAACTACTGATACTGATGTCCAGACTTCCATCGTTACCTATTATAAACCCACATTGCCACAGGATAAACCCTTTTCTCTCTCTGTTTTCTCTCTCTGTTTTGAGTACGAAAACATTCCAGCATTTCGATTATTAGCAATTTACATTGTTTTTTTTACTGTTAATGGAGTAGAAAGTCTACCTGTGCAAACCATTATCGTGACCTATCATAAACTCACATAACCTCCTGGATAAACCCCTCTGTTCATCTCTTCTATTTTTCTCATCCACCTCCTCCACATCTTACTCCTCTTTTTCCTATATATATCTTGTAATGGTACCCTCGTCTAACTCGAGTCTCGAAGCGCGCCATCACACATCACCACTTCACCAATAACCAACTCACGCACGAATCACGACTTGTGACTCCACACCGAGGTTTCACCCATCATTCAATTGAATGTCACGAAGCCTCACACTTCGCGGACTCGTCTCGCCCGCCGAGGTTATAAATAGACTTCCACTGCTAACCCCGGCACAGGCGTGTGGCCTCCAACATACATCCCCTGCGTCTGGGTTACAAATGCGCCTCCCTCCTCGACCCGGACGGGCCGGTTCCTGTGGTTTGCCCCCACTGTGATGAGGAGGTGGAACAACCTCTCGAGCACTATCTGCTAGAGTGCAGGGGCACGCCAGCTTTACTTAACACCGCATCTGACGCGACCCTGTTTCGCCTCGTGCGGGAGTGCGAACCGCCCCGCTAAAAGAACTGCGCCTAACCTGCTACGGGCCGTCGTTTGTACGACAAACGCCCGTTCCCCCGTAAGGGGGAAATCATACAAGCAAGTAACCCCGGCAGTCTTAACCAAAGGTAACTCACTTCCCGAGGACGCAAGGACTCTTCACTTGTAAGCTAACCAGGATTCACCAAGGGGTCTGACACACACACTCACACACTTACATACACACATCTATCCACATACCCATTCTCACTTGTATATATATATATATATATATATATATATATATATATATATATATATATATATATATATATATATATATATATATATATTTGTATTCCTTATGTGTAATTCTTAACTCTAAACTAAAACACCTCAGTGAACTAATATTTCGTTCCACAATTGTAATTCTTATTTGGTTTCTCAAAGAAAATTTTCATACTTAGTTCCTCATTGATAATTGTAACTCTAACTAATCACCTCAGGGAACCAAACCACTTACTCTTGTCATTGCCTATTTTGTCATATGTTCTCTTCTGATGTCAATTAATTGTCTTATTAGGTTAAGTAAAATTGTACCATTTGCTTTCACTTAACCTTACAATTGTTATGTCACAGTTAGCAATCTTTTCAACACAAATCAACCCCTAGACGTCAGTTAGCTGTATTCGTAACAATCTTCCTCATTCACTATTTTCTTTCTGGTTGCCTTCTCCTTCATTATGCATGTTGGGTTTACGAGCACATTCCAGCATCTCGTATTTGGAGTTTTTACTTTACGATAATGATGGTGGTTTAGGAAGTCTTTACTTGTCTAAACCATCAATGGATCCTGTCATAAACCCAAATGACCACGTGGATAAACCGCTTCATACACTATTATTCCCATTTGGTTTACGAGCACACTCCAGCCTCTCGTATTATTTGGAGTTTTACTTTATGATAATGATGGTGGTTTAGTGAGTCTTTACTTGTCTAAACCATCAATGTTAACCTGTCATAAACCCAAATGACCACCTGGACAAACCATTTCATACACTATTATTCATAGCTGGGCACGATAACAAAAAACCTTATTCCCGATAACCGATAACTGATAATGGAAAACCTTATCGGTGATAACCGATATTCGTTAACTGGAGACACAAATATAGGCGATAACCGATACCCGATATAAATCCACAATTCCGATACTACCTAGCGATAACTCCAATAGGCGAAAACGATACTATATTGATTTTTCAAATAAAAAACAAAGATGAATTCAAATTTTCATTATCTGTATTTTAGAAAACTTACAAAACCTGAAAACCACACGTTGACACGTACATATGGACGGTAATACTAGAAACGCCTGAACCTTGTTGTGTTATTTTGTGTCCCATCGTCAAAAGCTGGCGCTTTTGTTTACAAACACTGGTCTCTCGTGAACTGCGCATGCTCAGACCAGCAAGCGTAGACCTGTACAGTCTCGCAAAGCTTTTTAACCGTAACAAAGTGTAGCTGGAAGGCTGAATCAGACATACAGTACCACTACCACCATCCTCGCTGTTTCTAGACAGACACTCTGTACGAGTTGTATTTATATGTACAGAGTGTCGTTCTAGAAACAGCGAGGATGATGGTACTGCATGTCTGATTCAGCTTTCCAGCAACTCTTAATGTGTTAAAAAGCTTTGTGAGACTGTACAGGCCTACGTTAATTTACTGGTCTGAACATGCGCAGTTCACGAGAGACCAGTGTTTGTAAACAAAAGCGCCAGCTTTTGACGATGTAACACCAAATAACACAACACCGGGTGCCTTCAATACCATAGCATGCTCACAAACGAATATGGAATATCAGATTTGAAGCAGTGAATAATATCATTTTGGGGGCAAAGTTAAATGATTTTTCTCTTTGATATATTGATTTTTGAGTAACATAAAGAAATAACATAGTGTTGATGATCTAAGTATGAAATCTCTTCACCAAAGATATTTCATACCCCGAAGTTTTTTCATACAACACCGGGTGCCCGGGTCAGGCATGCGCAGTAGGGAGGAAACAACGTTTTTTTTTTTTCTTTTTTTCTGAGAGGCGGAAAAAAGTAGCGATTATCGCTAGTTTGGTTACAAAAGTAATGATTGATTGATTGATAGTTTATTGTTGCAGGTAAACAACAAGGGAGAAGGGAGGAACATGCCATCCCTACCCCCAGGCAGGACAGAGTGATTTACAAATATTTATTACATGTGGAAGCACCAAAAAAGAAAAAAAAAAAAATGGTAGGATGAAGATACCGATATATATTTAAACAAGTAGCGGATGGCCGATAACCCGATTTTATCAGCGATAAAGTATCGCGATAACTTATCGCGATAACGCCCAGCTATGCTATTATTCCCATTTGGTTTACGAGCACACTCCAGCATCTCGTATTATTTGGAGTTTTTACTTTATGATAATGATGGTGGTTTAGAAAGTCTTGTCTAAACCATCAATGTAACCTGTCATAAACCCAAATGACCTGGGTAAACCATTCCCTACACTAGCATTCCCATTTGGTTTACGAGCACACTCCAGCACCTCGCATTAGCCGCAATTTACACTGGTTTATGAATTATGATGCTGATGCCAAAACTATCTTCGTGACCTATTATAAACCCATATGACCACTAGTATAAACCCTTCTCTAAACCATTCTTCCTATTTGGTTGACGAGCGCACTGCAGCATCTCATATTAGCTGCAATTTACACTAGTTCATGAATTATGCCAAAACTATCTTCGTGACCTATTTTAAACCCACATGTCCACCTGGATAAACCCTTCCCTACACCATCACTCCTCTCTTGTTTCCGAAAGCACAATAGCGCCTCGAATCCCACGCTTATCAGCTCAGCGGACAAAGGAGCATCAGCAGGCAGGGAGGGGGATGCAGCAGGGAGGGAGGGAGTGGAGTAGGAGGAGTGAATGGCTGTAGTAGTAGCATGAGCAGGAGTGTGCCGACGGCTGGCAGTTGACACGGGAAAAAGCGGGAGTCTTAGCCATCTTTACCCCGTCAGCAGCAAGGGCCCAGGCGCAGCGACCCCCGGGGACCTCAGGCATGGGGCCCTGGACGAGTAGGAACAGCAGCCGGAGATGAAAAGACGTTTGTGAAGACGAGGGAGGGAACAAGTGAATGAAGATCAGGGTTGCCAAGTCACTGTGCAGGGTGATTCTGTGATTTACCTGCCTGAAAATACTTAAAGTTCAATACACCTTAACTCGGCATATCAGTTATTTAAAGGACATTGTGCCTCTCATGTGAAATAGTCCTGAAATATGATTGTAACCCCCCTTGAAGGTTGATGCTTTACGGCGCGCCATCTGTGGAGTGAAAGACCCTTGTGCCGGCCATGAAAATAGTCCGCCATGCATTAAACCCTTGAATATCGATGCATTAGGGAAAGTAAAGAACGCTGGGCCTGTTATGTAAAACCCGCAACCCGCCAATCCCTCGGAAATAGCCCAAATCGGGTGGTAGGAATCGCGACAGTTGGCAACTCTGATGAAGACCACGTGACCCAAGAGGACCAATCAGCTGCCAGGGTTCGCGGACCAATCAGCGGCCGGAGGATCCCCGCCCATCTGGCCAATCAGCGGCCGCGGATTACCCCACAAGAGGCGAACTCCCGCGTGAACACCACAGTCTACCACAAAGTACAAAATAAAGCCTCTCGAAATGGAGGTATGTCTCTATTTTAACGTCTTGGGAGATAATGACCTCGGGCGGGGAAATAAAATAAGGCCATGATTTACGATGAGGTTCTATGGGTCGGCGAGTTGAGGGGGAGACTCATATAAAAACCCTTGGGGAAAAAAACGAGGTATAGGCTATCATGTAAACTAACCTTTTTATCCCTTTTGCAAGAATTTAATTGGGAAAATAGGAAAGTATAATAAAATAAGGCCATGATTTACGATAAGGTTCAATGTGTAGGCGATTTAAGGGGGAGACTCAAAGATATGAAACTCTTGGGAAGAAATACGAGGTATGATTAATATAACCATTTTCACCCCTTAGGAAACACATTCAAAGGAAAATAGGATGTAATAGGGCGGATAAATAAAACAGGGCGATAATTTATGATGAGGTTTAATGGGCAGGCGACTAAATGGAGGGAGATTCTTAGATATAAACCCAATTATGAAAAAACAGGTATTTTGTAGACTAGACTTATCTAACCAGTTTTACCCCTTAGGAAACTTATAAAAGGGAGAATAGGAAGATATAATAATAAAATAGGGCCAGAATTCACGGTAAAAAAAAAAGAAGCCATGGGGAATGCGACTGAAGGGGAAACTCATGAAATATACCCGTGGGAAAAAATGTGACAGCCATAACTTTTTAACCCCTACGAGACAAACCTAGGAAGATAAAAAAATAAAAGAGGACCCAAACATATAGGAATGGGTAAATTCAAAGACAAATGAAGGAAGGGAACACCGTAAAAGTAAATAAACCCGCGAGGAAAAAAAAAAATGACAGCTATAACCATTTTTTCACCCCTTACGAGACACACTTAGGATGATAAATATAAAATAGGCCCCAAATAGGATGGTAAAAATATAAAACAGGCCCCAAATTCATAGGAAGGCGTCAAGATAAGGACAAATGAAGGGAGAAAACCGTAAATAAACTCTTGGAAAAAATGTGACAGGCATAACCATATTTTCACCCCTTACGAGACACACACAGGATGATAAAAAAATAAAATAGGCCCCAAATACATAGGAAGGCGTCAAAATAGGGACAAATGAAGGGAGAAGACCGTAAATTAACCTGTGGGAAAAGGTGACGGCCTCCAGATATTATTGGAACCAGGCCGAGCAGTGAAGGGAAACCGAGTCCAAAATACAGGAAAAAAAACATGTCAAAATGCTGAAGAAAGAAAAGGTAAAGCACTCCCGGCGACTCCTAAATACACATAAGACACAGTAGATGCTTTATGCTGACTTACATCGCTGTGAATAACCTAGAACACCGAGTAATGGAGGTCAGTGTGAGGGACCTTGCGCCTATAAGCTTGTCTGCCCCTCTTGTTTACGTTTTGACCATTGTTTACTATTGCTATTTACTATTACTATTTCACTGTTTACTATTTGACTACCCAGTGAGGTCTTTGGGTGGTGGTTGTGGCTCGTGGTGTAAGGCTGTGGTTGGTGTGCGTGGGAGGCCCGTGTTCGAACCCCGCTGCCATGAGGGTAAAGCACTCCCCGGGACTCCTAATTTTTACATATAAGACACAGCAGCTCCTTGTTATCACCTTAGATCGCTGTGAATAACCAAGAACACCGAGTAATGGAGGTCAGTGTGAGGGACCTTGCGCCTATAAGCTTGTCTATTCCTCTTGTTTACGTTTTGACTTCTTTACTATTTCTATTTTACTATATACAATTTGACAACCCTACGAAGTCCCTGGGTGGTGGTTGTGGCTTGTGGTGGGGGCTGTGGTTGGTGTGCGTGGGAGGCCCGTGTTCAAACCCCGCTGCCATGAGGGTGAGAGATGCCCTTCGCGAGGTTGTCAGGTCCCTCTCGTCACCCGCGTCAGCAGTTTCATGGCCACTAAGGTCACTCTACACACCTAAGACTTCCTGTTCTTGCTTGTGATGAGAACTTTACCGCCATGACTCCATTTGGTATTACTCGAGAATCTGCCCAACTATATAACTAGTTTGGGACAATACTGATGGTTAACCCGTCCACTTCTGCTAAATTGATGCTAGATCATTGTTGCCGAGTACTTTGGGGTACAAAATAAAACCGATTTGTGACAGTTGCCATCGAGCCCTGCAATTTTACCATGTTCTTGAACACACTTTGGCTCCAGTTACACTTCTTCTTTTTTGACCGGCTGTTCCGTTTGTGACCGCCATAATTTCCTATTTAATTCTAGCATAGTCGGTCGTTCACACACCTCACAGTTCTTAGCTTCCAAAATAAGTTTATGGCACATGCAGATATAGAATAAATCCTTTGGATTGCCAGAAAATTTCTTATAAATGTCCAAAATCAGGTCGAGTGCGCACACAGGTTGACGGCGAGTGTCCGGTTCACTAGTTGAATGTTGAGAAATGATGGTCAGCCTCCTGATGAACGCCTGACGTGTCTCTAAAACAAACAAAGCCTATAAATGAACCTTTGGTGGAAACTTGTAATTGGTGGGCTTAGCAATGGTGGTATGTGATTGGCGCAAGGCTCTATAGATAAAATGACAAATCGTACTAAGCTGCTACCCACAATTCCCAGTTAAAAACAATGGAAATTCATTTCTATATCAACTCCCGAGCGGTGAGGAACTGGCTGGACTTGGGAAAAATTCAAGACGCAACACATTCTTGGAGCTATTACAGCCATATCAGACTCATCCTCCAAAAGATTTATAGATATATGACAAGGCCACAGTGGGTCCTACATAATATGTAAGTTTCATTATTGCACGTGACACGAACAAATTAGTAAGAATAACCATTTCTGAGTTATGGGCAACTGATTAAGGGGTGATAGGTTACCATGTCAGTGGTGATAGGTAACCATGTTTATAGTGATAGGCTACATCACTACAATGTTAGCATTGATAGTTTACTACTCTTAGCGACACAAGGTTAATATTCGTTAAGTTACTATGTTATCAGGGATTGGTTACCATATCAGCAGTGATAGGTGAACAGTTTAGCAATGCTAAGTTACTTCTGTAGCAGTTCTAGGTTACCATATTTGTAGTAAGGTTACTATGTTAGCAATGATAGGTTACTAATTTTAACAACACTGGGTTAATATTCATAAGGTTAGGGTTTGGTTCTTTTAGTTTGACAATGTGGCATAGCAGGGCACAGGTTTGGTGATGACATGCTCTGCTTTCTTGAAGTGGGTGTAATTCTGGAATTTTGTCGTCTCTTGGAAGTGTTCCCCCCCCTGGCAGAATCTGTGTTTGGGGTGTATCTTGCAGTGGCTAGCATGCCTAGCTGTGAGTCCGTGGCCCCAGGTTCAAATCTTGGCCTGGGTAGTCATGGTGCAGTTCACCCAGCTGTTCATCCTCCCTCTTTGGGCTGGTTGATAAATGGGTACCAGGAGAGACCTGGGGAACGTAAACTGTGGTAACCTGGACGTCCCACTGTCTCTGAGTCCAGGGGTGATGGTTTCTTCTCCAATGTAGGCTGAAGGGCTAATGTGATGGAGATCAACACTGAGGCCATGCAAAACTATTGGTTATGCCCCTAATTTTACCTTTACCTTTCTACCATGACAGTAATAAATGCCCAAAATACAGTTGTCTATCCCATTCCATCACCCAAACCCAGTCCAATCCAGTAGCAGGTATGGGATATGCCTTTGTAATGGCTCCCACTACATAGTCCTTGTTATGTTAATTCTTCTTTTCCTGTTCTCTTGCCTTTTCTTTACTTATTCTTGGTTTTCTACACTTATATGTTCGTGTTTTTCTCATTAATTTATTCTGCAGTCTTTTCGCAAATTCTTCAGCTTTAGGGTCAGTAACATCACTTTTAATGTTATATCCTTTGCCTTATTGATTGTAAAGAGGCTAGGATGCTGTAACTACTACTCAGAAAGGTACATCTTTTGTGCTTGGTGCCATATGAGTGATATGACCCTGCAGTTGTGGTGCCAAGAACAGAACTCCTCAATGATCAATCAGTCAACCTCTTTTGTGTTTACCTAGTGAATGTTAAGAAGCTAACAAGTAGTTTTATTCTCTAGTCAGGGTTCAGCAGCTCCCATATCTTCACCTACAATTTTTGGTACTTGATAATTATGATCTGGATCCGGACGAATAATGCGCTGGTCACCCGTACAGGTGCATAACACACATATTTGTGTTGGCTGTTGGGGGGACGGGGGAGCCGGGTGTGCAGGGGAGGGAAGTGAAACAAGTGTAATTGTTAATGTTGATGTGTTGTGGTGACAAGTGAGTGTGTATTTGTTTTCTGAATACGTCTATTGTACCGCAGTCTAAAATCTGTTGAGGGAGGCTGTTCCAGTTACGTATGGTGCATGGAAAGTATGAGTGCTTGTATGCGTCAGTGTTAGTGTGATATGTTTGGTATTTATGGATGTGTGTGTTACGAGTACGTTGGCTGTTTGCGTTGTGTAAGTATGTATGTGGATCAATGTCAATGTGAGTGTTTGTGATCTTGTACATAAGTGTAAGTCTGTGTGCTTGTCTGCATATGTGAAGAGGTTCCATGTTTATCTGTTGTTTGATCCGTGTTGTGATGCCAGGCGTTCAAGTGTAATTGTTTGTAATGAACCTAGCCGCCTTGATGTTTATTTGTTCTAACCTATCAATGTTTCTGTGTGTGTGAGGATCCCACATTTTCAGAATATTACCAAGGAGGCAGTCACCTTACTCTAAAAATGAAGTTTTCCTCCCACAATAGTAAAATGTAAAAACAAATCAAAGTAGATAAATTAATTTCTTTTATACTTTCAGGCAAGTCACCTTTCATTCCTGTCCTGCCCACCTTTTTATTAATTTTTCAGACTTGTACAGAATTGTCTGGTCTGTCTCCAGATTTTATGACACGTCGGAAGAGATGTAGCATCTATGGTGTTGTCATTATGTGTGTTCAATTGTATCAACTTGAACTCTTTCCAGGACGCTGCCAAAAATCAAGTTGGAAAGGAGCCAGATGCAGAGAATGTAAGTTCTTGTCACTTTACAGTTCACTTTCACAAAGTTTTAAGTTCTGCATTACAGGACAAAATATGTTGCTGCAACTAGAGTATCAAAATTTATCTTGGGATTCATAAATTTAACATTGTTTGCTTCAGTGATTTGATCTTATTATTATGCCATGTCTGATTTTACATTATTGATAAACTGCACAATTTATTACTTATGATAAAACACACACATATACATCCTTGGGTATGCTACAACAGACTGACATTTCTATGATTTATGTTATTATGAAAGATTTTAACTTCTTGCTCTTCTCAGGCTATTGCATGGATATATGAACAGTTGCTAATGGGTTCACTGGATTTTAAGTCTTGAATCAAATTAAAGCCATTTATATATTATGTTGAATGATAATTATGTTGCAGCTTCATATTTTGTCAAGGCAGATGAGTCAGTTTCTTGTTCAGAGAAATCAAAAGTTCCCATTACTCTCCTGATAATCTAGCCTTTTGTTAGGGAAGGGAACGGTCCAGGAAGATAGAGTCCTTGATTAAGGAAACAGGTAAATTTAAGTAACATTGTTTTTATAGAATAAGACTATTTCCTTTGTGCCCCCATGTTGAAGTAAGCTTCCATAGTTAGTACTGTGTGTCTGCCCTTCAGTTAGTACATTGGAGTTAGTCCTGTAAATAGGCACCACTGTTGACACTTTTCAATAGATAGTATTACAGCATTTGGCTAGCCACACATAGTCCAAGGATAATCATTTTCGGTGACTCAGTGGAAAGGCAGCGCTTAGAGTCAGTGACTGTTAGTGCCTTGCTTTATTAGTGATGCCATTCAGCTTTATATATAAGCCATCTAGAGTAGCTGTATATGAAGCTTAAGAATACATATAAAGCAATCTCTGTAAGGTGTAAGATACAAAAATATTTGTTGTAGCCATTAGTTGCTACTTACTGCAGAGTGTATATTTTTCTGGAAGAAGAAAACGACTGTAAAAATAGAATCACAGCATACTATTGTGATGAGGTGCAACATTGTCTTCATACAAAGCAGAGATAGTAACTTTTCATTTCGAAGAGAGACATGATTAGAAGAAATAGCAGCTGTCACATGTGCATGAATCCCACAGTTTTAGATGATTAGCCAGATGATTGCTATCTCTGCTGTCACCTTGGCCAGGAGTGTCATGCTTGCCTGCCAGCCTGAACCAGAGGCTGCTACACTATGCATTACATCCTCACTCTCCATTGGGCTACAACTCATGTTACCTGCAAAGAGGGATTTATGACAAACTCTGTGTTGGGATGAGAAGCAAAACGGTGAAATTTCATTCATATCAGTAGTAGTCATGGTGAGGTCAATAGTCATCCTCATTGTCACTTCCATATCAGGTCTAATGTTAAGTACACAAAGCATAGGAAGGTGTGTAGAGTTTGGAAAGTGATTTGATCAGTGGAGTCTCAGAGGAACATAACTATGAAAGCTAGAATACAATGGTTCTCTGCCTTTATTGTAGAGGCATCACTTATAGCCATGTGTGCTCTCTCTCTCTCTCTCTCTCTCTCTCTCTCTCATCATCATCATCATTGTCGTCATATACAGTGGCAGTATATAGGCAGACAGATCCAGGACTTAGCAGGTGTTGACCTTCCATGTAGGTGTTCAACTTTACATATTTGATAATTATGGTTAAGAGAAGAGACTGTGTAAGAGAGAAAATTATGAGAACATACAATGATGTGTATGGTTAGTGATTCTTGACAAGTTTGGGGTTCCTGCCGCCTAATTATAAACCACATGATTATTATGTTCTAAATTATGAAGAGTAATTTTCTCTGTGGCAGAAATATTTACTAATATATTTGACACATATCTTGTTTCCTCCCATTATCCATGTAGCTAAGCACATTCTCATTTGGGGCAAAAGTTTTTAACCTGAGAAATTCTTTTCGTCGTTGTTCAGCCGTCACTCTTTGACGCCACCACTTATTCTCCGGCAAGTGAGGAGACCAACCTCACCACCTCTTCACCACATCTTATATCACACTGGCTTTTTTCATATATTTTTTATCACACAGAAGACTTACATGCAAGTAATGAGCTCATGCACCTTCGCCATCCTGTTCCCTTTGTCTCCAGTAGAGGCTGCATGCTATCGTGGCTTGTGACGCTACCATTGATATTTTTTGCAGTGTTTTTATGTGTCTTGAAGCATGCATGCGTGAATCCAGTTGTGATATGTTTGTGCAGCACCGTGCAAGAGAATACAGGGTTGGAAATGATTCTTATCAGGAAGGTTTCATTATTGAATTGACTTTGATGAAGTAGAAGTAATCAGAAAAGAAATTATATGCTTTTAACTTGAAACTTGTGCTGTAATTTTGCTCTGTAAATGTGAAGCAAAGTATGACCAGGATCCCCTCTGTTCTGGAAATTAAAATTAGAATGCCTTTGCCCAGAGGTATAGCTATCTCCTAATATAAAGTTGTATGCATTATATTGTTAAGTAGCATACACCAGAAAATGCTGTACATCTTGAGTGCCCAATTTTCAAACTACTTTCAGAAAGTTTGTGTTTTTTGTACAACATAAATCTAGTACGTACATAGTTTGCAATCCTTATCATGGCTATGCTTTACCCCCTCAGTAGCAGTTTAGTTCAGGTTCCTGTCATGTGCCATGGGAGACAGACACAGAGGTAACTTACCAAGGATATCACTGGATTGGGATGCATTCTTATGCATTGGCAGATTTTACAATATTGGATATTAAAGGAATAAAGGCATATTAACCCATTTGTAACAAAATGACTGTACATTATGATATTTGCTTATTAAAATACTGTCAGGTATGGAAGGCCATGCATGACTAGCACCGAGGGGAGTAGTGGTGGCTCTCACAGCACAGCAGTGAACACCTCACACACACTCCACCTTCTCCCACGACAGTTATTGAGAACATCATCAAAGCAAGCAGGGCATGTTTACCATGCATTAGCTCTTCTTGGTGGCATTCTTTTTACCACTTAAGACTTCATCTTGCCAAGGGGGACTTGCTCTAAGGGTGACTGTCATCACCAATTACTTTCTAGTATTCCTAGTTACAAACCATCCACAAAGTCACATTACTTGCCCCCACAACCAGTACACAAGATACAACCAAAGCAAGCATGGCCAGCATGCCTTTTGTATATTTGCTGAGCTGACTTTTAATTAATAAAATACCATCAGACTTTGCACAAAGGAATGGCTGCTATCATCAATTATTTATCCAAATGTTGTGTTGTCTACACTAATGCCACCCTTGCAAACAGAAGTGCAGCTTGACTATCTTCTTTTATTGAGTTAAATCTGCCTCAGTTACCCTTGGAATTGCTCCCAGAAGGTGTCTGGGTTCCTACCATGGCTTTGCAATGCTCCAAATAGGCTGAGGCCTTTTCCTGAGATGTGACATAATTAAGAGGCTGACACATGGATTTTGCCCTCCATCCCCATGGCACTAGTTTTCTCCCTCCTTTCAATTGAGTTCTGTGGGTCACTTGCATTTTCTGCATGCTGACAGCTGAAGTAACTATGCTTTGCTATTTAGTCTCATTTACATCTGTGAACACCGTCAATGTGGGGGAGGCAGTGATTTTGACATTTCTAATTGGTCCACATGCTAACTATATTAGTAAATAGATAACCTATATTTTCACCACCAAGCTATTTACTGTATTTCTTGGCTGCTGGCTGTCCAGTGGTAAAGAGGAGGGCACAGGCATGAGGGTGGTGTAGGCTGGGGAAGACCACAGAGCAGGTGCAGGCAGTGAGTGGATCAGACAATGGAAAACAGTGAAAGAGGAGCCCAGTGAGGACAGACCAAGGAGTCTAGAGGTGAAGGGGATATGCTGCTGCTGCCTGCAAAACATTAGACAGGACTGGTGGTCGTCAGCCTTGACAGAGGGCAGCATCATTAAGAATATTCTTCAATTTTAACATTTGTTAATAATTTGAGTCATTTGGCATTAGTGCTGAGGGATGTTTCAAGTGATGAATAATGTCATGAATAAGCATTTTTTTCTCTTGGTCATAAATTGTAGCTTTGGTGCTTGCATTTTACAAATGACCAACAAACTTTTATCTGATTGAGATCAGAAAATTACCCGTACAATCCAACACATGCACGTAACTTACCAAAAGATACAATTTCACTTTTTTTTCCTTGAGGGTTAGAGTCATACATACTGTGTATTTCATAGAAAGCCAGTCTCCATTCAGCATTAGGAGTGGGGACCTATGAATCTATCCTTATCTTTCTCTATACATGATTGAAGTTTTCTCCCTAGAAATCCAATTTCTCCTTTACGAACCTCCTGTCACAGTTAAGTTTTCTTGTTATAAAGTCTTTTGGATGACTTTTCCTGAAGAATTACTAAAACATACTTGCTTATTTACCCTCTAACTGCCCTGCAGTACACTGGAATATATACTCAACTCTAAACCTGTTAAGTGCCATAGGATATCAAACTTTGTGTCACCCCAGCTTTATTTTCTTTTTCTGTTTTGGGGAATAATGAATGTGTAGTGACCCAAAAGATTTCATCTTGGCCAATTTTGCATAAAAATCAGGTAATTTGGGTTTAAGGTGTGGTTTGAATTCTTGTGAGCCATTTTTTTTAGACTTGAATTGTTTGTTCCGGCCTCTCTAAGGGTGGGAGTGAAAAGTTTTGTCTGGGCCACTTGCAGTAGGAAGGAGGAAGGGATAACTAAAGGACACTAAGTAGGGTGATTTATTTTATTTTATTTTTTTAAAGATTAATAATGCATATAATAATAATTAATTTACATAGATTCAAACAGTCTGACATAGATAAGCATTCCTCAAGCTGTTGGTACTTTGCAAGATACAGACTCTTTTTACATCTAATGCAGGGTTGAAGTGGTTTAAAAGCCCATGGGATGCAGAACAAATAATCATTAATGTGAAATTCATCCTGCCCTTGTGACTTTTGTGTGAAATTGAGTTGCATGTGCATCTTTGTTGAGCAGACACTTTGAGGTTTCATCAATAGAACATCATATTATTTGGAAATTATAGTCAAATCATTTACCTGATAACTAGCCAGAGTTGTGGATGGCAGAAAGGCAGCGAAAAATAGTGGCAGGCAAGTGATTACTTTATGTGCCAGGTATAAGCAAAGTCCTTTTGTAGGTGGCTGCCCACAGTAACAGGCATATGACTGTGCCCAACCACCATACTTAGCTGTGCCCTCTGCATGGTGACCATCTTGCCTTGGCTATTGACAGTGCCAGACACTTACTTCATTTTTTGGTTATGTCTTCATTATTGTTTAGCAATGACAACTAGTACGTTTAATTTTGATGCACATGTCTGACCAGGCATCTGCAATAGCCAAGCAACTTGAGTCACTCATGCAAGACACTTCAGGTAGGTGTAAGTACTCTCGTTAGGCACTGATCCAGTTGTTTTCAGTTAGTATTTTGGAATTATATTTCCTCAGTGTACCTTTAGATCCCTCTGAAGTAGTTATCTAGTGATCTCTTGGCTTGTTCAAGCAGCATGAGTACTATTGTCTGTAACAGCAAGAAACTTTAATGGTAGTATTCACTTATTGATACCCAGTAGTTGTTGTTCAAAGTTATGTTTTCATTCAGCTTTAATTTTACATTCTTGCCTTTGCTGTTCCAAACTGGAGCAGAGAATAAGGTAACTTGGATGCCTCATAATGATTGTTGGCAGGATTTGTCACAGCCAGGGAGTGAGCACCAGGTTGCCTTATCTCTGTGGAAGTCAGTTTGTGATTTTTTGATGCCACCATCAAAACCGTGGTGGAATCAAGTAATGTTTTGTTGCATTGAATCTAAATAGTAGTAGTTTGTGTTGTTCCTCTCACTACAACTAACTGCTGGTTTTTCTCTGTGTGTGTTGCTTGGTGTTGTACGTGTGTGGCTCTGCTGCTCCACAACCACCACCACCACAACAACTTGCTGCTGTGCTCCTGCCTCCACCACCACCACCACCACCTACACCACCAACCTCTACCTTCACTACCACCACTACCTCCACCACTACCACCACCACCACCACCACCTTCACCATCATCACCTCCACCTATCACCAACATGCTCAGCAGCAGCAGCAGCAGCAGCAGCAGCAGTCACAGGAGCCACAGGAACAGGAACAGCAGCAGGATGAGCAGCAGCAACAGCAGCAGCAGCAGCAGCAATCCGCACCACCAATTATTGGGGCAGAGGGTCCGTTAGGAACTGCTACATCCATTAAGGATGGCCTTCCTCCTCCTACACAGATTAATAAATTAAAGTTTGGCCCTGGTACTTCCCTCATCAAAAAGGAGAAGCGGCAGACATCGTCCCGCTTCAACATCCCCAAGAACAGGGAGTTACAGAAACTACCGTCTCTACGAGGTAGGTGCCGCCCACACCTTGGTTGTTGCCCACTAGCTCTAGTTAAACCCTCAAATTGTAGTTACAGCATGTTTGTGGATTTTCTATTTGTAAGCCCTGGATTTAAGTCCTTGTTCTGTCTTCATATGAGGTGCTCAGAAAAGGAAAGGTGAATTCGCCACCAAAAGAAGACATGATTTTTGTTACCATCAGAGGTGTGCTAATTTCCTCTGTAGCTGATAGTGACTTTTGATTTTTGTTACTGAAAATAGCACATAAATAAAGCAAGGCAAATCTAGCTTTCCGGCCCCCATGTGGCTGGCTGGGTATCGGTCGCACGCTTTTCTCAAAATATAACTGGCGAGTTTGCCCTTTTTATTCTAGACGCCTCATATTTTCTTATTCAATCCTTTATCTTAATCTCAGGTTATCTAAACACCCAGCACCTCTGCCTCAAAACCACACCACAGGTTGTTGCATCTGTTTGACCTGTACTTCATCACATCTATCGTTAGCTGTTCTGTTTTTATATTGTAACCGCCTCAGACCTGGTGCTTATGCTTTCGGCTTGTACGTTTCCACTCTCTGCTGTGTGCTTCCTCAGATGAAGTGACAAGTTACTACTGCATATTCCAGTCCTGAGCACATCACTGGCACTGTTTGCTGTTTGTTCAAGGAATATTAATCAAGGACTGTCTGCAGCATCATTTGAAAAGTTGTCCAGAACTTTTACAGTGTTCAATACTCATACTGCTGTTATAAGTGTATCGTTTGTTATTGCTTTTTTCACTATATGCATTTGCTGGTATAGCTAACCATTTCTGGCTGGGTTTTGCAGCAGCAGCATCCAGGTTTCCTGCACATTGTTGTGGCATAACATTTTTGGTGTTATTCTATCCACTTTTTTTCTATTAAAAATAACTCAGTTTTGTGGATCCTGATGTCCCAGATATCAGATTTTCTGGACAAAATTCTGGACAATCAAAATTTCACCATGCCATAATTTTCTAACTGAGTGCTGCAGACAAGCACAGTGATGACGTGCTGGGCAAGGTGCAGTGGCGGCATGCATTGCAGAAAAAAAATGTATTACTCTAGACTATTTATTTTACTTCTCTGATTTATTTTGGAAATTCTGAGCCTTGGGTTTTGGGGATTACTGTTCGTCCATGGGATGAAGTGTCTGCCGTATATCCATGTTGGCATGGGTGTGCACCATCTGCTTCCACTCCCATGCATGTCACTGCAGCCTCCTCCCAATATCTTGTATGTTCTTGGTATGTTTATTTCTACATTGCATCTATAAGGGACCTGTTTATACCAAGAAACACAAACAGGTTGCTTATTTTTTAAAATCAACATTATGGCTTATATATTTATGTCAAGCATGTTTGATGACCACAAGACATGCAGGCTTGTAGCAAGTATTGTTAAGTCCATACCTAATTTTCTTGTGTTATCAATTATTTGCTACTTGCCATTTTCAAGGTTGCCTGAGAACACAACCTTAATGTATGACAAGAAATTAGTATATTAAGTATATATTTTGTTTTTGTGATTTTGTTGTATACTTTCTCCTGAAAGTAGATCCAAGAGGAGGTAGTTATACATTTATTTATTTAATGATTGATTGATTTACTTAATTTTTTATTCTTTTAATGTTTTGAGTTGTTCTAGTTCTTTTTAAGATATTTTGTTTTAAGTTCTCCTTCTTACATGGAAAGGAGGAAGGCAGAAAACTGCGTTTAAACTCTCCCTGCAATTTCAGATGCCCAGCCCAATGAACGGGAAGATTTATTTATTCAGAAGATTCGGCAGTGCGGGGTGATATTCGACTTCATAACTGACCCCCTTAGTGATCTAAAATGGAAGGAGGTGAAGCGAGCAGCACTGAACGAAATGGTGGAGTATGTCACCACGCAGCGGCAAGTCATCACGGAGCCGGTGTACCCAGAGGTGGTGCAGATGTTTGCTGTGAACCTGTTCAGAACACTGCCTCCATCCAGCAATCCTTCAGGTGAGGTATTCCTTCTCTTGGGGGTCTGGGTTCATTTTAGGTTTAAATGTATTGTGGACATACTGAAGAATTATACTCATTTAAAAAATAATTACCGTACAGTAAAGAATCCATGTAAAGTTGCATCCCTCAGCTTAGCCTTAAAGAAATCAGTAAAGAATGTTCATGTTTTCCACAAGTAGTATATGTGGATCATTTCTCCCAGGTAAAAAATTTGCCTTTACTTTAGCATCAGACAGCGGTGGGGTTTTCATCCATCATATTTTCATGACTTGAGTTTCAGAGAGAAACATTCCCTCAGATGCCATAACTCTGACCTGATCTTTCTCAGTAAAAATGCTTTCCTTTCCTTCATACATCAGACAGCTGTTGGGGTTTCCTTCATCATATATCCATTGCTTACTTAGTTTGAGGGCTAAACAGCCCTCCAGAGTGATGCCACTACTATGACCTGGTTTGACTTTCACGTAGGAGCAGAGTTCGACCCAGAGGAGGATGAACCCACCCTGGAAGCTGCTTGGCCTCACCTCCAGCTCGTGTATGAGTTTTTTCTGCGCTTCTTGGAGAGCCCAGACTTCCAGCCATCTGTTGCCAAACGATTCATAGATCAAAAGTTTGTATTGCAGGTCAGTAAAGCTGTGGTGATAACCAAAGATTGTCATCTGTGTATTTTTGTACATTTTTCCCTGTTAAGTACAGCTGTACACAAAAATATTGATACACCCTCCTCAAAAGTCATTGTGAGTTGGGAGCCCCTTTCCACTTGGCAAGTTAGTTGAGGAAGGCGAGTGGAGAGAGAGAGGTGGAGGATAAACTGTTGGGAGAGGAGAGAAAAGGAGGATGTAATGTTTCATGGAAAAGGGGCTACCAAGTCACAAAGAGATTTGAGTAAGGTGGATTGATCCTTTGTCTGCAAGTGTACGGAGAAAAGAAAACGGCTGCCCCGCGCTCTCTTTACGCAAGATATACTATAATATACGCTCTTTCCATGCAATACAGCCCCTCTTGTGTGTGGCTAGCAGACCTTTCCATCTTGTTTATGCCCTACAGTGAAGTGTGAGAGCCATTATAGCCTAGTTTGTGTAGTAGATATGGTAAAAATAATAATCACGCCTATTACAATCTAGTATTTTATTTTATTTTTCTCTATTTATAATCAAGAACAAGACCAAAAATAAGACAAATAATAAGAACAAGAACAAAAACGTGTCAGTGTCATGTCACTTGTGGCGTTGAGGTGACCGGTTGGTGGGGAGCATTGAAGGAATCGGACACGTCCAAATCACCGTGCTTCCTTACATGATAAGAGCGTGGGAGAGACTGAAAGAGCAGCGATAAGTGCTGCAAGTGGCTCACAGGCATTGTTGCCATCGAGTATACCACGAAAAAAGGCGAAAAGTAGCTAAACTTAGCGTAATAATAGGAAATCGGTTATAACCGCCTCCGGCCCTTCCCCGGTAAAGCGGCTATAGCCGCCTCCGGTCTTTAGGGGTTAAACCACATTTGTTACTGGTAAGACATTACAGGAGGAACTCTTTAACTATTTGAGTGGTCCACAAAATGTCAAATGTAGTTTAATATCAACACATGCATAATGCTTTGTGTTGAAGAAAATAACCCTTTACATGGCATAATAAAATAATTTTTTCACTTAAAACTTTTGGATTGTGAATGTTTTGTTTTGGTTTCTGCAGTGCCACACATTACTAATGCTAATCTTGTGTTGCAGCTATTAGAACTATTTGATTCAGAAGACCCCAGGGAGAGAGATTTCCTGAAGACTACTTTACATAGAATATATGGCAAGTTTTTGGGTCTGAGAGCATTTATCCGTAAGCAGATCAACAATATATTTTACAAGTAAGTGTGACCTGCCATGTTGTTACCTGAGTTTAACAGCACACTAACCTGCAGTATGTCATTATTAAATATCTTAATCTTGGGAATCACTTGAGATTTTGTTGCTTTGTAGTTTGAATTCATTTGTATCTTAAGATCACATGATAAAGATGTGGGCAGAAATAAGCCGAGAGAACATGTCACAGTGGAGTCCATGGGGATGACATGATGGTGCTGTCGTCTTCTTGGGAGCGTTGTTTTGCACTCACTGGAATGGACAAGTCAAGTGTGTCAAAAGTTTTGTTGTGTGGAGATGACATCAAATAATTGTTTTCTTTTCTATTTTCAGGTTCATTTACGAGACAGAACATCATAATGGTGTAGCAGAGTTATTAGAAATTTTAGGAAGGTAAGACTCAATTCTTACTCAAGTTTGGCCTTGGGATTACAAACAAAATATGCACACACACACACACACACACACACACACACACACACACACACACACACACACACACACACACACACACACTGCTCCGGTGGCTCAATCGGTAGAGCGCTGCGCTGTGAGGCTTAACGGCCAAACAGGCGGCGGTTTGAGCCCCGCTCAGGCCGGATTCTTTCGGTTGACTAGCAGTGGTTACTGTCCCTTCTTTAGCAAGGGGGATAGGGTGTGTGGTGTGTGAGGACCTGACAGTACCCAGAGATTGACAATAATGAGCACTTGCTCTCATCGGGAGGGCCTGCGTGCTGGCGAAAGTGAGTCCAACTCATGATCAGGCCTTGGTGAATTACACACACACACACACACACACACACAAATATATATATATATATATATATATATATATATATATATATATATATATATATATATATATATATATATATATATATATATATGTAAAACATCGTTGAAGGATGAAGCACAATAGACCGTATTGGCTATACAGGCAGAGCCACACATGTCCACCCAGAGAAATGTCTAGGGCTGGGGTGGGCAACCATTTTGAAGTGAGGGCCAAATGAGACTTGGGAGCAGGCTGCAGGCCAGAGTGAGAAATGAGAACCCCAAAGTAAAAGAATAAATGAAAAGCTTAAAGTGAAAAACATACAGATTAGTGAGACGATTGATACTACTTGCTATGAAGAAGTGTTTCAGTGTCCAGCTTGATGGATGGGTTATCCAGGGTGCCAGTGGGATCACAAATAGGACTGAAGACAAAAATCGCATGGCTACTTTTTCTTTACAAGGGGTTGCTAGGGTAAAGTGACGCCATTGCCATGGAGATGCATGCATGGGGCTGAAATGATGAAGAGGCAAACTGATAACAATACAGTCTATTATAAGTGTTCAGGAAAGTTCATTTGATGTTTTTGCCCCTTCCCTTGACTTTGTAACATTCACTTTTTGCTGATTTCTAACTAAATTTTGTCTAGCATAGTTTTTGCATCATCAGTATTTGTGAGAGAGAGAGAGAGAGAGAGAGAGAGAGAGAGAGAGAGGTTATCATAAAATTACAAATACAGGTTGAGAATCCTTTATCCAAAATTCCAATATCCAAAAACCTAAAAAATCGGAAAGTTTTTTTAATGCTGACATGATGCGTCATAAATGGAAAATTCCACAAAGTGATGGGAAGGTTCCATCATGTACAGTTGCTGTGTGCTGCTCAGGGTTGCAAGGTCTGCGGTTTAATTGGGCGGGTAAACCTACTGCTGCGTCATCTCCTTGGGCGTAAAAACAGCTGCACGCCACCACCACGGGTTTTGCGATGGGATTGGGAGGGAACACAGTCCACGACCTGGCAACTCTGGTGCTGCTTTGCATTAGTTTGTTGTCAGCAGTCGTCACAGTAACACCTTTGCTTGTCACTCGTAATTACTGCGTGTTGTGTGCTCTGTGGTGTAAAGATATTGTTGAAAATGGCCTGCATGTTTCGAAATCCGAAAAAATCCGAAATCTGCAACACTCTCGGTCCCAGGGATTTCGGATAAGGGATTCTCAGCCTGTAATTATGATAAGCCACTAATGAATGTTATATAATGAAAGTTTCCCCTTTATTTCAGTATCATCAATGGGTTTGCATTGCCATTGAAAGAAGAACATAAAGTGTTCCTTTTGAAGGTGTTGCTCCCCCTCCACAAGGTCAAGTCACTGAGTGTGTACCACCCCCAGTTGGCTTACTGTGTGGTTCAGTTCCTGGAGAAGGATCCCTCTCTAACTGAACCTGTCATCATCACCTTGCTCAAGCTGTGGCCCAAGGTTCACAGTCCCAAAGAGGTCAGTTACCCTCAGCACCCTCTTTTCTGCCACACACAAGTACCTGGGAATATCACTGTACATTAAGGAACTTTTCCATAATGGAAAAGAATTGATAGGTATTTTAATTTTAATCTGAACCTTACCAACATAAGCAAAGTAATCACACTTGGGCATCAGATTTTTAATTTCTGGTTGTTTATGTTCTGTATGATCTGATCCACCTCAGTGTAATTTGTCAAATCTTATCATTTAATTTTTGTTTCCTCCTCACAGGTGATGTTTTTAAATGAGCTTGAAGAGATCCTAGATGTTATTGAACCCAATGAGTTTGTGAAGGTGGTGGTCCCACTGTTTCGCCAACTGTCCAAATGTGTGTCATCACCACACTTTCAGGTACAATGTCATGGCCTGGCATAGGCTCACTGGCCTTTTGCAGACTCCTTGTTTTTATGCTCTTATGTGTATATGGTATATGGCAAATACTTTCATTTATATTTAAAACCAGTGTGTGTCATCAGTAATATTTTGTTTTATGGGTTGCTCATGTTCATTGAAATATTACAACAGGCAGTGATAATGGTGACTTTTTCAGGTTGCTGAGAGAGCTCTCTACTACTGGAATAATGAATATATTTTGTCCTTGATAAGTGATAATGCGCAAATCATTCTTCCCATCATGTTTCCTGCTTTATATAAGAACTCCAAGTCCCACTGGAACAAGTTTGTATCCAATTTTTAGCACAGTGTTACACATCATGACACATATTGAAATGTATGTTATATCACATATCTATACAGCCAGTATTGTAGGGTGAGTCAGTACTAATTATGTTATGCTTTACAGGACCATACATGGCTTAATATACAATGCCTTGAAATTGTTCATGGAAATGAATCAAAAACTTTTTGATGAGTGTACACAACAGTACAAAGCAGAGCGGCAAAAGTAAGTTGTTTACTGTTCTTTGCCCAGAGTTAAGCTTGACCTTTGCACCATAACACAGTGATTGTATATTGAGTGTGGTGCTATGGAACATTGCTCCTTAACATATTATTCCTCCATCCCCAGGGAGAAAGAAAAAATGAGGGAGCGGGAAGAAGCCTGGCAACACATTAAAGATTTAGCTGTAAAGAATCCATTGTTTGATAAGTATTCCAGTGACAGTAACAACATCTTTAGTCCACACTCCACCTTAATGATGTCACCACAAGATGATAATGATATTGACTTCAATGCAGAAAACAATGGCGGTGATAACACAGAGGTGAGTGGAAAGGCTTTCTTTACAGTTTAGGGTACTATAGGTTAGGTACATTACTGCAGGTGTGTGTAGCATTATTCTCTGTAGAGGGAATGTATCCCTGCAGCAGCACACTGACGATTGGTCTTGTTGTTAGGAATATGGAGGTGCAGTCCATGATCAGGGATTCCTGTTCCCCTGTTCCATTGCTGCCTCTGTCTGTCTCTCTGTCCCACTCATCCTGTGGCTAAAAGGACTCCTCCACTAGCTTAATTCCTCTATAGTTACACATTAATAAACACTTTCTACCTGACACTTGCAGTGGTTGTTATGTTTTCCTCTAAAGGCAGGAGAGAATTGGAAAGTAGTTGCCTTAAAAATTACCTTTACACATATAGAAAGAGGTGTGGGGAACCTGCTAACCAGTAACTGCCCATCACTTTTTAAGACAACCCCTCAGAGTGCATTTCATCTTCCTAATCCTGTGACCCACCAAAAGTATTAGAGAAATCTGATTAATGTAGCAGTGGAAATGGAAAGCAAGAATATAGAATTAGGAATTGTAACTGAGGAGCAAGATGGGAAAATTCTCGGCTTGTTCATTAGGAAAGAAATTGATAGCTTTAGTGAAAGCTTAAGAGTTTTACTGAAATGCTTTAAAAATGCAATGCAGTATAATGCAAGAAATAACATTAATAAATAAACAAACAGCCACCTCAATTGTCACTTTTGAATTACTGCAGGAAAACATAATTACCCATTTTATACAATTTTCTAAACATCAAAAGCTTTGCTATTACTGGCATTTTGTTTGTTTATTGAGACAGATTTTCCAACCAAGGCCTTACTCACTACCTCCCCCAACCTCACAGCAGGCAAAAAAGGTGCGCAACAAGGAGAAGCCATTGCTACGGAAGAAGAGTGAGCTCCCCCATGACCAGTACACCATCAAGGCGCTGAGCGACCACAAGCGTGCCGACGACTATCTCACCACTTCGCCCGAGCTGGCTGCCACCACCAGCTAGACCGCGCCACGGCTGCCCGGGTGGCAAGAAGAGGTATGGAGGCAGTTACTCTACCTGCTGACACGGCTTGGAGGCCCCAGAGCAGAGTCACTCAGCAGCATGGTTTCACAGGGGGTAAGGGTAGCGATCACCTCAAGGACTCGTGACATCAACCAATGGGAGTGGCTTTCCAGGTTTCTCTTGGCTAAATAATCCAAGACAACAAAAGTCTGAACATCTCCTTGGGTTATTCACTTAAAAATATCCTTCAGAAATGCCTTTCTCTTCTGGTTATAACAGACCAAAGTGGGTATAACATTAATGGGGTTTGTATTAGTTTTCATAACTAAACTAATGTCAAATGCATGTACCTAATGTTTAATACATAAACATAATAGGGAAAGTAAGTTAACAGGTTGTATTCCTTAAAATCTTTTTTAAGGATTTTGTATCGTACAGATCAAAATTTTTTAATATAATAAAGCAATCATATTCCATTTATGTGATGATGTACAGTAACACAGATTTTAAAAATATTTTTTAACAAACTAAAACACTCCACCAACTCCTGAAACCTTCACAGTGTAGTTTGACTATGCACTCTATCCCATATATTAAGATGAAGAAAATGTGCTGTTGATGTGAGGGCAGAAAACATTTCCAATCACATGCCCAGAGAGCCAAAATATGAGATGAAACACAGGTGTTAAGAAAGAGTGAACTTGAATGTTGATTATTCAGGACAACAAAAGTATTTCATATCTTGAAACATAAATTATGTTTTTGTTGTTCTGCAGAATGAAGATTCAAGTTGCTAAACTCTAAGAGAAAGAAGGTATCTTGTGCGTCACCAACCGGTAAATATCCGTGCTTAAAGAAAATGTGTACTCATCTATGCCTGGTTAACTGCAAGCAAGATGAATAGCTACTTAATTTTTGTGTTTATAGACCAAAATGATATTTTTTACTAGCATGGTTTTCTTGAACCTAGTTGTGTTGGCAGTTGCTTCTTTTTTTGAAGCATGAACAGTGTTTTGTGCATGTAGGAGGTGCAGTGCTTGTGTGGAGTGCTTTGACCAATGCTTTCAACAGTTTAGTGCATCCAAATTTCATTTCCATATTTTTTCTCTGATCAGCTAAAGATCCTTTCTATTCACTGAAAGTTCTTTACATTAATTGCTAAAATAAGAATCTTAGAATATTTTGTTTTAAGTACTTATACTTTCCTGGTAATGCAACATTCTCTTTTTGCCAAATTATGTTGACTTATTTGTGCTACTGAGTTTGAGAACAGTGTCATCCTTGTCATCATCTGTACTCTTTCCTGTAGATGCAGAAGCAACTTCAATCAATCTGTTTAAAACTTAGGGGCAAGAATAGGAGGAGGCAACAGCAAATAAAATAAGGAAGAATTACCTTATGCATTGTAAATTTAGAAAAAAATTCAAATCCTAGTTAAGCAGATGATACTATTCTTTATCATAATTGGAGAGGTCCTGGTAGAATGGAGGGTACAAGTGGTGCAAAGAGTCTGGTGGAGGTGGTGGTGAGGGCAAGTGGTCTATGACTTGAAAGATAGGTGCATATAGGGAAAGACTATGAGCAACAGTTAACCAGTATTTTCATTCATTCATCCCTCATACCAGTAAACTGGAACAGCCTTCCTTTTGCTGTATTTCTTCCTTCCTAAGACTTGGATTTTTTTAAGAGCAGAGTATCAAGACACCTTTCATTTTTGTCTTCATCTTCTGTCCACTTTTTTACACTAAATGGCATATTGTTTTGTTTTATTTTGTTTTAGCCAAACTTAGCCTGTCTCCTATATTGTGTATGTATATACATCATCTTCAGCTTTCCACTGGGGGTACAAGAAAATGGGTTACATGATGATGACGATGATGACCTAGCCGTTAGAGTCCTGTCCAAGCCTAGCATTGCCCCAGACACCTGCACCAACAGGCATGCATGGATGTGCACATTTTCTTTACTCGGGCAAGATCATGCCATGGAACTTCATTTGGTACAGCAGTCAAGCTTTGCCAGCAGCCAACCATCATAAAAGGAGCCATCATACATAGTAGATTAGTTTCTTATAAAGGTTGTTAGTTTTAATAATTAGTGCAAGCCTTGGTATATTTTCTCAAAAAAATGAAGATTGGTAGTAATGCTGTATATAACAACTGTACTACAACTGATGTTTGGTGTTGAGGATCAAGAGCCGGGTTTCCCTGACGAGCTGGAAACCTCTGCCAGGTAGTGCTGCAAGGGATTACAGTATATGTAATAATATGTAAAAGATAGTATTAGAGGAATCATGTGGAATATGTTATTATGTTCAGATAGTTATAACCAGAGTTTATTGGAAGATTATGTTACAATGTATTTTAGAATTATAATGCCATATTCCATAAATATATTCTGATTTAGTAAAATACCATTTAAATATTTATGAACTGATTTTGTCTCAAAGGTGTAGGAAATTAAAAGAGGTCACCCTCACCATCACTTTGAATGTATGCATGTATGTGATGACCCCAATAGTGCAAGCCCCGACCACTGGTAGTGATTGCCGCCGTGCATTATGCATACATTATGATCATTGGACTGTGTCTTGTGGTGATGCTCCTGTGAGGCTTGTTTTGGTGTCACATAGCTATAGCAACATCAGACACTTATCCAAGGTTGGCCAATAGATTGTGGTTATCACAAGAAGACTTTGTTAGGGAAAAAGTCTGTGTAGTGAGTTCAAAATCAGCAGTGCTCCAATGGTTAAGTTTTCACCCTCATCCAACTACACTCACCCTCACCATAACACTAAGTTACATCTGTGAAGACCGTCAAATGGGAATCCGAGCCTCGTTACATTTCTTAAGACTTCCCCAGTTCTTTTTTCTTCCATGCTTTTTTTGTTATGGTAAGTGGATCACAAGGGAGCAATTTCCTTTTCCAGGGCTCTTTCCATTCCAGATTGTTTGCTTCCTTTTTCCTGTAAGGATATTCTTCATGCTCGTAGCAGGGAATCCTAGTGCTAGTATTTCTGAATGAAGCATTCTCTAGCCTTCCTTCATTGATTTGCTCTTAGTCTACTGGCGAATTGAGAGGAAAATTGGAATAAGAGCTTAAGGTTCACAAAAGATTCCTACCAAGTGCTATAATACCTTGCAGTTCTTTGCTACTAACAAAACTCTACTAACCTGCATCAGTTTTAAACACCTGATCACATAACATCTGCTTGCTTTGAAAGGATTTAACTGGAAGTCTTTAATCAACATTGTTTTGTTATTTTAATGGTATCATTGCCCCTTATATGAATGCAGTAACTTTGTATATCTTATGAAAGTGTAACCTCATCTTCCCATCGTTCCTGATCAATAATTCATCCTCACCTTATATACATATGGAACTTAGTTGACCTAATTGAAGCATAGCCTCATCATCTCAGTGTCCTTCATTAGTTGCTCATCCTACCTCAAGCAAACCTCATCCTCTGATATGTCCTGTGAAACCTTTCAGTAAGGCATCCTGCTCTGGCAGCAGGAATGGCCTGCACTAGTACATACTGGAGTGTTGCACAGGGCAATGTGTGTGGCCCACAGGAAAAATCCTTCATTAAATGAACTGGACTGCAGACATTTTTTACCATCCCTTAAAAGTTTTATTTTGGTGCTGTCTTACCCTAGGTTCTAGGAACCTAAGCAATTGTGAAATGATAATTATGTACTATAGAAAGATGAATGTAGGCAAGCCACTTAGAAGGATTAGGCTTTACTGGCAGTCACAATAACTGAGTAACTGAATAAGTGTATAAGCCTTGTAAAGATATGAAGCATGCATAAATTTTTGTTGGATGGGTCTGAAGTAGTGTTTAAATGCACCTCATTCTTCCCTTTTACTGTTCTCTCTAATGTTAATGACATGATTCAGTTGCTTCCAAAGCTGTCATTTCTATTTTGATACTGTGAGAAACTGCTCAATGATTATTCTTCATGAAAACACAAAATGCTCCAGGTATATTGTGGCCTAGGATTAGGTGTGTTGAACTCCAGTACATGATACCCGTGTTTTCAAGGGAAACCATTAGTCCTAGGAAATTATAAGTCAGGTTTTTACCAAGTAACACAAGCACACCACAAGGGTGACCTGTAGTGGTGGCTGTATTATTAATATTCTGGTTCCAGGAAATTTGAAGTTCAGTACAATTTCATGATAATTTTGTAAATTTCTTGATTTAGGGAAGTAAGCATTTTGTTGTTGGATACATGGGGGTAATACTAAAAAGACTCCTTAACTTCAGAAAGTATGCTGTCAGTGGAAGCAGCTGAAGAGTAGCATCCATTCTTACCGGCATTTGGGAAGTGGTGGAAAAGTTGGAAGAATGCATTCCTGTAGAGAGACTGGCCCCTTCATTAGAACAATAATAATAATATAGCCCTTTTTCATTTGAATCATATTACATTCCAGAAACTGTGGTGTGATATATATAATGACAGCATAGCTCATCATTTTGTTCACAATTAACTCATTGTCTTAAGCAAGTATGTCCAAGTTTTCTGAAGTCTTAAGAAAACCTCAACTTAGGTTGCATACTCGTACCAGTCACCTCTCACTTATCCGTCCTTGTACAAGCTGTATTCAAGGTAATAGGAATGGAGTTGGAACCTTTCTTTTGTCAATATATTTTTTTTATATGAGTAGAAAGGACACTGGGTAACAAACAGCATGGCAAGAAAACTAACACATCAAATGCAAAAGTCCCCCTCCAAATACCATACTCGCTGTCTTTATGGGATGGTCTCTGGAAGCAGAAGTTGATGCCTGGTGGTGGGGGGCAGGGTGTTGGATGTAGCTCCCTGCCTTGCCCGCCTTCAGTTCAACAACTTATTGCATGTATTATAGTATTTCCACAAGAAACTGGCGGCAGGGGGGTCAGCCCCGCCCCGCACCTTGCCACACACTCTCAACACCTCTTGCTTCCTCTCATGTGTCAGCTATTTACTACTTTTAAATGAATTTAATTGAATAATTGGATGATCCAATAAAGTCATATAGTGTTAAGATTGTTTCATTATTAGGATAATAACAAAGATTTTGTATAAATACCACGACACTTGACACCGTTGGAATCCAACATCGTCAAGTGTCGTGGTACTTATACAAAATCTTTGTTATTATCCTAAAAACGAAACAATCTTAACACTATATGACTTTATTGGATTATCCAATTATTCAATTAAATTCATTTAAAGGTAGTAAATAGCTGACATATGAGAGGAAGCGAAAGGTGTTGAGTGTGTGTGGCAAGGTGTGGGGCGGGGCTGACCCTCCTGCCGCCACTACCCCAGCCGCCAGTTTCTCGTGAAAATACTATGCCCTTTTCTTCTTTACCTTTATCCTTAGATGCTGCCTCAGCCCCAATTTCATTCATTTCATTTCTTTGGAGTACATACATATAGTGGAGATATCCATACTCCTTAACACTTACCAGGGTAGATTTGAAGAGCTCATGGCTGTAAGAGGGTGCATGATCAAAACTTAGCTGGAGCTGTGACGGTTCACATTTGCAATCTGTGGGTAGACCTGAACCTACACCTACTCATGTTTGAAACTGTCTTTTAGAGGCCAACCACAGATACAGGGGCAGCTGACCTTCAGGAATAGGATGCTTGTAGCCTTCCATATGGCCAACCCTACCCTCACCTAATAAGATGACAATTGTACTAACTTAAGACCCTTCCATTTCCAAAAGACAGGTTTTAACATGCCTGTGCCTTGTCATTTTAATGTAATCCTTTATGTAATGAGGGAGGTTCCTGTTGATATCATAGGAGACATGTGCATTCATGAGTCAGCTTGTGTTAACTCCACTGAGCATTATTATTAAACTTCTTAATTAATGTTTCCAAGAGAGAACTGTGTGGCTTGTGTGAGGAGTGTAATAAGGAAGGAAGATACCCACAGGCTTATGTGCACATAGAGATGGTTAGATGAATGTACAGTGCATCCTTAGGATGCACTTAGGCCTGCAAGAGTTTTTATATTGAATGAGCATCAGTGAAGGAGGATGGAGCTTGAATATATTAGTGTTGTGATTTGTGACAAGAGGGTATAAGTTAGGTGTTTTGGACATTGGAGAAAATGGATGAAGGTAATGGTGAGGAGGGTTAGAGGGATAGTAGGTGAGGGTAGAGTTGGGAAAGATAGACCATAAAAGACTTCTGATGAGGCTGTGCAGAATGATCTATAGATCCTGGGCCTGAGTAGAATGTAGCCTCACCAGATCAAGGCTACCTGCAAAGACGCATGGAGCTATCCAAGATGATTGTGTCCCAGACAAAATAATCTCCTCTATTGGCTCTCCTGATGTGACATGTTGATGAACTTGAAATTTTGAAGCTTCAAATGGTTTAAATGTATCCATAGTCAAGTAGGTGTACATGATCTCTTCAACTCTAAAAGACATCATCATACCCAAGGCACTCTTGTTGGTGAAGAAGTCATGTCCCCACACCTTGGAAATGCTACCACCCACTGTAAAGACAGGTAACTACATGCATAACTAACCCAAAAAAATGAAGCTTCATACAAAGAATACCTCCACTAATGCAGGAAAACCCCTACATGAAATTTATTGATTGCTGGTATTCAGTGCCTTCCCCCTCCCATCCCTCCCTAGCCACATGCAGTGCTGAGCTTTGTGCCTCCCATGGTTGGGCTGTGGTATTTAATCACTCCTTGTTATGGAAAGGGTCTTTGTGGTGAAAAAAAAAGAAAAAAAAAGAAAACACTTCATACAGTGCATCAAGAGGTGGAGTGGTGAGGAAGCAAACTCATTTCCTTTCCTGGTGATGGGCACCCCTGATAGGAACCCTTTCACCCACCACTTGTCTAAGTTATCTCCTGCAGTGTCCTGTATGTTGTAACTAATAATAGTCAGCAGAAACATCATCAAATTTCAGGTTTTTAGGCATTTTTGCATGAGCTTGAGTTTTTGATAAACTTACAAGTTTGCTGTCCCTCCAGTGAATGAATGTCATGTGAGCACGTGCCTCCTGCCCTACCTGCAGCAGAGTGAGTGTGCTGAAGCTTCTTGTTTCTGTGTGCTGCACCTCCTCACTTCCCTTCATGCAGAAGAGTAATGGATAGCCTTGATTGATGCCGGCTTCTCTTTATATGATTGTATACAGGTCCAGGAGTTTGATCATCCTCATGGATGCTCATTGAATTAGTAGTACTACATTTCATCAATTATATTCATGTTATCTATCATTATACAATGCACTAAAGGTGCTAGAGTGAACTACAGTTTATCATTTATCACAAATTAATGTAGCATGAGTTGATTCCTGGTCAATTTCCTGCTAGCAAAAGTGGGAGGAAATATGCATTTCATTTCATGCCCAAAAGAACATAATTTTTCCTGAAGGCTCTTCATGGGAAGCTAATTAATGATCCATATGATGGTCTTCTACCCACCCTGCAGCCTCTCTTCTCCCATCTCTGGCCTCCCATTTTAGTACCTTCCTTTATACAACCTGCCATGACCTCTTATAGATCTTTATCTCCCCATTGCTATCCATGTGATTCATTTCCTAACCCTCCACTGTGTTCCCTCAAGGTCACACATCCTCATGCATGTTCCCTTCCTGACCCTCTGAAGCCCAGTATCAGCAATTCATTATTTTCCACAAATGACTGATCACAGTTTTTATCTTCTGTTGATATACAATCGCACCTTAGTACCAGATGACCTTCATTGCTTGGTGCTTTAGTGTCAAGTTCATTTCTTTTCACATGCAAAGTTAAAAGGCTCACATTTGTGCTGATCTCCAGTAATGGTACCCAGTGGATGTGGCTGGGAAGATGCTGGAAATTATTTTTCACATGTAAATAGCCTTAAGGACAGTTTTAAAGGCCGAACTTGAAGTAGGTGCAATGGTTGAGGGTGAGAGAATCAGAAGGATTTTGGACTGGCTGCAGCACCTGCTAAAACCTGACACTCATAAGTTTCTAATCACTTGAAAGTCATATAGTGACGAAGATAAATATTAATTGAGTTGATTCTTGGCTGACGATTCCTTTGTCATGGTGCTGAATATAAGACAAACATGTTTTGCATTATGTATACAAATTACCTTTAATGATTTTCAAACAGAAGCAAAAGTTTTGTTCTGGATAAGATGTTGGGAGTTACTACATTCCAGTGTTTGTCTTTGTGTAGTCCTTGATACTTTGTGGCTTTTCTCATTAGTAACTTGTTTTGATTGGAAGTTGACTCATTGATTGGGATGGGGCATGTAGAGGTGTTTCAGTGGTGCAGAGCTTAATTGATGTGTGTACTTATGGCAAAATTGATCCCATGAAAGAGTTGCCCTTCTTTAACAAACTGCCTAAGTATTTTTTCTACTTTTGGGAAATTGAATAAAATGTTATTTTCTTAATTATCATATAATAGGCAGAAAAGATATGGTGAATTTTAGAACATTCATGCCCAAGAGTGATGAAGGCAACTATACCAAAAAGTGTTCCACTTGACGAAAAATTGATTCAGCCAAAAACCTAGAAATTGCCAAAATATTACTAGGCAGTTTGTATATGACGGTGATACTCTGCTTGATTAAAGAATAAATTAAATTAAGCCCCCAGAGGAGTAATAGTAGTAGTAGGTCTAATTTGTTCAGATAACTAACTTTTCCATAAGTATGTGCAGTAACTTTGAGCTGAATGCAATGTGTCAGTATTCAAGAGATGTGGAAACGGGAAAAAAATGTGATGTGATGGTCTTTATTTTTTCAGGGAATATTTTAATTATCCAAGAGTCGGTGCCAAGGTTAGAGTATGAAATGAAGCTGTGTTCACCTCAGATATCAACACACCTCACACACAAAAACGCATGATAAGGTTCACGCCCAGCTCCACTCCCTTGTTTTGTAATGTGTTAGTTCAGCTTTATATTCATGGGAAAAGTCTGTGGATCTGTATTTTTTTATAATTTATAGCCCTCCAGGTTTTGAACTTTTTTGTTTGTTTTTGTTTTAGTATTTTTATTTCCTGCTTTCAGAACTTCAGGTTTGCTATTTTAGGGGGGTTGTATTATCCTCTTTGTTAGAATTCAAACTGTCATGTTCTGATCAGTGGACTATGGATCTCTGAACTTTTACTCTATGTCCTTCATGTCATAATCTGCCTATTTTCCAGTAATATAATTTCTTTTAAATTGCTTAGCATGAATATTTAATTTCATATGTGTTCTGCCTTTACTACCATTCCTCTTTAATTAGTTTGAATGTTCTGGTGAAAGAAAAAAATCCCAGTTTCTGAATTCTGTACTCTCTTACTTTGAAGTATATTCTAAGCAGTTGTATAAGTACAAAGACCATTGAGACGTTATGGTGCATTCTGTGACCAACTTCAAGTCAGATAAGGAGAGGTGGCTTTCCAACTGTTCATTTAGCTCTAGCATGCTTCTGGCAGTATGCATAATCAAGTCTTTCTTCATAGGATATGACTCATTATGTTTCCATATAAAGCATTATAGAATTCATTTTCTTTCCATACTATTTGTAGGGAAACTACCTGGAACGTATATATTGGTATTCATGAAAGTATTGTAGGTAATCTTATTTGTAGCAATACAGTGCATATGTATTCCCCCCTCAGTGCCTCTTTCCTGGTTTAATAAGAAAATGCTATTGATATATTGTAGGCTTATTTTGTGATGCTTGTAAAAATGGTAAGGGAATAATAGCTAACAAAACTAAACCTGAAAATGCAAAAAATATGTTTTTGCATACTGGCAGTTCTTACAACCTGGCCCAGTGTGCTGGCGGAGGAGGCTGCCGGCAGGACTGCAGTGTGTGAAGATGCTCCTCACCCAGTGTGTTGAAGCTAAGATTGATAGGTTCATCAGGATCCTACTTGATGTATGCCAAAATGTGGTCCAGACAGAGTGTGCGAGAGGCTTCCGTGACCCAAATGACCACCACTACCACCGCCGCCACCGTCGCCTGGCTGCCTCCTCATGGCACTTGGGTCACGACACTGCCAAACTTGACCTCTGACCTGCCACGCGCCTCTTTGGTGTTCCCTGTGTTCTGTATATCATCATGCCATACCAACCTGTCATCCTCTTTTTTTCTTTCATTATTTCTCCTTGTTATATATATATTTCATGTTTTGTTCATAGAGTGGTCTTTATCTTTTAAGTGTAAATGTGGAAATAGAATATTAACAATAAATGATCTGCTATGGCAGTGTATTGTTTCCTTGATGCAGAAGTTTGCAGCATAATTTAAGGAAGGAATCAAATACAAGTTGAACAAATTAAGGTCCACATCTAGAAATTATTTTAAGAGGGTTCAAATAGTGTTAGCTCGGCATAGCCTACTTTGGATGGTATTCAGTAATTGAGGGTTAATTAAAGGCCACTGTGAAGGAGATGACCACCGAGGCCATGCACAGCCACAGCATATGTCCTCAACTTTACTTCTACATAATGAATTATAGGAAAATCTGACTTAGAACATTAAATATTGCCCTGTGTGGGATAGTGATCACTTATGCTTCTTTTTAGACAGAATAGAGCTTTGCATTTCACACAACTATTGTGAAAAGGAGAAGCCATTATAGACATAATATGCAAGTAGGTTTTCTCATAGTTAAGTCTAGAATAATAGTCAATAATACTTAAATTGCATAGGAAGTCTTTGGAGGGACAAGATGAGCAAAATTTGAGGAGAATATGCCAAGAGGAAAGAGCAACAAAAATGAACATCTTCCAAAATCAAAATGAGGATGGGGGAGGCTGATATGAAGTTGGGAGATTTTTAGGCCATAAAGGATTCTAGGATATAATTCCCTAGAATCAGTGAGCTCCACTCTTGGATCTTTATCGCCTCGACTCTCTTAATAAGGTACAAGAAAACCACCATGCTTCAATCCGACTGTTTATTATTTTTTTGTGTGTGTTTCAAGATGAAGTTGAGGAGGAAAGGGCAACAAATAAAGTGCGCAGGCATCAGACGAATAATAACAGTTTAATTGCGCTGTAAGGTTAATAAAGGTAACTATATAATAATGATTCGTTAGCGAGTTGATGGCGAGTCCGAAGTGATGAAATTCTTCGTCTGTAATCATATGGTTCTGTGATTGCATTCCACCGCCATGGATGTATTAGAAATTTACATAAAGCGCCACATTCGTACTAGAATATATATATACTTTGGCTCTCTGGGATGAGGATACGAGTGCCAGCCGGACGCCACACCGGATATAGCAAAAGAAAAGACCAAAGTAAGCTAGTGAAGAAAAAGGAAAATAAAATAGAGAAGCAAAGTGATTGATTGATTGATAGTTTATTGTTGCAAGTAAACAGCAAAGGAGAAGGGAGGAGCATGCCATCCCAACCCCCAGGCAGTACAGAGTGTGATTAACTGATTATACAACTAAGGAATAAAAAAAACAGGATACATGTGGAAATAGCACCAGGAAACTGAAAAGATACAATGGTAGGGGGAAGTGTACAGAAATAACAGTTCAGTGCAGGCAGGGTGAAGTGTATAAGTGTACGCAGTGAAATATGTAAGAGTGCGTATGAAAGAAGTGTAAAGAAGTACCAAGAAGAACCTTAGAAGCGATACAAAGTGGAATAGCTCCTAAGAAGAAGAAGAAGGCGCTGTGGGCGGCGGGCACAGTAGAACCTTGCCAGATTGTCGTACTCAGCTTCAATGTTTGCCGATTTCCGACCCCAAAACTGCCTTCTCGACCCCAATAACTGCCTTTATATATAGTTATCGTTAAAATGGTTAATTATTGGTGTTGTTTGGCAATAGCTATGGCTCAAAAAACGGTAAATACGAGGCTCTGAGTACGATACCGGAGGCACAGTAAACAACAGCCTCGTGGCGCCGCGTGTGATGTGCCGTTCTCTAAGTGCCGTGACCTGTGTGTTGAGGGATAAGACAAGCTCCACTAAACACTTCATTGGAGGCAGTGGTATGTATGTTGCATATCAATCATCATCTATTCATCCATTACAAGCACTAGTGGTGTAAATACTCCATCCACTGAGGCACTGCAGGGAAGGCGTCCTCCACCTCACTGCCTGCTGGCGTTGGTGTTCTCCGTGAGTCCGTGTTTCGGCGCAGTGTTCCCGTTCCTGGCGTGGTATTATTCTAGTGTTTGCCCATACTCACCCCTCGCAACCAAAATTAGCTAGGGGGCCTTTGAGACTGCGGGGAATGCGGCGGTAAACATGAGATGCGTCGCAAATACATACCTGGCGTTCCTAATAACAAGGGTTCTGTGGATCCTCAGGAACGACATAGTCCCTTGAAATCGAGAGACTCCAGCGTACCAGAGGTCACGGTGCGGTCAAGGTTCCACAACGCGGTGCGCATGGGGACAGGCACAGGGGACGCCACGCACTCCAGACGGGCCATGGCCGTAATTTTTTGGGGTGGGGGTGGGGTGTGTGGGGGCTAATGTTTTCTATATAGGCCTTAAAATGCTCCTAAAAGTTCTTATTTAAAGAATAAAATAAAATAAAATAATTCCCCCACCTGTGCATGCTCGCTCCGCTCGCCAGCCTCCCGGAGCCCCAACTCATGAACCTGTGATGCCCTCCTCAAAAATCTGCCAAAATTACAGTGCTGCGGGCGGACGGGAAGTGTTATCGTGCTTTAGTTCCTTAGCATTTGTACATCATTACGGTATATAATTTTTGTTCTATTATCCGGAAGTCATTCGTCACTGCACTGCATTCAGGGACCAAAAAAGAATCCATAATGTAAGTATTAACCTTGCAAGAGAGGCTACCCTCTCATCAATATTACCCGTGTTCCCGGTTCAGAAATTCGGTAGGTTTCCTTTATTTTCCGCTTCCTATTTTTGGTGTTTTTTCGTCCATGTGATTGTTTTTTTTCTTCATAATTCATGCCGGTGTTTTGAAGCCTCATTTGTTGTGCAAATGAATAATAGCCTATCCATAATATGCCCAATGCCCATTGTGATTAAATGTGGAATCACACCTTCCCCCGACAGGAGATTCATTTATATCATCTTTTAATTATCCTTAGGGGGGTCGAAGGGGGCGAAGCTCTCCGGGTTAGTAAGAGCGTGAAGATTCAACATTGGTTTGGATATCGGCTGTGGTGAGCCGCGGGTTTTGGCTGCCGCGGGATGCTGTGGGCTACTCAGCCGCCCGCGGCCGCGCAGTTTCCCCCTGTTTTGCTCTTTACAGTTTCTCCTATAGTTATCTGGGAAGTTTGAAAGTTGGTAGAAAATATACATGGCAACAGAAGAGCATTTGGTTTTGAGAAAACGAGATATCGGCGCGTTCATAATACCTGCCTTTACCCAATTGTCATGGGCATATTATGGTTATTAATCATTTGTACAACAAGTGAGACCTTAAAACACTCAAATAAACTATAAAAAAAAGAAGAAAAAAAAAAAGAAATGAATTGAAGAAAAGTTACACCAAAAGTATGAAGGAGCAATAAAGGAAATATTTACCAGAACTTCTTGTCATCAGCCGTGGCAGATCAAACTAATGGCTATTTTATCCAGCAGCTCTCTACGGGGATGAAGCCAAGTTTTAATGTACGTAGCTACGTTTTTTTTACTCAAATGATCGTTTTTTGGTGTAAACACTTTATTTTGGATTGAGTTTATTAGCTGTTTTTTTAGCCTGTTTTACAGAAAACTTTTATTATTTATGCTATAGTGTCGAGTGGGGTGTATCGAGACAACTTTTTTGGGGGGAATTGAGACAGTCAATATTGCGAGGTTGTTTGATTCAACATGCTTTTCCTGTTGTGCTCATTAGATACGCCTAGGTTATAACTACAAACTTTGCATTTACAACTTTTCAGTAGGAAGTTGTTAAAAGCATGTTAAATCCATTCTCCCTCAGGGTAAGATTTCTTACTCCCGCAAAACTTTGTGTTGCAAAACCAATAGTTCTGGTAAATTTACTCTCCTGAGATTATTTGAGATTTTAGATGCATTATTTTTTGCATGTTGATTGTTAAACAATTTAGGTTTGATATGAATTAAACATAAATAAAATGCCTTTAATATTTTTGATGTTATAGACTGCTGTTATAGAATAATTTTGTCTCAGTTTACCCCAACAAAAAAGAAAAAATTGTGGGGTGAATTGAGACACATTGTAGCAAATGCTGCCGAACATTTGGCTGGTGCTGCGCCCTGGTGGTGGATCCTATCATTGACAACATATGAAAACTATGATACAGAGTTTGAGCAAGACACTCATGTGAGCTTTGTTCCTAGGAAATTGGGAATATTTACCCTGAGGAAGAGAAATACTATATAGAGTAACCTATGATAGGAGGGCATACATAGGAAAAGTTCTAAAAGTTGGGAAAACCAGTGTAACAATTAAATTCTTAGAAAGAAGGATGAGCAATCAGTACGACTGGCCCGAACGTGATGGTAATGATGAGGTTAATATGATACACTTGATCAGTGGACCAGCGGTATTGTCAGGCACACCTCCTTTCACGATTAGGGGGATTGATAAAGCTTTTGCTGATTTTAAAATGTGCGGTATGTAAAACACAGTATGATGTAACCACTTCCCTAGCACTTGCAGAAAGTAGCAGTAGCTTACTTTTTTTATTTATTTATTTATTATTTTTTTTACTGGCTACCCGGTATACAAATTCATACTGGTATTTTCCAAAAAGGGAAAAGAAAATCCCAGGTAACTAAATGTCTGAAAGGTGTGTATTTTTGTTTGAACTGATCTTCATTCATTCAGATATCAAGTAAATTTAACAACAAGTAAAGGATGATCGTTTATTTACCATATAAAACAGCCTTTACACCTGTCTCAGTTCACCCCAAGAAGTATCTCAATTCACCCCATTTTCCATGACTGCATCACAGTGACTTTTTTTATTTATTTTTGTAATAAATAAATAAATAAACAGTCTTGTACACTTGCACACGAATTGGTCACTTACCCCTCCATACTCACCTTGAATATAAACTGCTTCGCTCTTATGGTTTAGAGTACATAACCAAATAAGGAATAAATGTCTCAATTCACCCCACTCGACACTATGTATTATCTCTGTTAAATTAAGCTATTGAATATACATCTGGTTCAGCTTTAGGTGAGGAATGGGTGAGAGATCTGCTTGATTTTTTTTTGTTAGAATTGGAATTGAAGAGATACACAATAGTTTATTATCTTTCTTTTTATTATTCTTAAATGATTACAGAAAGTGATTGAGATAATCTTCAAATCCTTGTCTCCTACATCCCGGAACTTAATTATTGCTAAATACAAACTTGGGATTGTATCAACATTGAGTGTTGTACTTGAAGTCAAGTGTATCACAGTACATCTTAGAGTTAAAGAAGGGGAAATAGTCAATGAAAGATTAAGTAGCCTAACTTAGGTAAGAATGAGTTACAAATCTGGAGAGATGTGGGGAGAGTCGTGGAAGCCTGGAGTCTGCTTCAGCATCCTCACTAACTTTCCCTTCGGGAGGAGACTGGAGGAACATTACATGGCTTTCTTCACAAATAAATAAATGGAACACAACTGAAGTATCCTAATAATTTACATTTTATGATTTTCAAAATACTGAATGTGTACATCATGGAGTGAGCGATTGCAAGCGGCACCAAGCTTTTATGCTTTAAAGGAACAGCGCAAAGTTCACAGATTCTTCCTACCTTCTGCTTTCCTCACGTAGGAGTTAATTCACAGGAAGGAGGAAATAATCAGTATAAGGCGTTGCTGATGCTTTTCCACCGAACACTCCAAGCTGACACACCTCAGCTAAGTCACTACACCTTTGGGTGCTGCTAGTCCTTGAGTTTCATCATGAATGTATTAATTACAAGTAACAAGACTCCAGGTTCCAAGCTCTATCATGAAAAAAGGGTGTCAGAGATCAGATGGGCAAGCTTCAGCACTATTTTTAATGAGATTCTCAGAAATGTATACGTACTTGTTTTTACACGAAGTCGTGTTGTTGCCAATACCTTGACACCCTCATCCCAGCCCACACCGAGAAAGGAACACCACCAAGAAATAAGAACACCCACACACATTTTTACATCATGATTGTCACGCAATTCAAATTCCATAATGAATTCAAGAAACTAAGTGATTCAAATTTCTATGAATATCAATGGATCTATGACCTGATAAAGCCCTACGTATTATACACAGTAAAAAAAGAAAAGGACAAGATAATGTCAGGAAAGGCACCATTTTTAACCTTCACAACACACACTACTACGTGACAACAGCAGCTCGAGGCGCGGTGCGGCACAGCGGGGCGCGGCAGGCTGACACACACGCCAACTTATTACATCCCCGAAAGTTTTCTTCGTGGCATGCGTGGCGGATTGTATTGTGTATCATTGTTTATTCTAAAGGTAAGAGGAGGCAGACCAGGGGCTGAGAAAAGTAGTAGAAAACACTGATCATGCATGATGCCCTACGAAGAAAACAGAGGTGATGTCTTGACTCCCTTTAGCCAAGACTTTAGGTCACCCAAAGAAAAGGAAATACAGCATAAGGAAGGCGTCAATGTTTTCCTTACTGGAGTGTTTATCCAAATCATAAACTGTCTATTCCACAGGCATAGGAGTGATCTTGCAAATGTTAAACATAACACAAGGAAAGCACTTTTCGTCAACGTTGATTTATTTCGTAATATCACAACAAAAATAATGTTACCAGTACAGGTAGCTTGTTTGACGCGAGGGCAACGTTCCTGAAGAGACCACGTGAAGAGAATTCAGCGTCAAAACATCTATAACCATGTATTGTATGTCAAGGGGCTTGGTTCGTGTTGATACAAGCGATGCGCGTAAATTAAGAAATAATGATATCTTACGTCGCGCCCCTTAAAAAATAATAATTAGCGCAAAATGGGATGTTACTATATTTTGTTTCTTTAGAGTGAGAGGGAGGAGATGGTTGATGTATCTGCAAAACTTATCGATTGATTTACGAATTGTATTGTAACTATCTTTTACGGCATCTCCTGTTTTCCTTGAGGGAGCAGCTTGTAACAGGAGTTCTTTCATTTATATATGTATTTGTTTTTGCCCTTGGTCTGTCTCCTTATACGTCAAAGGAAAGAAACAGTAAAGCAGTAATCTCAGCAGCCGAGGGTTCGCGGCGCACGTTGTGGTGACATTCAAAACGCTACTATTAACAAGGCGGCAGTAATGTCCCGGCCGCGTCTTAATTGAAAGTTACATGCTATTTTGTCATGATCAATTTATTTTAGTACAAAAAGGTATCACGAGTATTTCAACATTTCAAGGGCTGTCTATGCTCTTGAGTACTCACACACTTTCTGTTTTGGTTAGCTTTAATTTTCCTTGGCCGACCACTGTATGTAATTACTGATGATATTTGTCATGCTTTACCTTCAAGCACAACGTTGCCACTAATCACAACAATTCAAAAAGTTATCTAAATAATCCCCAAAAAGAGATTCATATTCATTTTGTCTCCTTAAATTCTTCAAGAGCGACCTCATTGTCTGTATGTCGCAACAATTCAAAGAGTTTCCTAAATAATCCCAAAAAGAGATTCATATTCATTTTGTCTCCTTAAATTCTTCAAGAGCGACCTCATTGTCCGTATGTCGCAACAATTCAAAGAGATTCCTGAATAATCCCCAAAAAGAGATTCGTATTCATTTTGTCTCCTTAAATTCTTCAAGAGCGACCTCATTGTCTGTAGTTACTGAAACTATTTGTCATGGTGTACTTTCACGCACAGAGGTACTAATAATCTCTCAACAAAAAGTACCTAGATACTCCTTCAAATATTCACATTTTCTTAACACGCACTGGTAACACGCGTTGTACACTAGCCATGCGTCCTTGAAGAGGCCGCATAAAGTGAATTTCGCATAATAATAAAAATAAAACAGTACACGGTGAATTAAGGAGTTGTGTTTGCGTTGATGTAAAAACTTATAGAGTAAGGAATACATTTGGTTTCCCACATTGCGTTCTTCCCAAAATAGCTTGTAACTCAAACTCCAATAAAACGAGAGCCATCTGCACTTCATAATCTGACATTCTCTCTTGACACCTGCTTGTGTATACCCCTTCACATATCCAGACGTTCTCTTATGTTTTGAGTGCTCTAGATCTCGTTGTACATATGATTAGAGATGATCAATCATGTAAATCGTAACACTGTGCTCAGAACACACACACGAACACAAGCACACCTCAAGGCTAAACCAAGACTGAGACAACCGCTCTAAGGGGTGACATGCTCTCTTTTATCATTGCAGAGGAAGGGAAGTGACCACCATTATGGCCAGGCACAGGAAGATCACAAGGCCATGACACGAAGCCAAGATTACTGGGCCATGGGCGGGCCACGTCAGGTACGAGAGAGAAAGAGAGAGAGAGAGAGTAGTAGTAGTAGTAGTAGTAGTAGTAGTAGAAGTAAAGCAGTAGTAAAAGTATTATATTATATACACGTGCCTTATTTCTATTTGATTTTGGTGGTGTTTCGTATTATGGGGACTCCGGGAGGGTTGATATTCATGTTCTCGATCCCGAAGGAGGAAAGGACCACGTTCAGCACGGATATAATGAAGACGAAGATTACGATGATGTTGTTGAGTATGTTGGCAGCGCTTTGCTGTTCTGGGTCATTTATGTTCATCATCCCGATTATCATGAAGAGAACGCCCACCACCACCTAAAAGGACAGAATGACAAAGTTACTCTACACATTCACCACTGCATTGAGGTTCAAATTTGGTATAGTACTATTCTTAAACGCCTTATTTAAGTAACATAAACATAAGCACTCATTGGATAGTGTACTAATATTGCATCATCATACTGATCTCAAGATATTTAAAGTCATATTCTGCCTTATAAGATTAATTTCTGCCTTATTGCTGCTGCCTGATGGTGTAATGGGAGGTGGGAGGGTTGATTATAGTGGTTGGTTTTGGTTGGTTATTTTGGTACCCCCACAAAACTATGCAAGATGGAAGTCCTCATACAACCAACAGTCTTTGGGGGCCTTGCAGTGGGTTAAAGTGATCGTGTTTGGACAGTCCTGCTCGTTCCCCTCCCCTTGTCCTGTCTATAGTCTTCCAAATATGTCGAGGCCGGTCTGGCGTAGGCTCCCGCGGGTCCTTTCCTCCCCTCTGCTCTGCCACACAGTCCCAACACCTATCCCTTCCTCTCATATGTAAGCTACAGGTAACAAATGAAAGGAAAAAAATAGGTGTTGAGACTGTGTGGCAGAGCAGAGGGGAGAAATGGACCCGCGGGAGCCAACGCCAAAACGGACTCGACAATTTGGTTTCACTACAGTTTACTTCCACCCAACAGGGAAAGACTTCCAAGCCTTCATATCTGGTGGTCACTTTTAGATTGAGTACTTACTGTATTAACATGACATTGCATTAAGTGTACAGTCGGCAATAAAGTATCGAGCACCCATAGGTCGACTGAATAGAATGGAGCGAGATCTATTGCTATTGGCTATTGGCATCCACTCAGCCTACACAATACCATGTCCATAGATTTTACTCAAATTCTCTTCAGTCGACCCATGGGTGTTCGATATTTTTTTTGCCCACTGTACATTGCTTAGAGCTCAACACCAAGTGAGTAAAGGCAAAGGCTGTCAACATATTCCTGTGCTGTCAAGATGGTGAAACACTGACTCAGAACACTCAGTACTCTTAAAGGAAGGGAAAACATTACAGTCGAGTCCTTACTTTAGGGGATGAGGGTAGTGGAGTTTTTTCTCACTACCATGCCACTGTTGAAGCCCATCTTAATGGCGTCAACTGCCATTGTGAGCATGCTGAGCGTCAAGACAACATGATTGATCACCTCGGATGGCCTTTGCTGTTTGTCAACATTGATATTGAACGCAGTCAGGAGTCCCACCATGATGACCGCCAGTGCCTACGATAGACAGAGGTGTATAACTATCACTAGAAAGTACGCGGGGACAGAAAGTCAGCTCTATAGTCACACCCCGCCAGCCCCGTACAGCCTCAGCCACACCCACACACGGCCGAGACAGTGGGCCAGTTTCACAGTTCCCCATGATGGGTTAGTAAGCTCCCAAACCAATACCAGAGCCATCGAAATTTCCTTGTATAGTGTTTGGTGTTTATATTTAAGTTCACAAATTTGACGAAACTATACAGCAAAGGTCTTGTGTATTTAGTGTGGCATCGAAGACCTCACCGTTTTGGATTGTTTGGGATTCTGTTGTTTGGTTCGGGCTGTTACGAAGACACTGTATTGGACTGTGAAATCGGCTTAGTGTTAGGGTTAGTTGGGCCCATATTCTCAGACATTTCGGCGCCCACACACACCTTTTGTAGATGTGTTAGTATTTCCCTGGGTAGTTTTATGAGCCTGGTGATAGTTTGACAAGGCTTTTGCACCATGAACTTGGAAAACACTCTGAAAGCCTGACTAATCTCCGTTGTGGCCTTTGGAAATACTAGTTGTGGGAGCCGAAAACGCTTGAGAATACTGTTGTTTTTAGAGTGCATTGTGTCATGTCTTTGGTGCCGTCCAGCTGGGCCACACTTAGGAAGGAAAGAAAGGATGACTGAAGCCACTTTGGTGCTGACAACATATATGCTCTTTTTAGGATTTTTTTTTAGTATTCATAATTATAAGTTTAGTAGAAATAATTGCAATTTACACACACACACACACACACACACACACACACACACACACACACACACACACACACACACACACACACACACACATTAATTAATATTTTGTGTATGCTTTTTTAAAAAATTAATTTACGTATTGAATGAATGTTTAGCCACTATGCAACAAGGGTTATTTTTTTTAGATCTGTTGTGCATTTATTTATTTATATATTCAGTCATGCGCTCGTTATTTTTGTATGTTAATTCATGTATTTATTATGTTTATCATTTTACTTAATGGCTAGCTAAACATAACACATTCAGATTATAGTGACAAATCATAGAAAACCAACTAGGTTCTTTTAGTATGGGTGGCGTTTTTAAATAACAGAACTGTATATGCACTGACGTTTTCCATTAAGTAGTGTGTTGTAACCACGTTAGTCTCCATAGAGGTGTAGCAAAAGAAGTAAACTCTCATATACTCGGCGTTAAGTAGTTTAGTATATTGCGACCGCGTAGGCTTCCATAGACTGTTAACAGGCCTCCACACAGCTTGGCCAGACCGTCAACACGCCATACAAGAGAAGAGTTTTGGCTACCTTGATCACAGGCGCCTTATTACTACCAAAAGAACCGAACGAAATTGAAATTGACGCTGATACCTTTGTGTTTTATTGTGCTCTAGGCATCGTTAGAATCTTGAAGTATCTAGAACATACACACACACACACACACAAAAAAAAAACTTATATCCGCATCAATTTTGATATTGCACGGCATTTTTTATAACAGCTTGGCGCCTATGATCAAGTTGGCCACACTCTCTGGTAAAGCTGTAAAACATGCTGCCACGTCACACATCTGCAGTCAGAGAGCGAACGATTTGGGAGCGACTCGGAAATATCCCAAAGCCGTTGATGATGATGTTGAGGGAGGCGATGACGAAGACAGAGGCGAGGTTGACGTGGCTGATAATGTTGGCGGAGCGGTGATAGTCAATCATGTGTAGGCGACAGTCCCGCAGCATGGACAGGGAGAGACTGAGGATCCCGACCATCAGCTGTTTGGCGAGCATATTTAGGTGGGTGGGAGGCTCCTTCTGCGAGCACGAACTCACAGACACACACACACACACACACACACACACACACACACAGGCCCATATTCTCAAACATTTCGGGGCCCACACACCCACTTTTGATAAGGCTTTCGTAGAGGGATAGTTCCTTTTAATATTTTGACAAGGTTTCTGCACCGTGAACGTGAAAAAAATTCCCACTCATAAACCGACTAATCTCCTTTATGGCCTTTGGAAATATTGGTCGTAAGAGCCGAAAGCGTCAAACCTTCCGGGGCTTACACAAGGTAAAGAGAATGGAAGGTAGGTTCACCGAGGGGGGGGGGGGGAGGTAGGTACCAAAATTTGTCTCTTCTGCGCATGACGTCACGTGAAATATGACTGCGGGGTCCGGGCATGGATGGAAGAGAGGTCGTGAGTCTTGCGCGCACCAGCCTCCTGGCCTGAGCTCCTCACTCACTCAATGGGAAACTTAGTTAAAGTGTGTTTTCTTTCAATATACCAACTATTTGTACTGTGCGCGGTTGTCGATCAATTTATGTGAGAGGAAACAATAATATACGGTTTCATCGGCTGCCAAGAGGTCAAGAACTTAGAAAGAAATGGATGGAAATATGTGATATAAAATAATTTTATTCTCGAGCAGATTCTGTTGGCTTTGTGTGTGGTCGTCACTTTGAAACTACAGCTTTTGAACGCAACATAAAATACGAACTGTTTGGGTTACCTGTGCCACCAAACAACATAAAATTAAAGCAAACCGTGTTGTCTTTTGTAGATGCTAAATAAGTTATTTTGATTTGAAAATATTCTTTTGAGTCCGTACTAGAGTTATTGCCCGTCAATGTGAGTATACAGTCTGCTGCACAAATGTCACCAGGCCACCCATCTCATGCTTAAACAGCACTTAAGATCTTATACAACGTCAGTTATACCGACATATTAGTAGAAGTGGCCGCCCTCACTACTTCAGTGGCACCTACCAGGTGTTGTGATTTATGATTCGTGGCTAGACACCACTAGGATGACGTAAGTGTCGTTTGCCGTAAATGGGTACCTGTGCATTTTCTCAGTATCACATTTGATCGGCAAAATTAAGGGCACAAATCTTTGATGTTTCTAACTAGTTGGACATGCCGTTAAAGGAATAAACACTGGCATAAAATTTCATTTTGGTCGTAGACATTAGTTCTCCATCACTGAGTATACCAGGCTACCTGTCATTCTCTTTAACTTTAAATTACACACGTTTCATTAGACGTCCGCGCTAATATTTACCGTACCAATATGGCGGCCGGCGGCCGGCCGTATAGGCCAGTCAAGCGCGCGGTATCTACTCTTCCACAACTTTATTTCGCGTGACGTCACACCCTGCGCGGAGCGGCCGGTGTGAACCTACCTCCCCTTCTCTTTACCTTGGGCTTACACACCCACATTTGATAAGGCTTTCGTAGAGGTTGGGGGGTGGGGGGGTGGGGTGATTTCCATGTGTAGTTTTGTGAGCTTAGTGTTAGTTTGATAAGGCTTCTGCTGTGACATGAATGCGAAAAACACTCGTGAGAACCCGACTAATAATTATAATCTCCGTTGTGGTCTTTGGAAGTATTTGTTGTGAGAGGCGGAAGCGTTTGAGAATACGGGCGACACACACACACACACACACGGACACACGGACACGGACACGGACACTTGTACGTAAACAACACCCTGACACTCTAAGGACAAAGGACTGGCTGGCACTTCTTGAAACCTTTACTACAAGACAACACAAGACAACACAGAAACTTAACACAGCGACACAACTCACCTGCAGGACGAGGGAGGAGATGATGAGGACGAGCATGACGGTGTAGAACTCGTGCTCCTCGCCCACGCTGAGCACGTACTTGAGCTGGGAGGCGTTGGCGGTGAGGAGGGCCACGTCCAGCATGCCCTGCGCCACGGTCTTCTTGGTGGCATACTGGTTGGCGTCCAGGCCCTTGCCCACCTGTTAAAGGGACAAACTCTTAGTATAACAGCTTCGTTCAAGAGGAGCACCGGGAGGCAGAATGGGCCAAACAATAGTCAGATATCACGGCAACCACTATAAATAAAATTCGCTTGCGCCACTAACGGGCTCGGGGTCGCTCAAGAGGCCCCTCAAGAAAGCCTACCGGCGTTACTTTGTGTAAAAAAAAGTCATCTCTATGAAAAGGGATAGTCTGCACTTTGTATCTAGTCAGTGATTGTGAAGTAAAGGGCTGTATATTCGTAGTTAGGAACGCTAAGCACTACACAGCGGAGGCACTTGGCTCATTGGATATAATACAGAGAAATTTGTTGATCCCCTCTGTTGACTAGTATAGCAAATTCATCGTCAGGCAAAACTGTTGTTGTAGTACAGATACAAAGTGCAGGACATGCTCCTCGATGTACAGAAGTGGGAGCAACAATCTTTCTTGGCGATGAATTTGCTATGGCGGTTACCAGAGGACGTCACAAAGTTTATAAGCAACATCAAAGCAGCCCATTTCGCTTTTAATTCTGTTGATGAAAACTGTGGTGGCGGTGATGATGGTGGTGGAGGGTGGGTGGAGGGAGAGGGTTCTTTTGATGATGTTTCTTTTGGTGGTTATTGATGAGAGATGATGCAACAGTTAAGGATACAGATAATAATCAAGTGGGCATAAGGGAGTGAGGAGGCGATACAGGGTTCATTTCGCTCTTGGTCATATAAGCTATTGAATATATTGTGATGGTGTGCGTAGTAGTGGTGGAGGTGGCTATTGATGAGAGGTGATGAAAAGGTTAAAGATAGTGGTAAAAATGAAATCGGCATGAGGGAGCAAGGCGATACTAAACATATTTCGCTCTTGGTCTTGTAAGTGAAGATTGTGGTGGTGGTGGTGGTGGTGGTTATTGATTAGTGGGTGTTGGTGGTGGTTGGCTGGGAGACTGACCGAGTGACTGAGCGTTGGTAGCTACAGGAATCGACACCCACCACGCCACGAAGTCTTCCAAGAACGCATTAAATATTACCATACACACACACACACACACACACACACACACACACACACACACACACTACAAGAATGCCAGTGTTTTTTATATAGCAAAGGAGACAGCACAAGGGCACAAAAAAAGGAAACAATAATAAAAAAAAGCCCGCTACTTGCTGCTCCCAGTGTATAATATTATGTATTAACGTTATATATAAATTCGCCCCTGACATTCATTCCTGTGCTCGGCGTGATCAATACCTGCCTACCTACTCCCTACCTGCCTGCCTTCCTTCCCACCTGACCACTGATGAACGCCTTCCTTCACCTTGACGCATACATTGTTATTCGTGTTATTTCTTTGTGCTATTAGTGTTCATTGTTTTGTTAGTTTGCTCGTTTTATTAGTGTTACTTTGTGTTACTTATAGACACCGTGGTGCATTAAATTGGTCCCTTCCTCACCGTCTCTCCAAGGTAACATTGACCTCTAAATCCAACCTCCTTCCATTCAGCCAATCAGCTCCCATGGCTATGAAAAAGAGGGCGGGGCTTCGGGGTCAGTTTAGTGTACAGTGACTATAATTGGTTGATGTAAGGGAAGGTTAGGTAGGTTTGTTGGTAGTTAGTTAGGTTAGGTTAGGTTAGGTAGGTTAGGTTCCTTCGCTTTAATACAGAAACAGGCCATCTTCGTACTATTTAGTTAGTTAGGGTGATGGTTGGTAGGTTAGGTTAAGTTAGGTAGATAGTTGGCAGGTAGACATGTAATTAGGCAGGTTGGTTTCTTAATTAATTAGTATTTAAATACGTTGTGTTTTTCTACCGTACAAGAAACAGACCCAGGGCCCATACTTATAAAGAAGTTAGGCGTTTGACTTAGGTCTCGTCTCAGAGGTGAGTGTGTACCCTAGCTGGGGCTCCAGCCGCCACGGGTAGTGGGGAACGTAAAGTTGACAACAATAGCGAGATCAGTTATCTCATTTGAAAATTAATGGGAAAGAATGCCTGAAAATGGTGAAAGTATTGAATAGAAGTACATCATATCCATTATAATAAGGTTTTGTAATGCTATAGTGAGCGTTTGAATGTAAAACGATTTAATGAGGCACGCTGGCAGTCTGGCAACACCCGGCAATGTTTACATATGAAGGTCGAACCTCAGACGAGCCCCAGGATTTATACCTGCCCGGGACCAACTTTAGCTACTTGCGGCGCGTCTCAGATTCACACCTAGCTCCAGAGGGCCGGTTTGGGCTCTTAAGACGAGCCTGAGACGAAGTGTTAGCTCCTCTAAAGAACACAATGATAATATAAAAAAAGGATCAAATATGATAACAGAGGTGTCTTGATACTCCACTTTGAAATAGTTGTAGCATATACGAAAGGAGGAAGAGCACTAGATAGGAGGAATACTGTTTCGTGGAGGAAGAAGGAAGAGGGAGGGAGAGGAAAGGAAGCACAAGTAAACAACAACTACATCAAAACAACTAAGAAACCTACACCATGCAACTGTACGCTCCTACTGTCTTTCCTCTTACCCCATCTTTGTCTTCTCCACCAAACCACTTCATCATCTTGTTATACCTTGTTATACCTTCGATTAAGAGTAAGCACAAACAGAGATGAGACTTAACGACCGCTCGCTATAACACTGCAGCCTTCCGAGTAGTCCTCTCCTGCTCTTCACAAAGGTTACAGTCTGGCATTTACACTATCTCACACGGTAAAGGTCGGAGAGGATGTGTGGTTGCTAAGAGGAGAATGCAGAGAGAGACATTTTCGGTTTTGGTATTTGGCCCACTTAAAGATTTCGGGGCTTGCGCATCCACATTTGTTAGGTCATCAGGAGAGGTCAGTGTTACCAGATAGTCGTACTCAGCGCATTATATTGCCCGATTTCTGACCCAAAGCTCTGACACCCACACGAAAAAACGATATTGAGTCATACTTATTAACCCGTCCGCTGCGATTGCCACGGATTTGGCCTTTCCTGGTAGCCTGGTAACATATAGTCCCAGGTCTTTCTCTGCCTCTGGTGGATAGTGGAGTGTTTCCCACGTGGTATTGGTGTGCTGGATATCCCCTCCCATGGTGCAGGACTTTACATTTTTCTTCATTGAATTGTAACAGCCACTTTTTGCTTCATTCCAGTAGCTTGGTGAGGTCTGACTGTAGGAAATCCGCATTCAAGGAGTTAAGACCGTTGATTATAGATGTTTTTGGCGTTCCTAAAGCCGGTCTGATTATCGTATATTTAGGAATCATAATATCGTACATCTGGGAACACTGGCCGAGGTTATGATAGTATTAATTGGGTATGAAAAAGAGGGCGGGGCTTCGGGGTCAGTTTAGTGTACAGTGCTTATAATTGGTTGATGTAAGGGAAGGTTAGGTAGGTATGTTGGTAGTTAGGTTAGGTTAGGTTAGGTAGGTTAGGTTCCTTGGCTATAATAGTGGTAGTTTGACAAAGGTTCTACACCAGGAATGTGAAAAATAACTCGTGAAAATCCGACCAATCTCCTTTATAGCCCTTGGAAGTTGTAGTTCTGAGAGCTGAAAGCGTCTGTGGATACGAGCCTTTGCCAAATCGTCACCCTCATCAAATAATCGCCAAGTCATTTTTCAGTGATTTCCAGGTTTTTGTCTACATCAATTTTTCAACATGTGTCGGCTATTTTTGTACAGTTGCCTTGTCATTCAGGGCTTGAGTGTTCTAGAATTGGCCTTTTCATTTCTGCCTAAATCTTAAGCCAAATGAGATGATGACAGTTCTTTTCTGATTCCCTGGAAAGTAGAAAATAATGACTTAGGCGGTTTCTTTACGAAGGTGACGAAATATTCTTATTAAACAGTTCGACGCCCAAACACACCTATTTGACAAGGCTTTCCTAAGAGATTTTGTCCTTTCTATGGGTAGTTTTATGACCTTGATGGAAGTTTGACCATTCTTCTGTACCATGAACCTGAAATAACACAATTGGAACCCGATTTATCTCCTTCGTGGCCTTTGGAATTAGTTGTTGTGAGAACCGAAAATGTCTGAATACGGGCTTTTCGGCTATAGTATTAATCTTCCCATTCCCTTTCCGTCCCCATCCCCATACGCGGGTGCCCTCTCTCCAAGTAGTGTTAATCAACCCCAACCCCACGGGGACGCTTAACCCGGTAGCAGCGACGGGCCAAATTTGTGGCTTTACCGTGTTGCAGCGACGGGCCACATTTTTGCCATGATATAAACCCCCAAAAATAGATGATACATAAACTGATCACAAATGCGTTGATATATATTATTAAATGGTTTGCGTGAGTGATGATTTTTCTCATTTTTCTCGCTTAGAGGGAAGGGCCTTTAAGAAACATGATCCTGCAGCTACCGGGTTAAAACTGCGGGTCACAGCCAGGGAAAGGGAAGGGAAGGGAACGGGAATGGGGGAGATTAATACTACGGCCGTTTGTCCTACACGCTGATGGATGAGGTAAAAGCGTAATGGTTAGGAAGAACATACAAATGGTAGGTAAGAGAGGCGTTCAAGGGGGAATGTGACCTGACTTATCGGCCTTCATGACTAATTTTATCCACTTTATGGAGACAAAATATAAGCGTAATGGTTAGGAAGAAGATTCAAATGGGGGAAAGAAAGGTGTTGAAGAGGAAATGTGACCTTGCTTCTAGGGCTTCATGATTGGTACTGGGTGGGTGGGTGGGTGGAAGAGGGGGGGGGAGGGGTTTCTTGGTAGCCCTGCATTAGTCCTTTGGTCGGTCTTAGACGCTCCCGGCTCGCACATCACCTGTTTCCAAAGGCATAAAAGGAGATCAATCGCGTTTTCATGAGTGTTTTTTCACGTTCATGGTACAGAAAAAAGGGCAGACTACCACCAGGGTCTTTAAACTACCCCTGGAATTGCACAGAACTCCTACGAAAGCCTGGTCAAAATGTGTGTGTTTGGGCGCCGATATGTTCAAGAATATAGCCCGTTGTTTTGAATCCCAGCTCTTGACTAAACCAACCCCTTGCATCGTTCTGCTTTCCTCTTACTTTCCCTTTCTTTACCTCCTCCTCTACTGACCCCTCGTAAAATACTGACCCAACATTCCTTCCCTTCATTACACTCAACCAACCAGCTTTGTATTGTGCTGTTTCTTATACTTTCTCTTTCTTTTCTTTCCCTCTCCTCTCAGCCCTTCTAAATACTAACCCAACATTCCTTCCCTTCATTACACTCAACTAACCAGCTTTGTAATGTGCTGTTTCTTATATTTTCTCTTTCTTTACTCTCCCTCTCCTCTACGTAAGCCCTCATAAATACTAACCCAACATTTCTTCTTTTCTTAATTAATAACACTAGCGATAGGTAAAGGTAAAGTCGGGGGCATACGCTAGACCTGCGCGTGGCCTCGGTGTTCATTTCTGTTGCATTGGGCTTAAGGTTTTCTGGTCTTATACAACTTCAGGATGGGAAGGTTACTCAAGTTTTCTCATACTTTCACATTCTTTACTTCCCTCTTCTCTCAACCCTTCAAAATACTAACCCTACATTCCTTCTCTTCATACTCCATCACACTAAAGCGAAGAGACTATTTATGTTTAATATATTATGGACTCAACTAACTATGCATCGACCTGTTTCTCATACTTTCCCTTTAATTTATTTACTTTTCCTCGTAAGTTCGTAACCTTACCTAACCTGCACACGAAGTACCCCGAAGCCGTTGCGTGTTCCCGGTGACGCTTCTGTTCTCGCCCTCAGCAGTGAGTCATGCAAGGTCACCGGGAGGGAGGGGCGGGGCAGGGCTGAGGGGGGGAACAGAAGGAGCGGAAGGGGGCGGGAAGGAGGAGATGGATGAGGGGAGGGAGAGCGAGGAGGTGGGAGGGAGACAGGTAGTGAGGGAGACAGGAAGAGGGAGCGGTGGGAGAGGCGGAATGGGGTTGAGGGAGACCAGATTTTCGTGACGTGACATAACTTTGGTCTGTTTTTCGTGACCATGTGTGTGTGTGTGTGTGTGTGTGTGTGTGTGCTCAAGAAAAGTGTGTAGGATTGCGTAACTATCATATCACTACTACTACTACTACCACCACCACTACTACTACTACTACTACTACTACTACTACTACTACTACTACTACTACTACTACCACTACCACTACTACTTCTACTACTACTACTATTACCACTACTACTACCACTACTACTACTACCACTACCACTACTACTACTCCTACCATTCACATTTACTTTTATATAATACACACTCCCACCAAACTCAACGAAACAAAGCCAGCCTCGTCCTTGTAATCCCGCTCCTGTTGCGACACACCGCGGTTCACGAGGTTCAACATTTATTATTTGCCGGGTGAAAGAAAATGATAGCCGAGGTCAACGTTGCCAGATTGTTGTACTTAGAGCATCGTGTTTACTAATTTTTGACACTTGACGATTCCCAAAAGACATCAGGAATTAACGATTGTACTAATTTTTGATACTTGACAATCCCCAAAAGACATCAGGAATTAACGATTGTACTAATTTTTGATACTTGACAATCCCCAAAAGACATCAGGAATTAACGATTGTAATGATAACTATAAATGAGTCTCGTTATTTGGATGTAGGAGACAGTTATTGGATCGGAAGTCGGTATAAAGAAGAGGCTGAGTAAGGCAATCTGGCAACGCTGGACGAGGGGAATATTACGTACGTTGGCGTCTCATTTCGTCACGGGGTGTAAGTAACAAGTCAAGGCCGACACATGAATGCAGTCACGTAGATGAGATGTGAATAATGAAAAATTAAAATACACTCGAAATCGTTTTTTTTTTGCCACTCATTATACTTTTTTTTTTTTATATGAGCGGTGATTAGCTGCCTTTTTTTTTACTTTTTTTTAATTTTGCCCTTGAGCTGCTTCCTTTTCTGTAATAATAATAAAAAACCTCAAAGAACCAAATTAACTAAGAACGAAGAGCTGAATAAATGAAAAAAATAAAAAATTGACATCTTTGGAGAGCAAGATATGAATTAACTTAAACATCAGCAGCTCAGAATACAATCTAGAACTATATTGTGTTCCTTCTCTGTTTATATTTGTTTTCTATTTCTCCTTATATTTCTGTTTTATATTTTTCAACCTTCTATTCTGCATCTTTTCTTCTATTTCTATATCGTCACCCTCATACAATAATCGCCTAAGGCATTTTTCAGTGATTTCCAGGTTTTCGTCTACATCAATTTTTCAACACGTGATGCCCATTTTTGTATAGTTGCCTTCGACATTCAGGGTTTGAGTGTTCTAGAATTGGCCTTTTCGTTTCTGCCTAAATCTTAAGCCCAATGAGATGATGACAGTTCTTTTCTGATTTCCTGTAAAGTAGAAAACAATGACAGGCGGTTTGTTTACGAAGGTGACGATATATTTTTTCCCCCTTTTCTATTTATATTTATCATCTACTATCTGTTTTTGGCCTTGAGCTGCCTCCTTTACAGTAAAAAAAAAAAGAGTAACGGTGAAAAGAAAAAAGCACTGGGCACACACACAGCCCGCAAGGTGGTGGGTGCCCCGCTATCCCGTTGGCTGTCCTCCGCGAGAGTAAGAGAAAAAATAAATCAGTCTGGCCTTTAAATCGTTACCCGGAACTCTCTGTCACGCTTCATTGCTCTCGGGGTTGCTTGCTTGACTCTGCGTACGTGACTCACCAGATTTTCGTAATACACTGCCAGAACCGAACACGTCGCGGTGGACAAATATATTATAATGTTTGGGACCGTATTAGTCAGTAGTCACACGCACACACACACACACACAAAAAAAAAAACCTATCAGTGTCCATATTTTCGTGAGATAAGTCTACGAATATATCACGTATAATACAAAATTTCAAGTAATAAGATGTCGCATTGTTAAATCTTTAGGTTCAAACAGTTACGTTTCATCGCGATGCTGAAAGTTATGAGTGAAAAGTGAATGAACTATTTTTTTTTTTGTGTGTGTATATACATGTGTGGAATTCACCATGGCCTGATCACGAACTAGACTCGTCATCGGCAGCAAGTACCCTTATAATCGATATCTGTGTACGTGCTAAGACCTTCACACACCACACACCCCATCCCCCCTGCTCCTGTGTGTGTGTGTGTGTGTGTGTGTGTGTGTGTGTGTGTGTGTGTGTGTGTGTGTGTAATACGCAACCTTGATATCATTGATGGGAGACATAACAATAACAACAACAGCATCAACAACACACCAACAGCACCAACCAACAACGTAGGTAGTTCCCAAGCGAGCATCCTGAGGGTCACAATAATTAAGGTTTCTTCTGCCTCGCCATCAACGGTAATAACTGTCTCGCGGCCGCCAAACACACACACACACACACACACACACACACACACACACACACACTCGTTTTTCTTCCTCATTGTTCAGCGCCAGCGATTCGTGCAGCCGTGAGGGACGCAACGGGAAGAGAGAAACAGCAGAGAGAGAGAGAGAGAGAGAGAGAGAGAGATGCAGATTAATCATAATAAAAAAGGTAGTCACACTGTTTTCCTGGGAGAGAAACTACTTTCATTATTCATAAATGTAACATACCAACAATAATAATAGTAATGATCATATTCCATGCTGAGTATTTATAAAACCAAACAAATATCCACATGAATTTTAGAAAGCCTGTCTGTTCGAAGAAATGCGTAACTACATACACTCGTCCCTCGGATATGGCAGCAGAGTATCAATAGCGGGACATAAAGTGCGGTGTTGGGGAGATACCGCTCACTGGGGGCCGCCTCCTCGCTCCTTTCTCTCCACTTCATCCTTCAGACGTTCAAAGGGATCCTAGAAACTAACTCATCTCCGACTGACTGGCTGACCAACCAACCAACCACCTACCTACCTACCTACATAACTAACTAACTAACTAACTGACTGACTGACTGACTGACTGACTAACTAACTAACTAACTAACTAACTAACTACCTTCCTTCCTTCCTTCCTTCCTTCCTTCCTTCCTACCTACCTACTTACCTACCTACCTAACTAACTAACTAACTAAATGATTAACTAACTGATTGACTGACTAACCAACTTACTAACGAACGAACACACTCTTCTCGATGCGGCTTATAGTGTGGGTTAAGGCATTACCCTCACGTCCCCTTGTAAACTCTTAGCAACGATAGCGAACAGTGTGTGACTCTCATTCAGTAGGCTATATTATATGTGTTTATCCCTCTGTTGAAGTTAGCGACCCAGAACATCGTGCGAAGGAGATTGGAATTATAAGAAACAGATAACACTACAGACTACATGAAGTACAGTTGCGTGTTCCAGTAATAGGTAGCGAATTGTACTTTGAAGAAATGTTGTTTAGACGACTTGAATGTTAATATATCTAGAAAGTGTGGATATGTCAAGTGTATAGTGTTTGCATTTTTCCATCTCCCCCTCCCCCTTTCCTTCCCCTCTTTTGGCCCTTTCCCCTCTCCTCGCGCCCCCTTCTACTGTCTCCCCTTTTCCCCTCCCTTCTACTCCCTTCCCCTTTCCATTTTTCCCTCTCCCTCTCTCCTTTCTCTTCCCTTCCCCTCTTTTGGTATCGTGTTTCTACTTTTATCCATTCCCTTCCCCTCCCGCCCCCTTCTTCTACTGTGTTTCCCTTTCCCCTCCCTTCCCCCTTTCCATTTTTCCCTCTCCCTCTCTCCTTTCTCTTCTCTTCCCTTCTTTTGCCATCGTGTTTCTACTTTTATCCTTTCCCTTCCCCTCCCGCCCCCTTCTTCTTCTGTGTTTCCCTTTCCCTTCCATTCCCCCCCTTTCCATTCCCTCCCTCTTCCTCTCTCCCCTTCCCTTCCCCTCTTCTAGCGTCGTGTTTTTCCCTGTGTTTTACCCTTCCCCTCTTCTACTCTCTTCCCCTCTCCTCCCTTCTTCTCCCTCCCCTCCTCCTTTTCCTCTTCACCCTCTTCTACTGTGTTTCCCGGTGTTCCCCCTCTCCCATCTCTTCCTCTCCCCCTTTCCCCTTCCCCTCTCTTTTCTCTTATTAGTGTTTTCTCGTTTTTCCTCCTTTCCCTTCCTCTTTACCATCGTTTTTCTCCCATTTTCCCTTCCCGTCTCCTCTTCATCCATTGTTTCTCCCCTTTCCCCTTCCTCTCCCCTCCCCCTTCCTCACTCACCCCAGCACTCCCCCGCTCTCGATTGTTCCGTCCTTCCGTCACCCCAGCTCACTTTTCTCCCCCTACCATTTTTTTTTTTGTGCGTCGCTCCCTCAGGCACCCTCTTCCCCCCCTCCCTCGCTCGACTTCCGCCACTTCCCTCCACTCCCTCTCTCTCTCTCTCTCTCTCTCTCTCTCTCTCTCTCTCTCTCTCTCTCTCTCTCTCTAATCGTACACGTTCATCTATTATCTTTTTTTTTTTTCTTTCTTCCTCTTCCTGTCTTTGCATGATTCGTTTAACTTTTTTTTTATCTGAATTATTTGCTCGTTTCGTGATTCATTTTCTTATTATTGTTATCTATTTCCTGGTATCTTTATTTTTCCTACTCTTATATTCTTATTTCTTATTTCTATGCTTATTCTTATTTCCTACTCTCCTCTCCTATTATCATATATTTCCTGTCATCTTTATTTTTCCTATTCTCCTCACATTTTTTTTCTCAGCCACACACATACACACTTCATTTCTCCTCTTCTACCTGTCCTTCTTTTCCTTTCTTCTCCTCTCCTTTTCCTGCTTTCGTTTTACTTCTTATCGTTTTAACTTCTCGGGTTTCTCTTCCCTCGCTTTGCACAGTAGAAGAGGGTGAAAAGAAAGGGAAAGAGGAAAAGGAGGATACAATGCAAGATGGCGCCACTATAAACACTTGCCTGCGCCACAACGGGCTGGGGCCAACCATCAGGCCCTACTCCGAGGGAAGGCGAAGACGTAAAAATAAAATAATTATAATGAATAAATAATAAAATCCACACGCAAGCCTTTTATCCTCCCTTTACCCTCATTTATCTTGTTCTCTCTTCTCATGATTATATACAAGCAATTCAAGACACTTATTCTCCCCTTTGGTAGTCTGAAGTTTTATCTATTCCATCTATTTCTACTTATGGTTCACGTTTATATATAAGTAATCTGATTCTCCTTTTCTGCCCTTCCCTTGTTCGTAGTCTTATCTAGTTCTTATTTTTCTCTATCTTTTATTCGTTTATATATACATTTTTTTTTTTACAGCTAAGGAGACAGTTCAAGGGCGTAAAGAAAAATATAAAAAAAGGCCCGCTACTCGCTGCTCCTGAATAGAGGTCAAAGGAGTGTCCAAAAAGAGAGGTCAATTTCGGGAGGAGAGGTGTCCAGATACATAATCCAATCCTGCTATTCTCCCCATCCCTATTCTGTATTTTTAGCTATTTCTTATACATTTCTTTCTCATATTCCCTCACCATGATTCTCTATACAAGCAATTCAGTCCTATTCTTTCCTTCCGTCATATATTGTCTTAGCTCTTTCTTATACTTCAATTTGCCTTATACACTCTTGAGATTATGTGCACGCCGTTTGCTCCCAACTTTACCTTACCTTAACGGAGTCCTCTTAGGTGGGTATTTTAAGACACTTTCGCTTCTCACATCAGTTATTTCTAAAGGTCAAAGAGGGGGTCAGACGGGTTCTCATGAGTGTTTCTCCAGGTTCATGGTACAGAGGAAGGGTCAGACTACCACCAGGGTCATGACTACTACTGGAAATGCCCACAACTCCTACGAAAGCCTTGTCATACATGTGTTCTTGGGTGACGAAATGTTTTATAATACAACCTTGAGCATTTTTTTTTCTTAGTCTGTTGTCTTTAACCCGTCTGCTGCGATTGGCACGGATTTGGTTTTCACTGTTAGCCTGATCGCATATACTTCGAGGTCTTTCTCTGTCTCTGTGGTGGATAGTGGAGTGTTTCACATGTGGAATTTGTGTGCTGGATATCCCCTCCCAAGGTGCAGGACTTTACGCTTTTCTTCATTGAATTGTAGCAGTCACTTTTTGTTTCATTCCTGTAGCTTGGTGATGTCTTCTTGTAGGAAATCCACACTCTAGGGGTTAACATTCCCTTTACTTATATTGCTGTACTGTTTTCCCGCGAGGTTATCTACACGCAACCTTCCCATACTCCCCTTCCCTTCCGTGTTTCCCCCTCTCCAGGTCCTTCATTGTTCATTCATTTGTACTCTGTAAGGTTACCGATTCCCATTATCTCTCCCTTCCTACCTTCTCATTGTTTTATGGCGACACACACACACACACACACACACACACACACACACACACACACACACACACACACACACACACACACACACACACACACAGGACATAGTAAAAAACTGAGGACGGGGAGATGCTTGAGAGACATTAAGAAATATAGCTTCCCGCAAAGAAATATAGAGGTTTGGAACAAAGTGAGAATGTAGTATCGGCGAGGAGTGTGCAAAGCTTTAAAGAAAAGTTGGATAAATGCAGATACGGAGACGGGACCACACGAGCGTAAACCCAGGCCCTGTAAAACTACTAGGTAAACACACACACACACACGCACACACACACCGCGTCTCCCCATTTCCCCCTCCTAGCTCCATGTCCTTCATCCACCATAACTCTCCCGTATGCTATAATTTACTACCTACACCCGACACCCTCCCTGAGCTCCCTCCTACACCCAACACCCTCCCTGAGCCCCCTCCCTTTTTCTCCTCCTCCTCCTCTTCCCCCTGTCGCGTGTTGTGGTGACGCCTAGGGTTGCTGTTTACATTTTTTTTTTTTTATGGTAGAATGAGGGCTATATAACAGAGAGAGAGAGAGAGAGAGAGAGAGAGAGAGAGAGAGAGAGACGTCAGAAGGGGAAGTATATATAATCGGTTGTATGTCAAGCTCTTCCTTATATATATAATTACTTAAGAGATGTCAGCTATTACGCCTTCGTCAAATTCTACATAGTTCTCATCCACCCATTGACCTTTTTGTGCCATACTATCATTAACCTAAGATTGATAATGCTGGATGTAGCCATTAACTCCTAGAGGTCGGTCATAGAAAGCTTGTGGCGAATAGATTTTGTCATTAATAACCATATGTACGTGTTTAGAATCAGTTATCAGTTATTTCCACATGTAATCTTCACTTTTATTTATTTTCAGTATGTTATTCTTCACTTTTGTCGTTAGTATATATGTTAAGAATCAATTATTTATCCGTTGTTTTCACTTAATAAAAGACTAACCATGCTTTTTTCTTAGCCCTCACAATTATTTCTTCCCCTCATTCTTCTCTACTTCATCTCCATCACTCCCTCAGTGCTTTTCATCCTCACCCTCGCTCTGTCCTTCCTTTTCTTATGTATTAGGTATGTTCATAAAAGGCTAACCATGCTTTTTTCTTAGCCCTCACAATTATTTCTTCCCCTCATTCTTCTCTACTTCAGCTCTACGCCGCACCGTTGATATCACTACCTCAGTTCCTTCCATCCTCACCCTCGCTCTGTCCTTCCTTTTCTTTAAGTATGAGTCCATGAGTATATATTTTTTTCATTCATTCATTCATTCATTCATTCTAGTTCGTGTACCTCATCTATTACTTTGATTTCCCTTTTAGTTTTAGTATTTTTAAGGTTTCTTCTTTTGCATTATTCAAGTTCGTATTGATATTGACTCGAGAGGTGAAAAGCGTACATGTTTATTGATTGGGTGTATTGGTGTGTGTGTGTGTGTGTGTGTGTGTGTGTGTGTGTGTGTGTGTGTGTGTTGGGAGGGTGTTCCGTTGTCTTGGTTGTGTTTGTGTTTCTGCTTGGGCTATTTGTGTGCTTGTATTTATGTGGGTGTTCGTATACATGGAACTGGCACGCTACTCTGTATTGGAGACCCAGACGCTTGCTATATGTAAAAGTACCAGCAGGGGGGGGGGAGGCTTCAGTCTATTCATGTGGGAGACGCACGCAACGCTCGACGCTGCTGCTAAATGTGCGGAAACCCGAGAAGATTTAGGCGAAACTGGTGGGGGCACTGTAGTCGTTTGTATGGCAGCCTCAAAATATCAACTTCAAACACTTTAGATGGAATTTTGTTAGTTTGGTTTGTGTTTGGTTTAAGAGCTTACTAACTTACGGATTTATTTAGGCGATACTGGTTGGGGCAGTAGTATGGCTGGTTGCCTCAAAATTCTAGCTTCTGTATTAACTTCGAACACTTTAGATGGAATTTTGTTAGTTTGGTTTGTGTTTGGTTTAAGAACTTACGAACTTTCGGATTTATTTAGGCGATACTGGTTGGGGCAGTAGTCTGGTTGGTTGCCTCAAAATTCTAGCTTCTGTATTAACTTCAAACACCTTAGATGGAATTTTGTAAGTTTTTTTTTTTTTTTTTTTTTTTGTTGGTTTAAGAGCTTACAAACTTAATGAATTACTTTAGGCGATACTGATGGGGGCACTGTAGTAGCATGAAATGGCTTCCTCAAAACTCTTAGCTTCTGTAGCAACTTCAAATACTATAGATGGAATTTTGTTAGTTTGCTTTGTGTTTGGTATAAGAGCTTACGAATTTTCAAACTTACTGAATCACTTTAGGCGATACTGGTGGGGGCTCTGAAGTAGCGTGAATGGCTTCCTCAAAATTCTTATCTTCTGTATCAACTTCAAATACTATAGATGGAATTTTCTTAGATTTTGTTTGGTTTAAGAGCTTACAAACTTACTGATTTATTTAGGGGATACTGGTTGGGGCAGTAGTATGGTTGGTTGCCTCAAAATCCTAGCTTCTGTATCAACTTCAAACACTTTAGATGTAATTTTCATAGTTTTTGTGTGATTTTGTGTGGAGTATGTAGAGGTGCTTCAAAAATCTTAGGGCTATAATCAGAAACATTCGGCGCCCAAGGAGCTACACACACATAATAATTGACTAGGCTTCCGTAGGAGTTTTGGGCATTTCTAGGGGTAGTTTTATGACTCTTCCGATAGGTTGATCATTCTTCTGTGCCACTAACATAGAAAAAACACTCATTAGAAAGCGACTGATCTCCTTTTCGGCCTTTGGATATGGTTGATGTGAAGGGTGGAAGAGACTGACAGTTTTTATTATTTTTTTTTTTTTTTACAGCTAAGGAGACAGTTCAAGGGCGTAAAGAAAAATATAAGAGAAAAGCCCGCTACTTACTGCTCCTGAATAGAGGTCAAAGGAGTGTACCGATCTTAGCCTCCATATCAACACCAAAGACGATAGATGGAATATTCTTCGTTTTTTTATGCATGGTTTGAGAGCTTACGAATTCCGATGTGCTAGGCTAATGCGTGAGGCGGCGCGCTCTACACATTCCTGGGTGTCGTGAGCATTGGGTGGCGTGGAACGGCTCACTCACCGAGGCAATCACTAATAATTCACGATACAGGATGGATTTGTTCACACCACATCCATTATCTCTCTCTCTCTCTCTCTCTCTCTCTCTCTCTCTCTCTCTGTCTTTTATTACATCTATCTGCATATTTATTTTCCTATCTGACTATCTCTTAACATCTAAACGTGTCTTATGTCTAATTCTATGTGTTTGTCTGTCTGTCTCTTTTGACTCGTCGTTCTCTTTCTTTCTTTCTTCCTTTGCTCTCTCTCTCTCTCTCTCTCTCTCTCTCTCTCTCTCTCTCTCTCTCTCTCTCTCTCTCTCTCTCTCTCTCTCTCTCTCAAGGTTGGTTTCATCTTTTTTTTTTTTTTTTTTTCATGGGTGTGTGTCATTGTGCACTCACGAATTTCTCTCTCCCACCCTCTCACCCACCCAACCGTGTTTACCTCCCCTTCCCCATCGACACCGCCCTTCTTTCCTCGTCTCTCCTCTCTCGCAGGTGTGTTGCACAGGTGTTGTTTGTCACAGGTGTGCGATGGTAACCCCAATATAAGCATCCGTGTTGTTGTTGTTGTTGTTTGTGGTGGTGGTGGTGATGATGGTGATTTGGATAGAAGAGGTAGTAATAGTAATCGTAGTAGTATTAGTATTAGTATTAGCGGGGTGGGGCCAATGAATTGCTTTGTGAAAGGATATGAGAAAAGATACCGCTCACAACGCAACTCTAATAGATGGAGGCCCTTAAAAAAAAAAGTAGCAGTAGTAGTAGTAGTAGTAGTAGTAGTAATTATTGTTGCTGTTATTGTTGTGTTGCTTAATGATCCTCCACTTTCTATTGGTGAGAGACAAACCGAAAGACTCCAAAATAGAACGAGAGGGGAAGGGAACAGAAGGAGAGGGAGGCGGTGGAGTAGACGAGAGAGATACATTATTTACTCGCCCCAAACAGACAGGTTAAAACGCTGTACAGGTATGGAACAAAGGACAATGCAGATACCCGGATGTGGGATAACAATAGACACTTCAAAACAAGCCTCTTCTCCAGCCCGCATGGTGCCAGGTTTAGGGACGAGAGACAACGATGAGCGAAGGATAGACAGATAACTGATACACACAATAGGATGACGCGACGCCTTATCCTCAGCTTGCATGATTTGATTTGTGGATTTTACCTCAAACAAAAACAAGAACAACAACAACAATAATAGTAACAATGACGATAAAAACAGTAACAATAACGACGATAAAAACACCAAAAGCAACAACAGTAAAAAACAATAACAACAGTAAGAATGACGACGCAAGTAACAACAACAACAACAACAACAACAACAACACCCCACACTCTACATACCCACCATTAATAATAAACTGTCATTCTACTCCATCGTGACTAATGGCGTCCTTCAACTTGTCTCATTTTTTTTAATACCGAGACTTTTTTTTCAACACTTGGCAAGCGTGTGTAAAGTGTGTGTGGGGGGGGGGGGGGGCGTCGAAGGAGGGGGAGGGAGAGAGATGGAGCGCATGTGTGTAGTTTTTGGAAGGGAGGGGAGGGAGGGATGTCATAGTGAGGGTAGGGGGCGTTGTTGTGGTGGGGGCGTTATTTATGTTGTGGGAGGTAAGGGAGAGGAGGGAGGGGGAGCAAGGCGTCCGGGGGTAGGGGGTAGGCAGGGGGGAAGGTAGGGGAGAGGAGAGGGCAGGGGGCAAGGCGTCGTTTTCTAAGTAATTTCTTTGTATACTCTGCTCATTTTAACATGGTAACGTGTTGGCGGATTCTGTTCATTTGCCACCAATTCTGACGCTGTTTATATCGACTATCGTTTGTTTATTGTTTATACTAAATTGCCTTAGTCCTGGGTGGGGTGTAGTCCCTTAAGAAATCTGTATGTATCTACTCATTAACATTGTGGCGTGTTTATGGGTGATTCTGTCCCTTTTCCCACTGAGTCTGACGCTGTTTATATCGATTTTCATTACTATTCTTTTTATATTTCGAAGCCTATGTCCTGGGTGGGGTGTAGTCCCATAAGAAATCTCAATATAATCTTCTCATTAACATATTGACGTTTTGGTAGCTGATTCTGCCTTTCCTCTACTGATTCTAACGCAGTTTTTATCGATTATCACTATTATTCTTTTTATATTGCGTTGCCTATGTCCTGGGTGGGGTGTAATCCCTTAAGAAATCTGTATGTAATCTACTCATTAACATTGTGGCGTGCTAGTAGGTGATTCTGTTCCTCTTTGTTGGTTCTGACTCTTTATATCGATTATCATTATTATTCTTTTCACTACGTAACCTGTATATCGTGAGTAGGGTGTAGGAACCTCTTTGTAACTTGCTGGTTAGGGTCTTATTCTGTTTTGTTGCTTCTGACGCTGTTTATATCGATCACTGTCATCATTTCTATAATAATGTTAATTGCCTCTGTCTTACGTGAGGTGTAATCTCTTAGTATCTCTCCCTCTCTTTGTATGCTACTCGTTACGGTCTGATTCTGTTTTTTTCTGCTTCTGGCGCTGTTTATATTGATCACCGCTTGACTGACGAACAAACAGACTCGGCGAGAATACTGGAAGCGAGGAGAGCAGAGCGTCAGGCACGAACGGAACGGAGGAGAAGGGGAGAGAAGGGGAGAGTCAGCTGCTGTATAGGGGTGCCTGTCTGCGTGCGTGCCTCTCTGCCTGCTCCCAATGGACTGCTCCTCTTTAAATAAGGCACGACGGGCTTTCCACTCTTGCCTCCCGTGTGTGTTGCGAAGTCACATGTGCTAAGGCCCTATACACAAAGAGACCAGGTATAGAAGGTAGTTACTATACGTACGCAAGGATAGAATCACATGTATACCCGGTTACGATGCACTCGGATATAAGGAGACCAGATACATACATAAGGTAGTTAATATACATATACGCAAGGAGATAAGGAGACCAGGTATATAAGAGGTTACTGGGAATACACGTGGCTGCTCTACAGGAACCATATATGCATTATCTGCTAATCCCTTTAATACGCCAGTTTAATGTAATTTAAGCAATCTAACTTTTTTATCGTATTTGCATTAACTACACATACATTTATTCTTCACTTGCTCATCCAGTACCTCTTCGTAGATCCTTTCTCGCTTATCTCCTTTCGAAACCTGAATTCATCCACTTTGTAACTAGCATATATTAATTAAGGAATCTTACTTTAATCGTATTTGCATTAACTTCACATCTCTGCTCCATTTGTTCAATTCATACACTGCCTCTATTCGTAAACCCCGTTCTTGCTTATCTCCTTCCGAAACCTGAATTCATCCTATTTATCCTATTTGTAACTTTCAATCGTATTTGCATTAACAATTCCTATTTGCTCCATTTGTCCCATTCACTCAGCACCCTATTCGTAAGTCCCTTCTTGCTTATTCCCTTCCGAAACATGAATTCATCCTATTTATCCTATTTGTAACTTTCAATCGTATTTGCATTAACAACTCCTATTTGCTCCATTTGTCCCATTCACTCAACACCCTATTCGTAAGTCCCCTCTTGCTTATTCCCCTTCTCAAAACTGAATTTATCCACATTGTATCGAGGATCTTTTGCAATATACTTGACTTTATCAGACTCATCAACATGCCCTTTGTTTCCTCACTCGCGTTGTTCGCCTTCATCTCGGAGCGAGCGAGTCAGCATCATCTCCGTTTGGTAACTGTATTGAAGCGAAACGCGGCGGCCTTGCTCGCTCGCTCGCTCCCACTTCGAGGACAAAGAGACAGACCAGTGCACGGAGGAGGAGGAGTGCCTGTCTGTCTGTGTGAATGACTGTCGCTGTCTGGATGCCTGGCGGTCTTGCCTTTTTTTTAAGTCTTTTTGTCATTAGTGATTTCATGGGTTGTGTAATGAGTGGAAAGTGATATAACACACACACACACACACGCACGCGGGCAAGCAATCAGGTACTAACAGGTATACTCCTCTTTTTCCAGGTATTTCGGACACACACACACACACACACACACACACAAACACGGGCAAGCAACCAGGTACTAACAGGTAAACTCCTCTTTTTCCAGGTGTTTCGCTGTTCTTCCCACCACACTCTCAATGGGCACAGCGACAGAGATGAGCACCGAGGCCACGCGCCACTAAAGCATATGCCCCCAAATGTACCTTTACCTGCTACCAACCCACTGCCCTAACTTACTAACGGTGAGGGAAAACACACGAAGATCAACCAGTCCAACCCAACCCAACCCAAGCCATGCCCTTAGCAATACTCACGCCCACGTTGTCGGTTTGGGAATTCATGGCCTTAGGGAGTGAGACGCCGTCCTTGGAGGTGTACGTCACACCTTCAATGTTGTAGGTCGGGGTGAAGAGGCGGTTGGACATTCACTCCGAGGAGCAGCTTATACAGGTAAGGTCCACACGTGTTCGTTAAGTTGGGGTGACGATACGCGGTGGCTAGTTCGGGGCCGCTTTCAGGAGGGAGATGCAGGGGTGAGGGAGGGGTATGAAGCATGAGGGGAAGGGTGAGGGAGAGGGAGGCGCGGTTAGTGGGGAAGGGTGAGGGGAGCGGCGGCGTCGGTGTGTCCCCTCGGGCCTCGCGTCTACCAGTGAGCTGTGCCGCTGCCGGACACACTAGAGTCACGGCCACAGGTGCGCTGCCGAGCTGTGAAGGGAGGAAACTGTCTCGCTTCGCCTCGCCTCGCGGTTACCAGGATCACTGTGAGTCAGAGTCTGGGTACGTTTTCCCAGACACTTCCGCCTCTCACATCACCTATATCCAAAGGTCGAATAGGAGAGCAATCAGGTCCTCGTAAGTGTTTATTCATTATGATCAAATTACCAGAAGGGTCATAAAACTATCCATAGAAATCCCCGAAACTCTTACGAAAGCCTTATCAAGTGTGGGTGTGTGAAGGAGCTATTACACTGGGGGCAAATTTTCCGTGGATCTTCAGTCAAACCACGATTTCCGCTAGCGTGGTTCTCATTTGTTTCTTGTTATTGCTGATGATGATGATGGTGAGTAATACCGTCGTCCTTCAATGAAATCTACCGTAGGTTTGGAAGATCGTGGACACGTCAGAAAACCACGGAAATATAAGAACCACGCCAGCGAAAGTCGTGGTTTGACTGAAGATCCACGGAAAATTTGCCCAGTGTGATAGCCCCTTAAGTCCCGAAATGGTTGAGAATATGACGCCAGTTAACTTTGTCTCTCTGGCTCCTTCCCCCTAGTTTTTTTTATTACCAAGGGAGTGGAAAAAAAATTGTGTGGAGGGAAAGAAAATGATGTAGACGGAGGGAGAGAGAGAGCTTGGGGAAAGAGAGGATGATTGGGAAGGAAAAGGAAGTGGGCGGAGGGAGAGAGAGCTTGGGGAAAGGGAGGATGATTGGGAAGGAAGAGGAAGTGGACGGAGGGAGAGAGAGCTTGGGGAAAGGGAGGATGATTGGGAAGGAAGAGGAAGTGGGTTAATGGGGAAGGTATGGTGCTACTTTAATATGCGGTCAACCACATTTTTGTAGTCTACTCCAGTATGCCTCAAATGTAGTGGTACTTTAGCGCGCGGTCTACCGGTCTGACCTGTCTCCCGAAACCTCATCTGATGTAATGTTTTCCGAGTGCTCTTCACTTGACACCTGACTGACCTGACCTGTCTCCGTGGACCTTAGCTTGACCTGAGTAATTACCTTATCACAGTCAGGTCATTACTATCATGTTACCTGAGTGCTGGTGTGGTAATGTCATGCAAGAAAAACGAAAGCATGGCAGAGGTGGGGAGTTCCGGCCTGTACTTCGCTGTCCTCGAAAGGGGTGACAAACTTCGCGGTCTGTTCGGCAAGGCAACCCATTTTTCCATTATACAGACATCAACAACAAATTAAATTGCAAACTAAGCTCCTCCCGAAATTGACCTCTCTTTCGGCCACCTCTTTTGATTCTTTTTTTAGGAGCAACGAGTAGCGGGCTTTTTTTTTTATTATTGTTTCCTTTTTTTGTGCCCTTGAGCTGTCTCCTTAGTTGTAAAAAAAAAAAATAATAATAAGTAGCACCGAAGATATACAGTATACAGTTATTGTTTGCTTTTGGTGTAGAAATTGTTTATCTGTCTTAACCACCCCTCCCTCCTTTTTATTTATTATTATTATTATTATTTTTTTTTTTTTTACCCAATCTTCCTCTCCCCGGACTCCCTCTTCCCCATCCGTCTACCTCATTTTTTTTTCCACTCCCCTTCCCGATTCGTCCATAATCCTCCCCTTTTCGGGCCTAACTTTTTCCTCCCCTCTTTCCTCTCTCTCCCCCTCTCCCTCTCTCCCTTCATCCATATTCCTCCCCTCCACCGATCCCACTCATTTTTTTCCCTCTCCCCTTCTCTCTCCCCTTCCCTCCTCTCTTCCCTCTTACTTAATACCTGTTGTTCCTTTCTCCTCCTCCTCCTCCTCCTCCTCCTCCTCTAGATCGACTTGCACGTTGGGCCAATCAATGGCAAATAAAAAACAATAACAATCGCGTTCAGTACGTAATGAATTGCCAGCAACTTTCTGCAGTAAAGAAAAGATCAAGCGATTTAAAGCCCAGTCAGCATTGTTCAATTTATCTTATGAACAAAGGCTTAAAGAAGTAAATTTATTCAACCTATCAAACGAAAAATGAAGGCGATCTAATAATAATTGTTTACAATTGATCGATCAAATAGAACAAGAAGAACAATTTCTAAAAGATCTCGTCGCACGAAGCCAAACACTTTTCTTCAATCGAGTCGTCGTTAATTGGGAATTCTACCCTGTGATGTCGTTGATCAGCAACAGTACAGTTACCAAGAACAGATTAGACAAGTATTTTGAATCCAATCAGCAACTGAGATATTACTCATTGTCGTAAATAACGTTAAGTTCCTTCGAATACTGGTGTCCTTGTCCGTTTTTATCGCCCGGTTAGTGGTAGCAGTAATGGTAGTTCTTTCCTCTTTCCTACATAATTTCCATGCAGTTTTTCCATGCTGCATGGTTCTTTTTCCTTTCCTGCCAGCTTTGGCTGAAGGGATGGGGGAGTGGGGAGGAGTCTTCGCCTTTGCTGTCCTTCATCTTCCGCCTTTGATTATAGATATTCAGTGTAGCTTGTCACAAACAGGCTCGTAAGGGCCATTAGGTCTGCTGTTGTTTGTTCTTCCTTTGTGTTACTTTGTGTTCGTCCTCCCCATCCCTGACCCTCCTTCCATCTCTCCTTTTCTCCCCTCCTCCTCCCTCTCGTTTTCCCTCATATCCCCACTCCCCCCAGTTTCTCCATTGACCTTGCTCCCTCCCTCCCCCTCTGCCACCCCCCTTTTATTTTCTCTCCCCTTTTCTCCCCTTCCCCAAGTCTCATCATGTTCTCTTCCCCCCACCATTTATTCTCTTCTCTCCTCCCCCCCTTTTCATTTCCCCTCAGCCTCCTCCTATTCTCTTCTCTGCACTTTTTCCTTCTCTCCAACCCCCGCCCCTTCACCCAGCTTCATCCTGTTCTCCCCTTCCACTTTTTTCTTCTCCCCCCTCCCTCTCCCCCTCCCGCAGCCTCTTTCTGTTTTCTCCTCTCCCTCTTTCTCCTCCGTCTCCCCCTCCCTCTCTGATCACTTTCTCTATTCCCTTTCTTTTTTTTATCCCCTCTACTTCCTCTGTTCCTTTCACCTCCTGTTTCCTCCTCCTTACCTTTTCCCTCGCTCTCTCTCCCTCTCTATTTCCCTCCGTTCACCTCAATGCCAATCCCCCTCCTCCCCACTTTTCTCTCCCTCCCCACCCGTTTCCCTCTCTCCCCCTTTCCTCCCACTCGTTTTCCTCTCCCCATTCGGCCTCTTGCAGTCTCCCTATGTTCTTATGTTCTGATGTTCTCCCCATTTTCCTCTCCTCATCCTTTCATCCCCTTTCCTCCCTCCCTCCCTCCCTCCCTCCATGGTTCACCCCCTTCCCCTCCCCTCCCCTCCCCTCCCTCCTTCCCTCCCCTCTCCCACTCTCTTAAATTACCCAATACTTTGTCACGCACGTTATTTTTCTTTTCTTTTTTCTTTATTATTTTTTTTTTATCCGCCACTTCCCATGAACAACCTCCCCCCTCCCCCCCTCCCCCCCCCTCCGCCCCGTCATTACGACAGCTCACTTCTTGGTTGTATTCTCTCATTTTCTTTTATTATCTCAGTTTTTCTTTTTTTTTTCTTTTTTTCTTCGTTTCTTGCTTTCCTCCATTTTTCGCTGTTTCTTTTCTGTTTTTATCTTTTTTTCTTTCGTTCTTATATTTTTTTTTTGTTTCTTGCCTCCTCTATTTCTTGGTTGTTTATATTCTTTCATTGTTTTTATTTTTGTTTTGATTCTCGGCTTTTTTTCTTATTTTTTTCCTCTAGTTTGTCTTTTCCCTTTTTTTGTCTTTTCTTTCTTCGTTGTTTTTTTTCTGTTTATCTTTTTTTCTTTGTCTTTCTTCTCTTCTTTCTCTCTTCGTTGCTTCTTTTTTATTTTTCTTTCTTTCTTTATTCGTTCTCTTTCAGTTATTTTCTTTCTACGGTCATTATTTTTCCTTTTCATTCCTCTTTTCTATCCTTCGCATTTTCTTCTTTCCATTGTTTAATTCTTTCCCTTTTAACTATTGATTTTATTTCCTTTTATTCCTTTTATTTTTTTATTGTCCATTTTTTTTATACTTATCTCTTTTTTTCTTTTTTTCCTTCCTTTCATTCATTCATTTTCTCTCTCTCTCTCTCTCTCTCTCTCTCTCTCTCTCTTTTTTGTTATTTTTTTTCTTTCTTTTATTTTTTCTTTTATTCTCATTCATTCATTCACACACTCTCTCTCTCTCTCTCTCTCTATCCCCTCCTCGCCCCTCCCCTCCCCCACCCCTACCCTCTAATTCACTTAACCTTCCTTCTGGTGATAACGGCAAAGCTCATGATATTTTAAGTTCGCCTTGATGCAAAGCGCTTAGGTTCGATACCCGATAGTCGACAGTCACGGTGCCATTGTTGGTCATGGGGATAAAACGAATGAAGGGAGAAAAATAGTATTACCTCAACAATGACCAACAACGGAATGGAAGTTTTTTTTATTTTTTTTTTATTACAACTAAGGAGACAGCTCAAGGGCACAAAAAAGTAAACAATAATGATAATAAAAAAAAGCCCGCTACTCGCTGCTCATAATAAAAAAAAAAGCCCGCTACTCGCTGCTCAAACGGAAGATATGAATAGTTTAGTTTGGCATACCTGTTAGTTGATATTTAAGGTGCTATTGTTGATCACGGGGATAAAACGAACGCGGGAAAAAGTATCGCCTTGTCAGTGTCCGGCAACGAGAGAGAAGTGGCAGATAAAAAAAGAAGCTCGATCGACACTCCCTTCACCTTTATATTCAATGAAGTCGAAATGCAAAGTCTTGGTGGCATCTGATTTAATATATTTTCGTATCTCAGTTGTATGATTTTTCTTCCTTGTATTTCTTTTTTTTTCTTCTTAATATTTTCTTCCTTTATTTTTGTCATTCCCTCCTTTTTTTTCTTCATTTCTTTAACTCTCTTTATCTTTCTTTCATCTTTAATTTTCTTTCATTCCTATTTATCTTTCTTTCATCCATCACCCTCTCTCTCTCTCTCTCTCTCTCTCTCTCAGACCACCTAATCTGGATCATAGGGTCTGTGTGGCTTGATTATCTGTATAAATATATGTTAACGAAATGGTAGTAACAAAAAAAAACAAAAAAAAAGGTTAGTTAGGTACCCGTTAGGTGAGACTCGCGGTGCTATTGTTGATCACGTGAAGAATATGATGGACGAAATAAATATATAGTTTAGTTAGCCTCGAAATTATGACGAGAGAAGGAAAATCGGAGTTATAAGAGAAAATGGGAGAAATTGCTGATCACAGTGAAGAATATGATGGACGAAATAAATAAATAGTTTAGTTAGCCTCGAAATTATGACGAGAAAAGGAAAATCGGAGTTATAAGAGAAAATGGGAGAAATTGCTGATCACAGTGAAGAGTATGATGGAGGAAATAAATAAATAGTTTAGTTAGCCTCGAAGTTATGACGAGAAAAGGAAAATCGGAGTTATAAGAGAAAATGGGAGAAACTTGCTGGAGTATGATGGACGAAATAAATAAATAAATAGTTTAGTTAGCCTCGAAATTATGACGAGAAAAGGAAAATCGAAGTTATAAGAGAAAATGGGAGAAACTTGCTGATAACGATGAAGAGTATGATGGGAAGGGAATGATATGCAGTGACTGAGTACGCCAGAAATTGTCCTATCACGATGACAACTAGGATGATAGAAAAGGAATGATGTAGCAATAGGGAGCCACAGAAACTTGCATATCACGATGAAGAGGATGTTTGTGTGTGTGTGTGTGTGTGTGTGTGTGTGTGTGTGTGTGTGTGTGTGTGTGTGTTGCGGTTGTCTATTTTGCTAGTGCCAGCATTTCCAGAATTTCCTATATCTTTTCTGTCATCTAGATTTCCATACATAACTTGTTCATAACCATATTTGTATATATATATCAACGCACCAGCCTTTCGTACCGTGTGAGGGTGTTGTGTGAGACTGGTATAGTACTTGTAGTTAACTTACTTCCTTTGCTGTAGTTCCCAAATGTTTGACCATTACTGTAGTGGCTATGGCTGCAGGTGTTAGGGAAGGAATGGTCCAGTAAGTAGCGGTCTTTTTTTAATATTTTTCCTAACGCCCTTGAACTGTTTCCTTAGCTGTAAAAAAAAAAAAAAATTAAGGGACGGCAGAAATTGTCTTATGATGAAAAGAAGGATGGGAAATGTATGATGCAGCAATAGGGAGCGACATACACTTGCATATCACGATGCAGAGGATGTTAGGGAAGGATTGGTGCAAGAATAAGGAACGGCAGAAATTGTCTTATGATGAAAAAAAGGATGGGAAATGTATGATGCAGCAATAGGGAGCGACATACACTTGCATATCACGATGAAGAGGAATAAAAATGTAACTTATCGCGATGAAAATTAAGATGAGAAAGGTATGATGCAGCAATAGGGAGCGACATACACTTGCATATCACGATGAAGAGGAATAAAAATGTAACTTATCACGATGAAAATTTCGATGAGAGAGATATGATGTAGCAATAGGGAGCGACATACACTTGCATATCACGATGAAGAGGGTGTTATGGAAGGAATGGTGCAGCAAGAAGGGACGTCAGAAATTCTCCTCTCATGATGAAAATTTCGATGAGAGAGGTATGATGCAGCGATAGGGAGCGACATACACTTGCATATCACGATGAATTGGAATAGAAATGTAACTTATCACGGTGAAAATTTCGCTGAGAGAGGTATGATGCAGCAATAGGGAGCGGCAGAAACTTGCATATCACGATGAAAAGGCTAAAAAAAAAAGAATAATAACAATAGAATAAAGATGATAATAGTAGATTAATAAAATAATGGAATAATAGCAATAGAATAAAGTTAATAATAGTAGAATTATAGAAAATAGAATAATGGAGTATCTCAAACTTGCTGATCACAGTGAAAAGAAAAAAAAATGTAATTCTTTAATAACTACTACTTTTACTACTACTATTACTATTACTACTACTACTACTACTACTACTACTACTACTACTACTATATAAAAAATAGAATAATATAACACCTTGTAAACTGGCTAAATACGACTTAAACAAATTACACTCCTCACAAATCTGTAGAAAAAAACAAAAGAAAAAAAAGTTTTCAAATGATTATATCCCTAAAATAGTCAACTATCAACTAATGCATTAAAGCAGAGTTATTATCTATCAATATATCTATAAGTACGTTTTTTTGTGACTTATGAGAGGCAATCAAATAGTAAGATTCAGAGAGAGCGAGAGAGAGAGAGGGACCGGAGGGGAGGAGGGAGTACTTGCAAACTTATACCAAACAGACAGATGGGCAGAGATAGATAGACAGATAGAGATAGAGATAGAGTGAAAGGTGGAGAGAGGATTACATGGAAACTCAAACCAGACTGACAGACAAAAGGACAGAAAAACAGACAAATAGACAGACAAAAAGACAGACACACAGATAGAGGGGAGGCAACATGCAAACTTATGCTAGACAGACAGACAGACAGACAGACAAACACTCGACTCTAACCTCCTGACTCCACGTACTCCAGCAGTCACGCGATAGTCCTTACATAACCACTGTATGAAAGACCCTCCAAGGTTACCCCAAATTACTGTTACTACCACACACACACACACACACACACACACACACACACACACACACACACACACATGCGAGTAACGTGCAATTCATTCACAAGGAAGGTCTGATTTTTTGTGGTCATTTTTTTTTTCTTCCTGGACTTCTTTCATTCATTGTTTGTTTATTTGTTTGTTCGTTTTTGTTCTTTTTTGTTTCTTTGGTTCTGTATTCCTTACTTTAATTGCTTCCTTCTTGTTTTTTTCTGCCTTTCTTTTACTTTTGTTTTTTTCTTATTTCTGTTTTAATTTAACTTTTCTTTCTTTTCCCTCTTCTCTCTCTCTCTCTCTCTCTCTCTCTCTCTCTCTCTCTCTCTCTCTCTCTCACACACACACACACACACACACACACACACACCTTTCCCTCCCTCTCTCTCAGACCCCTGCACGGATGTCTTCTCTTGACCTATAAAATGGTATAGTTAGGGCAGAAGGATTAAGGCGCTGTGACGTCGTTTTCTTTGACGTTATAACTACGTAGTTACGACTTAGCAACGTGGATGGGGTTACATAAGCAGGTTAAGTTATATCAATAGCTGTACGAAAAAGCCTGTTTTGTTTATAAGTCGGTGTTAGTCTTTATTCACACTAGAGATATAGGGAAGCAGAAAGAGAGAGAGAGAGAGAGAGAGGCTGGTTTGTCTCTTTTCATCCGTTTTTCGAGACGTAGTTGGTTGCGTCGATTTTTTACATCACATTTTACGACTGAGCTTATAATACGTTGACTTTAATTGAAAATCCAACACATTCAGCAAACTCCATCCCGATTGTGGAAATAAAAAAGCCAAACTGCTCCCATAATTGTTAATACTAATGATACGTTTAAAGGATCTAGCGTAAGTGAGGGGAGAGGAATGGACATAAGAGAAAATGTGGTAGATGGTGTGTGAGGTTTTAAAGTTATTCACGTCCAACGTTACCAGATTGTCGTACCGTATTGTTTTTGCCGATATCTGACCAAAAACTATCGCACCCACAAAGCTAACGATATGCATTTATAATTATTGTTAAATCGGTAATTATTGATGCTCTTTTTTGCAATATTTATGGGCCAGAAATACAAATACAATGTTGTGCGTACGATAATCTGCTGGTAAAGTTGTACACGTCTCATACTTGTGTCCACGCTCTCCGTCTGTCCTTGCTAAGATTCCTCTCGTTGCCCTTCTTGGTAGTGACTCAACCATCTGCCTCCGTCTCTCTCTTCTGGCGCCAGCATCTCCCTCTATCCACTCCATTGGTTGTGGTGTTAGCCCTCTTCACCCTCGGACAAACTGTACATTCCTGCCGCTCTTCTATATTCCTCCCTTCCTCTCCCTCCCTCTCACATACACGCATCCTCTCCCTGTCGTCCTCTTGTCCCTCCCTCTCCTGCTTTCCTGCTCCCTTTGCCTATCGTTCACTGCTAAAATAAATGTATAAAAAAATAATGCATAAAAGGCGTCAATAAAGTTAATATATTAGTTTCCTTTGTAGAGTGCATTTGAGGTCATTTGATGTTTCTCTCGACCTCGCTTCCCTGATTCCTTCCCCTTTCTTCCTTTCCTTTCGTATGCTCCCTCCCACTTCTCTCCGTCCCTCTCACTCCCATATCTATACCACATCTCTATCCGCCTGTCACATTTCACTTCCTCTCCCTCCACTCTTTATTCTTCGTCCTAGTCCATACATAATAATCCATTCCTGTGTACCGTTGCCTCTCTTTTTCTTTCTCTCCCTCCATCTCCCTTCCTCCCTCATGCATTCATTTCTTCCTCAATCCTCTCTCTCTATCCTCACTGCTGCATCTTCCCTTTCTTTCCTCTCCTCCTCTCTTCCTTAAGCCCTCCTTCACAGCATCTCTCTCCTACTCTTCCCTCCCTCTCTCCTTCTCTGCATATCTCTTTCTTTACTTTACTTCTCTCCTTCTTTCCCTCCTACCCTTCCTCTCCCTTCTCCTATCTCTCTTTTCTCTCCTATATTCCTCTCTCTCCCTCTCTGCTTCCCTATATATATCTCTTCCATTCTTCCTCTCCGTCCTTCTCTCTCCTTCATATCCCTTTCATTCTCTCACACCCTTCCTCTCCCTTCCTCCTCCCCTGCATCCCTTCTAGTCTTTCCTCTCCTATATTCCTCTCGCTCCCTCTCTCTTGTATCTATCTGTCTTTCCAACATCTCTCTCTCCCTCCTCCCTCCCGGGCTTCCTCTCTCCGGGTTTCGTTTCCTCCGCCCCAGCGTCGCTCGTCATTGATTCCGCCCAGCCAGGTGAGTATCGTGAGAGTAATCAATAGAGGTATGCCACTGACCCCCTCCCCCCTGCCTCCAGCCCCCCGCCCCCTCCTCGTCTTTCTCCTCACCTTCCATCCCCTCACCTGCCTGTTCCTTTCCCGCTACCTGAGTCTCCCTTCCTTCTTTCCTTCTTTTCTTGGTTTCTCTTCCTTTTCTTTACCTTTCTTCTACTTTCTTTTCTTTAACGTCCTTTTCCTTTCCCTTCCTTCCTTCTTTTCTTTTCCTGTGTTTTCGTTTTCTTTTCTTTTCTTCCTTTTGTCCGTCCTTCCTTCCTTTCTTCCTTTCCTTTCCTTCCTTCTTTCCCCTTCCTTCCTTTCCTTCCTTTTCGTTCTTCCTTCCTTCATTTCTTTCTTGCTTTCTGTTTTACTTTCTTATTTCTTTTCTTTTCGTTTCGTCCTTCCTTCCTTCCTTCCTTCCTTTCTTTCACTTATTCCTTCCTTTCTTTCATTTATTTCTTCCTTTCTTCCTCCCCTTCCTTCCCTTCTTTTCTTTCTTGTTTCCTTTCTTCCTTCCTTCGTTCCTTTCTTTCTCGTCCTTCTTTCCTTCCGTCCTTCCTTCTTTCTTCCCCCTTTCCTTTTTTTCTTTCTTTTCCTTCCTTCCTTCCTTTCCTTGGTTCCTCACGTCACACCTGTTTTCCTCTTCTTCCATCGGGCTGTTTTTATTTATTTATTTTTTTTAAGTTCCCTTCTCCTTTGTTGTTTACTTGCAACAATAAACTATCAATCAAGTTTATCCATTCATTGTTACTTGTATACTACCAATGTTCCTCCTTCTCTTCCTCACCCTCCTCCTCGCCTGACATTCATTGTTACTTGTATACTACCAATGTTCCTCCTTCTCTTCCTCACCCTCCTCCTCGCCTGACCTCCTCAAAGGGACGGACGTTGACCTCGCTGCCCTACCGGCATCAAACCTTAACCTTGCTTTTCGCCTCGTCTGGTGAAACGACACTTGTTATTTTGTGTGTAAATCGACTCCGTGTGTGTAAATCGACTCCGTGTATTACATTTTAACGTCACAACTTTTGAAATCCGTTCATCCACGTTTTTAATTAACCGTTACTTAAATAGGCCCGTACGCCTTCTCAGAAATCGAACGACTAACTGTGCTTGTTTACTTGTCTTATTTAGCACCACTCAACCTAATTAATTAACGTCTAACTCAGTGCTGTGACGCGTCTAACTAGTGTTTGAAGTGTTGCGAGGATTACCTTACAGTGAGAGGACTTCCCTGCTACAGCCACGAGCGGTTAAGTTATTAATCGACTTTTTTGTGTTTCCTGTCTTTCCTCAGTAGGATTACAACTACACGACCTAACACAGCACCCAGTGAAAGACAGTGAGCTTCTTGTGTCTAACTAACGTAGAAAATCTGTCACTAACGTAGAAGTACAAAGCTTGACCCGTATACCAGCACACCTGTTTTGAAAAGGAGGAAAAGTTTAATCCCCCAGAGAATTTTAATCCCGGAGGGAAAACACGTGTGGGCCCTCATAGACGCCACACCTCAAACTCTCCCGCGTGACTCGACCGATTTAAAGCCGCCTCCCTTCAGGTGTTGATACAAAATTCATCTTAACTGTAAAGTTCACCGATATATCGTCTTGCAACAGTAAATAAAATAAAAAAAAAAAAAAGTAATCATGCCGTCCAACTATTTCAATTGCTGTAATTGTTCAAAGAAATATGCTGCGATTCATTACCAAACCAGCGACGCGATGTGTAGGTACTGTGTCTTAGACTTACGTATTCAGGCACTACAAACAACCAACGAGGATCTACAACGCTCCAATGCGTTACTCTGGGACATCGTGACGTCACACCCTCAACTCCCTTCTTCTTCTTCTTCTTCTTCTTCTTCTTCTTCTTCTTCTTCTTCTTCTTCTTCTTCTTCTTCTTCTTCTTCTTCTTCGTCTTCTTCGTCTTCTTCTTCTCCCTCTTCACCCTCCACCACCAGCACCGCCATCACCCCCGCCCCCTCCCCCACCCATCCCACCATCACCACCACCTACTCTTCCTCCTCCCCTTCCTCTTCCTCACTCTTCTCTTCCGCCCCTTCCTCCTCCTCCAACTCTGCCCCCTCCTCCACATCATCAACATCCTCCTCCTCTACTCCCCCCCAGCCAACCCCTTCTTCCTCTTCCTCCTCCTCCGCCTCTGCCACCTCCTCATACATTTCTTCTCCCCCCTCCTCCACATCCTCCTCCTCTACTCCTCCCCAGTCAACCCCTACCGCCCCTTCCTCCTCCTCCACCTCTGTCCCCTCCTCCACATCCTCAACATCCTCCTCCTCTACTCCTCCCCAGTCAACCCCTTCCTCCCCTTCCTCCTCCTCCGCCTCTGCCCCTCCTCCACATCCTCAACATCCTCCTCCTCTGCTCCCCTGCAGTCAACCCTTCCGCCTCTTCCTCATCTTCCCTGGCTCCCCCTTGTCCCTCTCCTCTACCAGCCCTCCTAACGCCTCCACGTCCAGTCGCCACCACACTCCCACTCCTCACTACTCATCCATTAGACGCCACAAGACCATTCTTCCTGCTGTGGTCTGCGTAGATCAGACACAGTTTCGGGGCACAGACAAGCTGAAAACATCTGTTAGACTTGTAGGGGACTCGCTGGTTAGAGGTCAATTAACGGAATTCTGCGGCAGGAATACAGAGACGCGGAGGCGTTATTGTATTCCGGGAGCCAAACTGGACGACATTACTTCAGCTGTCGATGCTGTCACGGAACTCGCGAAGGAAGACACAGTTTATTTGATTCACGCGGGGACAAATGACGTTCAGTCTACTCAAACTCAGGCCCTACTATCAAAATACCGTCAGGTCATTCGGCGTTACAAGACCAAGTCCCCTCACGTCATTGTCTCTGGAATTCTACCCAGAATCAGCGCTTACGCCGGCTTCAACAGCAAAGCGAGCAACATCAATACTAGTCTGAAGGAAATTTGTGACGACGAAGGCGTGGCGTTTACAAACGCCTGGCATCACTTCTTTGAGCGCCCAGACTTGTTTTGGAACGATGGACTACATCTGAATGAGGTTGGATCGGCGCGTTTCGGGAGGCTTCTGGACGAGGCAGTGAAAAGCTTTTCGAAAAGCCTTTCAAAAAACGGCGGGCGAGGACGGGGCAAAGGCAGCCCTTGATCAACCAACCCGTAGCGTCAGTGCGACCCACAAGAAACTGTGTAACTAACCACGCCTCCGACAAGCGAACTGGTACAACTCGTCACGGCCACATTTCTATCATGTACACAAATGCACGTAGTTTAATACCCAAAAAGGACGAAATTAGGGCGTATATTGCAACAGAGAAACCAGATGTGGTAGCCATCACAGAGACTTGGGCCAACTCTACCCATCTAGAATCCGAAATGTCATTCCCTGGGTACGAAAGCTTCCACAAAAGTCGAAAGCACAAGAAAGGAGGAGGAGTAGTTTGCTACGTAAAAGTACACTCCCTGCCATAAAAATAGACAAACAGGACGCAGAGAAATACTATTCTGTCTATGTGGAAATAACCGCAAATAACAAGAAACTAACACTTGCAACCGTATACAGGCCTCCGAAACAACAGGCAGCCGATGACACTGCCCTCTACGAAGAGATTCACTCTCTAACACAAAGCAAGGAAGCAATTATAATTGGGGACTTTAATTGCCCTAACATTGACTGGGGACTGATGACTGGAGATCAAGAGGGTAACAGGCTTTAGAAATGGTGGAGGATTCGTTCCTCACTCAAGTTGTAACTCAACCAACAAGAGAAAACAATCTGCTGGATCTGGTATTAGTAAGCGACCCCTGACCTCATTCGCGACTGTACAGTTGGTGAGAAACTTAATGGGTGATATCACCACTTACTACGTTTTAATATCAACATATGTCACAAACTCGTAGATATTCCTTCAGTGATACAAGATTACAAAAAGGAAATTTCAACTTAGCCCGTGCACTGCTTCCCTACGACCTGCGACCAACTTGGCATCACCGACAATACAATCGACAACGCGTGGAACGTCTTCAAAGATAAGCTGTTGCAAGTAGAGAAGGCTACAGTGCCTACGAAATCCAGGCGAGTAAATGGGGCCGTAGATCCACCGTGGATGACCAGAGAAATAAAAGGGCAGTAAACCTAAAAAAAGGAATTATAATTTGATGAAAGAGAATGCTACGGCCGAAGCCAGCACACAGTACCACAACAGACTCAGAGCTTGTCGCAGCCTTATTCGAGTAGCAAACGCAACTATGAAAAGCAAATAGCGCGCGAAATCAAAACTAACTCCAAGAAATTCTTCACGTACATAAGATCGAAAAGAAAGTAAAATCCAATATTGGTCCCCTGACAGACGAGACTGGATCTGTAACTCAGGACAGTAAACAGATGGCCAGAATCTTCAACAGTAACTTCGCATCCGTATTCACAGTCGAGGACATCGAAACCATTCCCGAGAGCCCTGCCCGCCGAGTGAGATCACGCCGCTGGAAATTGACTCAATATGCGACCAAGAAGTAAAAAGTACTTGGACAAACTCGACACGAACAAGTCAACGGGACCCGACAGTTTGTCCCCGCGGTTATTAAAAGAGCTTAAACAACAAATACTTCAACCACTCACTACCATATTCAACCGGTCAGTTCAACTAAACAAGGTCCCGGAAGACTGGAAGATGGCGAACGTAACACCGATTTTCAAAAAAGGAGACAAAAGCGTTGCATTAAACTACAGGCCCATAAGTTTGACATCAGTGGCAGGAAAATACTCGAAAAGATTATTAGAGATAAACTTGTTAAGTTTCTAGAAAACAATAATGTAATCTCCGACACCCAGCATGGCTTCAGAAACAAGCGCTCCTGCCTAACGAATTTATTAGACTTCTTCCAAGGTATATATAAGAACTGGGATGCCCACATCCCCAGTGATGTTATATACCTGGACTTTCAGAAAGCCTTCGACAAGGTACCGCACGAGCGACTCCTTAAGAAACTGCACTCGGCGGGCATCGGAGCCAATCTGATCGCGTGGATAAGAGATTGGCTCACCGACAGAAAACAACGAGTACTACTCAACGGACAGCCTTCCGATTGGCTACCAGTCACTAGTGGAGTGCCTCAAGGGTCAGTGCTGGGACCCATCCTCTTTATCATATATATCAATGACCTAGAATCAGGACTGAAATCCACAATATCGAAATTTGCAGATGACACCAAGGTGGGTGGAGATGCCCTCACAAAGACCGACTGCGAAATCATTCAGAAAGACCTCAATCACATTATCGAATGGTCGGAAAAATGGCAAATGTCTTTTAATGTTGACAAATGCAAAGTCATGCACATTGGGTCCCAAAATAGTAACCACACATACATCATGAATGGGAGACCTCTGCAAGCGATGCAGGAGGAAAAGGATCTTGGAGTCACTATCAGCAGTGACCTGAAACACGCGAATCACTGTAAAAAAGCATACAACAAGGCCAACATTATGCTCGGGTTCATAGCGAGGAACTTCGAGTGTAAAACACCAGACGTGATGCTATCCTTGTATAATTCCATGGTAAGACCGCACCTCGAGTATGCAGTGCAGTTCTGGTCTCCCAATTACAGAAAGGACATTGCTTTACTGGAAAGGATTCAACGACGCGCCACAAAGATGATTCCAACCTTAAGGGCTCAACCGTACGAGGAACGACTCAAGCGACTCAATCTCTTTACATTGGAGAAAAGACGCCTACGAGGGGATATGATTCAAGTCTTCAAGTATCTAAAAAAGTTCAATAACGTCGATTACTCCAAATTCTTTGAACTGCAAACCAACTCAAGAACTAGAAATAACGGTTTACCCATTCAGTCGAGTCGATGTAACACAGACATTGGAAGGAGTTTCTTTTCAAACCGAGTCATCCGCCACTGGAACAATCTTCCCTCAGAAGTAGTAAATGCGAATACCATCAACTCCTTCAAATATAGAATCGACCGTCATTTCGCTGCGTCAGGAGTAAACTGAATAACGAGGGGCTTACATCTGCTCCTCAATATCGAGGTGCTTTCATCTGCTCACCAAGCCCCAAGTGGCGGTCGAGCAGATTAAATCACCCAAGCGGGCGACCTCGTAATGAGCCAATAGGCTTTCTGTTGCCTGCATTTCCATGTTTCCTCTACATATCTTCGCCTTTACTACTCATGCTAATATTAATACGACTATTTATCCTCATTTCCGTATATTTTCAATCTTTGCTTCCGTCAAATTCAGTCTTCTTACCTTGTTTCTTCATTAATTACCTCGTCCATTAATTAATTTAGTTAGGTACTCACTCACTCACTCACTCACTCATTCCTTTCCGTTCTTCCTTCTTTTCCTTCTCCGTCCTCCTTCCTTCATTTCTTTCTCGCTTTCTGCTTTACGTTCTTATTTCCTTTCTTTTCGATTCGTCCTTCCTTCCTTCCTTCCTTCCTTTCATTTATTCCTTCCTTTCTTTCATTCCTTTCTTCCTTTCTTCCCCCCTTCCTTCCCTTTTCTTTCGTGTTTCCTTTCTTCCTTCCTTCGTTCCTTTCTTTCTCGTCCTTCTTTCCTTCTTTCCTTCATTGTTTCATTTATTCCCTCCTTTCTTCCCCCTTCCCTTTTTTTCTTTCTTTTCCTTACCAATTCTTTCCTTTCTTTCTTCCCTTCTTTAACAGTCTAGATAAAGAAGGTATGGTGTAAGGCGTTAACCCCTACAATCTCCTTTAGCCTCACGTTATCAAGTCATCGTTACACAGCGATGACGAAAGAGGAAACGGTGAAGCAACTTGTACTCGCTGCACTTTTTTCAGCCGGTGGATATCGCTGAGCCAAGTCTGGGGTGAAGAAATTGCTTATCCATCCCAGCGTTGCCAGATCATCATACTCCAAGCATCGTGTTTTTCAGTTTCTGGCCACACAACTAATGCGCAAAAATAGAAGCACATTAGTAGTTAACCATTTCGACGGTAACTATTAATGAATCTAGCTATTGGGGTGGAGGAGATGGTTTTAGGGGCGGAAATTGGTAAATGTGATAGGCTGAGGACGACACCTTGGCACCGCTTATCCATCCCGCAAGTCCTACATTTTTTTTTTACAACAAAGGAGACAGCTCAAGGGCACAAAAAAGGAAACAATAATAAAAAAAAAAATGCCCGCTACTCGCTGCTCCTAGAAAAAAAAAAAAAAAATCAAAAGAGGTGGCCGAAAGAGAGGTCAATTTCGGGAGATGATCGTGAGTGCCAAATTTATCGCCTCGCCAAGACATTCAGGTCGTGTGACGCTTCCTCCCACATTACCAGAGACCAAATGTAAGGATTATATAGGGTGTTAAACTCTAAGGGGGCTATTACACCTGGCAAATACTCCGTGGATCTTCAGTCAAACCACGATTTCCGCTAGCGTGATTCTCATTTGTTTCTTGTTATTGCTGCTGCTGATGGTGAGTAATACCGTCGTCCTTCGGTGGAATCTACCGTAGCTTTGGAAGATCGTGGACACGTCAGAAAACCACGGAAATATGAGAACCACGCCAGCGGAAATCGTGGTTTGACTTAAAATCCACGGAAAATTGGCCCAGTGTAATAGCCCCTTTACTGTGAGGTATTTAGTATTTGCATAATGCCTAAACTCGGACTTTCCCATAATTTCTGAATGGGATTGGATGAACTCAATTTCTCCACCTATCAACTCGGCACAATCTACCAAACGCCTCTCCCCTATTCGTCGATAACACTCAGATGTCCCCTTCTCCTACATTAAACATTTTCAGTCTATCCTTAACTCAAATTTTCTGCTGGAAACCTCATATATCTTATCTCTTACTAAATCATCTTTCTCGAGGTTAGGCGTTCTTCCTTCCTTCGCTCCTTTCTTTCTCGTCCTTCTTTCCTTCCTTCCTTCCTTCTTTCACTTATTCCCTCCTCTCCCCCTTCCCTTTTTTTCTTTCTTTACTTCCTTTCTTCCTTTCTCTTTTCCTTCCTTCCTTCCTTCCTTTCCTAGGTTCCTCACTTCACACCTGTTTTCCTCTCTCCTCTAAGGTGTTGTGGTAAATAATCCACTAGTTCTTTTCCCCCTCCTAGATCCAGTCCATATATCGTCACCTTCGTAAACAAACCGCCTAAGTCATTATTTTCTACTTTACAGGAAATCAGAAAAGAACTGTCATCATCTCATTTGGCTTAAGATTTAGGCAGGAATGAAAAGGCCAATTCTAGAACACTCAAACCCTGAATAACGAAGACAACTATACAAAAATGGGCGTCACATGAAAAACTGATGTAAACAAAAACCTGGAAATCGCAGAAAAATGACTTGGGCGATTATGCTAGATGCTGCAGGAGGAGCAGATAATGGATAAATCAGTGTGAGCTTATTAGAATAGTGAAAAATTGCCTGCCCACGGCCTCGACTTGGTGATTCCCTTTTATGACCTCTCCGTGGCGCCAAATAAGTGGCTGTTACACTGGGCAAATTTTCCGTGGATCTTAAGTCAAACCACGATTTCCTCTGGCGTGGTTCTCCTATTTCCGTGGTTTTCTGACGTGTCCGCGATCTTCCAAAGCTACGGTCACCATCATCATCATCAGCAATAACAAGAAACAAATGAGAACCACGCTAGCAGAAATCGTGGTTTGACTGAAGATCCACGGAAAATTTGCCCAGTGTAATAGCCCCTTTTAACTAGAGAGAAGACGAAAGGTACACATCATTGAGATTAATGAATTAGGCAACGAAGAAGTTATAGCGGATACATCGTCGAGGTAAATACCGTATACTCAGAAACAACCTCGAGCTTCGGTATTGACGGTCCTGGCCACACGCTGTTCCTGTATCATTCTGTTAATAAAAAGGCGTAGTAGTAGGATCAGTGAATAAGTTTGATGTGCTCCCTTGACAAATTATGAATCATCAGGGGCTAGTATTCCCCCAAATATTAATGTGGCTAAGTACCTAATTTAGTGAGAACAGATAAGTAATTTGATGTCGGGTGTTTACTAAGTGGCCCCCAAATATTAGTGTGGCTAAGTACCTAATTTAGTGGGAACAGATAAGTAACTTGATGTCGGGTGTATTCTAAGTGGCCCCCAAATATTAGTGTGGCTAAGTACCTAATTTAGTGAGAACAGATAAGTAATTTGATGTCGGGTGTTTACTAAGTGGAAATAACTGATTTGTGATGCTACGTTACTTGTTTATGTTGTTACGGTGCCAAGGCTAAGACTAAGGCGAAAACGAGCCAGTAGTATACTTGTCGGAAGGAAAGATTGTCACGTGTAAAGGCGCCTTAAGAGTGGCAAGTCACGTGTAAAGGCGCCTTAAGAGTGGCAAGTCATTGTTACTCAGCGGGTAGAGAATATACGAGTAAGGGGCCCACGAGTAACATGGATAGAATCGGACTCAATATGTGTGTGTGTGTGTGAGAGAGAGAGAGAGAGAGAGAGAGAGAGAGAGAGAGAGAGAGTTATCCTTTTACTTCCTTAATAATCAACCTCTTTTTTTTTTTTTTTGAGAGAGAGAGAGAGAGAGAGAGAGTATATTAGTAGTGAGATCAGGCACGTGATTGATGGAACTTACTTGCATTTAAGGAAGATGCATCAGAACTTGTCGGCTGTAAGCAAAATGAGGAGGAAGAGGAACAAGAAAAGAAAAAAGATCAGAAGAGGAAAACAAGATGAAAAAAAGGGAGAGGAGGAGGGAGGAGGAAAAAAAATAAACAGCTGCTTTTACGTCACATGAAACTGGCAGCGTGGTATGACACTACCAGAGGGCTGTTGCTGTTTGCGGTCTCTGCGGGCGTTCAGTTGTGTGGTGGGAGCGCCGCGAGTAGGAGGTAAGAGTAATTTAAAGGTCTCGGTATTCTTAGACGCTTCCACCTCGCACATCAACTATTTTCAAAGATCAAAATGGAAATTAATCGGGCTTTCATGAGTTTTTTTTTTCACATTCATGGTACAGAAGAAGAGTTAAACAACCACCAGGGCCATTAAACTACACCTGAAAATGCCCGGAACGCCTGCGAAAGCCTTGTCAAATATGTGTAATTGGGCGCTGAAAGGTTTGAGAATACGGTCTCACTCCTATGGTGGGCGCGCCGCGGGTAGGTGGATGGGTCGACGTACTGATGGTTGGTGCAGCGTTGGTGGGATCAGGGCCCTGGGTGGGACACGAACCGTTGTCTCTTGTCGGAATGTAGTGGTGGTATGCATTCCAGGTTCCTAAGGGGCGCTTGTGACACCGTTTGTATAGTTTGGTGATAGCGGCAATGGCAAGGAGGTTGGAAGTGGAGGGTTTTAAGTTGAGTCGTTTTATTAATAGATTCGTTTTTGTTTGTTTTTTTCATTTTTTGTTTTGTTTAATGCAGGTTCTACCGGTATTGTTAGTGTATAAGGTCACGCAGATGTTTGCCTACTCGCTGGCCAGTGAGTATTCGTGGAAACCGGCGTATATTTATGATCAACACCTGCCTATAAGAGACGAGTCAGACTTTGGTTTGAATGTGTAGTGTGTGTGTGTGTGTGTGTGTGTGTGTGTGTGTGTGTGTGTGTGTGTGTGTGTGTGTGTGTGTGTGTTTTGGTGCACTGGCCACACAAGTATTGATCCGCTGTTGTGAGTTAATGGATACTACTTGTGAGCACCTACGAATGGGGTAAATGACGGGTTTGAGGTACGAAAAGCCTATGTTTGGGTCCACGAAAGAACAGTTAGTGTACCAGGGATCGGAGAGGAGGTGGGGGTAGGGAGCGAAAAGGAAGGGGCCAAACACAGAGTCGCCCCACTCTCACCACTACGAGTAGTAGTGAATCGCCCGACCTTAGGCCCGACCCTTCGCCGAAATGGGTGAAGACGAGCTGCGAAAAAGCCACGAATCATTGCACTCCATCCCTCACGCCGGCCAGTAGACAGAGATGGGAGGTGGCGGCGAAGCTCCTCAAGCCACGAATCTCCGAACCCTCTCCCCACCTTCAACCAACGATCGGAGAAAAGGGAGGGGGGAGCGAAGGGCCGGTGTTGTGTTCCTGGCTGTCCTCCCGCGAACTGCGCATACTCGGAAGCGAATGTAAACAAACAAAGACTTGTTGATAAATAAAGCTGTTCTCACATATCCCCCGACAGCATAGCTTTGCTCACTTCGCGCGCCCCCCCCCCCTCTTCATGAACCTATAATGCCTCCTAGTCCCCCCCAAAATGTCAAAATCACGGGTCTGCATATGCACAGCGAGTCTTGTTTTATTGAAAAAAGCAAGATGCTGTTTCCTGTAAATTTACCCCCGAGTCTCTGCATGAAGGCTGTTTAATGGCCCCTCACTTCACTTATTACAAAATAGAGCGCTGTACTGGATTCATGAATGTTTTTTCCTATGAAAGAAGAAAACAATATGCCCTCCCGTGCTTGAAAACACTGGGGGGGGCAGCCATGTACACGCGACCAGCTGCATACACGGATCCGTGCTCATTGTGATCCGCCTTTTTGTTCGTAAACATAGGTGGGACAGCCAGGATCAGAGGGCGGTCCGGAACACAACCTGGCGCCACGAATCACCAAGGATAAAGGAGGAGTACTTTCTATATTCTTGCGAGTCACCATGCTGTCCCTCTCTCCTTCCTGGAAAGGAAGGCAGAAAAGGGCCGGAAGGAAGAGGGGCTGCTTCGCAAAAGCCGCGAAACTTCAGCACCCTATAGGCGCCAAGAACCACTATACTTCTACTCCCTCTGTCGTATATAGGGCAGAGTGGGGAGGGTGAGGGCCAGGGGCCGGTTTCATCAAAGGTCCCAAGTCCTTGAGACCATTTTCAAGGACTTGGGACCTTTGATGAAACTGGCCCCAGGACGTGATGAGCGGAAGCAATAGGGTGACGGAAAGAGGAAAGGGGAGGTGCGAAAAGCTCCCAGCGAAGAAGCTGAAGAATGATCGAGCACTGGGCAGTAAACTCCACACTCCACTCGTTATACTGCGACGAATTAGCAGCTGCCTTAAAAAAAAAAAAAGTCGATGACCAGCGTGGAGCAACTTACTGGCGGGAAGTATCAGCTTGATTATTTACTTGTGCTTGTTTACAACTTGTTTTCAGAGTGTTTGCTGTTCCTGACGTCCAGTAGCGATCAGCAGTAGACATGTTGGTGGAGGCCCTGCTGTTCGGGGCGCTGATCTTCCTGCTGTGGCAGAGCTTCAGGAAGCCTCCCGGCCTGCCTCCAGGTTGGTGGTAGTAGTAGTAGCATAGCTGGGCGTTATCGCGATACTTTATCGCTGATAACAAAATCGGGTTATCGGCCTTCCGCTACTTATATATATATATATATATATATATATATATATATATATATATATATATATATATATATATATATATATATATATATATATATATATATATATATATATATATATATATATATATATATATATATATATATATTCGTTACTTTTGTAACCAAACTAGCGATAATCGCTACTTTTTTCCGCCTCAGAAAAAAACGTTGTCTTTTCCCTACTGCGCATGCGTGGCCCGGGCGCCCGGTGTCGTATGAAAAAACTTAGGGGTCTGAAATATCTTTGGTGAAGAGATTTCATACTTAGATCATCAACATTAAAACACTAGGTTATTTTTTTGTTAGACTCAAAAATCACTATATTAAAGAGAAAAATCATTTAACTTTGCCCCCAAAATGATTATGCACTGCATGAAATTTGTGATCCCGTTGTAAAGAGCGCAAACAGAGACCATTGGCTTGTGTTAACACGTGGCGTGGCGCGTGGCCTCTCAGCTGCGTCTCGAGTGACGGAGGGAGTGCCAATGTTCCGGTTCCCAGTGCTTCTTTACTGAAGTGACACAACACCGGTTCAGGCGTTTCTAGTATTACCGTCCATATGTACTTGTCAGCGTGTGGTTTTCAGGTTTTGTAAGTTTTCTAAAATACAGATAATGAAAATTTGAATTCATCTATGTTTTTTTTATTTGAAATATCAATATAGTTATCGTGAGCAGCTATTATTAGTAGTACAACTCACCTTTTTTTGACAGGAAACAGACCAAGGAAAAAAGGCTAAGGATATAGGAATTATTCAAAAAGATCATTGCAAGATCAAATCCAGAGGTGTCTCGATACTCCCTCTTTCGCCGTACAGGAAGAAGGAAATACAATCAAAGAAAGACGGCTTCAGAGTTTACCCGTGAAGGGATGAGAGGATAATACCAACTGGCACTTTCATGTGACCTGGGACTCATGTTTTTCTGTACAATTTGGTGTCGTTTTATGGTTTCAATGAGCTGTGTGAAATTCATAACAAACGGAGATCCTGTAAGTATTTTTTTTTTTTTTTTCGTTTTCTTTGTACAACTTACCTGGCACCTCGGTTGTCTTCTTCCCCAGGGAGGTGGGGCCTTCCCCTCGTGGGCTACATTCCCCTCACATCGAAGTCTATGGAGGAACAAATACAAGACCTCCGGAAACAGCACGGAGACATCTTCCTGTGAGTGTTCGGGGTATCATTCTTTCACTTGTTTCGCTAGAAGTAACTGAGAGAAAGTCCATGAGAAACACATACCACAAGCTACAATACCGTCAAAATAGAGATATTGCTGCCCACAGCCTTCATTAAGTGCCTGCATGATCTCTTGTGGAGGCATGGCTTGAGGTAGTGTTGTTTGTGTTTAACGTAAGTCTAAAACTGCTTCACAGAATACTAACTCTTGGGATGCATAGATGAGTCTAACTTTAGCTTTTTTAAACGAGAACTTGTAGTCTTGTGATACTAAAGGATCAAAATTTGTATCATATAATAAGATTAGATTCTCAGTGAGCACTGTTTATGCTGTAAACTAAGTTCTTGTTTTTTTGTTGATTATCATACTTTAGGCACCTCTACACCCCGTTACGCACCGTTCTGTATTTTCCCCTTCATTTTATTTTCACCTTCCCATTGCTATCTCTGCCCCTTCACCTCACAGTCTACCTCGCTACTACATTCAACTTCCTCACCTTTCCTGCATAGACTTCTGCACAGACTTTTCTTCTCCACTCTACTTCATCAGGTGCACCGCCCTCGCTCTCTTCACCCAACCTCTGCACTCTGCATTATCTCAGTCATCGTCACCGCCCCTCCCCTCTTCACTGGGTACGCATGCCCTAGTCACTGTTACAGGGTACTGCAGCTCCTACGCCCTTTATGCAGCTCTCTTTATCATCACACTCCATTTGTTACTCTTCTCCAGGAGCGCCGATAAGGGGGGAAAAAGGAGAAGTATTCTAGGGGCCCGTGATTGAGGGGGGCCCAGAACAGGAATTTTTGCTGCTGTGTTGGGGCCCTGCAAAGATTCTTTACATGGGGCCCAAAATCCCTAGCGGCGCCCCTCCTCTTCTCCGGCGCTGGTGTAATAGTTTAAACATTATTTTATCATTTTTCGTGCAGAAGTAGTGCCCTGTTATTGTGATCCCAGTTCAAGAGCTTGATAGCAAGCATCGTGGGCGTGTTTAGGCGATATACCTTGCGGATCATGCATAACATCGCTCTTGGTGTGAACTGTTACTTAGATATCCTCTTCGTGCACGGTGTATCCTAACGCAGATGGAAGATGGGGACGCAGCTGATGGTGTTCCTACATGACTACAAACTCGTCAAGGAAGCCTTCAGCCGGACAGAGTTCACGAACAGGCCAGACTGGGAGACGTTCAAGTTTTTCGAGGATCCCATCAAGGGTAAGTGAATCCCTGGTCAAAACATCCCCACCAAGCCCTAATGCATCATCATCATCATCATCATCATCATCATTATCAGTATCAGCAGCAGTCATAAGTAGTCCACTGAAGGACAAATAACTTTCCTTGCTCTCATTTAACTTTTCCACCTGATTCTCTCTTATTGTTTACAGAAGATGAGGCAGCTCAAGGGGAAAAAAAAAGAGGAAACAAAACATCCTGCTCTGCTATGATTATAACAACTCTCAAAAATTATATGATGGAAACTCAAGTGTGGCAGGGACAATTAATTCTCATAATATTAATTCATCCATCACCATATACAGATGTATACACAAATTTACAAAGATTCAAGATTTTTGACAATTACTGGCTGGGTTGCTACTCTTACTCAGGATTCGCATCTATTGTCAACTTTACATGCGAACACCACACTTTCTAGGGTTCAGTCTCAGGGAGTGTACTGGTACTTGGGGTGTAGGAAGAAACAACCCTTTACAGAAAACTACTCTTTAAAAGGCACTTCTCTAAGCAGGTCTATCTTATCATTGTCATCAGTGTTACCATTATAGATGTGTAGGCCTACAGTTTTCCGTGGGTGTTACATTGCTTTTTCTTCCAGGGATTGCCTCGAGCAATGGCCTTCTTTGGCACAACAACCGCCGCTTCACCTTACGGCAGCTTCGCGACCTTGGCATGGGCAAGTCCAAGCTGGTAGAGGCGATTCAACACCAGGCGCTGCAGTTCAGGAAGAGCATTGCGAAACAAGCGGGGAAGGCGGCGCCGATCCCCCACGACCTGCACGTGGCCGTGGTCAATGTGATCTGGCAGATGGTGGCAAGTGAGTGTGTGCCAGTGTAGTGCGGCGACTAGACCTGATGGGCGAGCCTCCCATAACCCACTCAGTGAGCGGGGACCTCTTTGGCCGACTGGTAAAGTAGTGGCTCTCCCGTCACGCTGGTCGCGGGTTCAATCCCGGGCAGCCGACAAAACAAAAATGAGAAGGGTGGGGGGAGGGAGGGGCAGAAGGGAGAGTCAGGTCATGTCTTGACCTGAGTCAGGTCATGTTTTGACCAAAGCCCTGATCTGACTCTCCTTTCTGCCCCGTCCTCCCTACATCCTTCTCATTTCACCTTCTGTGTGTGTGTGACAGGTATGGACATGACCTGACCTGAGTCAGTCACTCGGTTAACGTGTTAATAAGTCTCTCTCTCTCTCTCTCTCTCTCTCTCTCTCTCTCTCTCTCTCTCTCTCTCTCTCTCTCTCTCTCTCTCTCTCTCTCTCTCTCTCTCTCTCTCTCTCTCTCTCTCTCTCTCTCTCTCTCTCTCTCTCTCTCTCTCTCTCTCTCTCTCGCCATAGCCACAATGTTTGGAGGAAAACGTCCAGTGTGATACTACCTTTTAAGGTAACGTGCGTGACGCCGATGGTAAGAATTTAGGGCTAACCGTGAAACTCGAGGATCGCGAAAGTCGGATAGCGCGAAACTCGAGAGGGTACTGTTGTAGTATATGGTAGATCTATACTGCAGGTCATGAAACAAACAAGAAAACATTGCAGTAAGATTGGTCAAGGTCAAGATAGTATTTTTTTCTTAAATGTAACACCTAAAAATAGATGTCTTCAATGCTGGCAAATATGGTACTTCTTTCATTCTTTCCTTCTTTCTTTTTTAATTAATTATTTATTCTACCTCAGTATATTTCTTTTCTTTTTTTCTTATTTTTCGTTACCTCTGTCTTTCAATCGTTTATTCATTCCTTCTTTCCTTCTTTCTACAGGCAAACAGTTTGATGCAGAAGATCCCAAATTAAAAAAGTTTGTGAAGCTCATGAAGGATATCTTAATCACCTCTAACCGTTTGGCCTTCAAGGACTTCTTTCCGTGGCTTGAGTACCTCATGCCAGCTTTCCTCTTTAAGATCCTGATAAAGTATTCTGATGTAATGGCCATCAATGAGGCATTCTACACCTACTTCTACGTGAGTCATTATTTACTGCATGCTTGTTTCACCTAAGTTCGTAACAAACATTTTAATGATCTGGTTTATCATATTTTGCCCCCAAAAATTCCCGTCAGCTTTCCTAGTAAATGAGAATGAATTAAATTAAATTGTTATGCATGACTATAGTAGTCTGCTTGAAGCAGTCTGATTTATCTTATAATCTTGCTGCTTAGTATCAGTTTTTCTGGGAAAAGTATTTCAATATATGTACGTCAGCAGTTTTGGACATAAGGTTTTATTATCCACAAATGGTTCAAACAATATCACACTTTGAAAGATGCTTTGAGATGTCGTGGCTGCACTCCATTCTAAAAGACATAATGGCTGCTCTCCACTGTACTTCTAGGAGGAGATTGAGCGCCACCGAGCCACGCTGGATCCTGACAACCCACGGGACCTGATGGACGGCTACCTGCTGGAGATGGAGGAGCGGAAGGACGACCCGAAGACGACCTGCAGCGGTGAGTTGTAGTGTCTGGTTCCATACAAGACCCTCACACACCGCTTCACCCATATTGTATTCCTTATAGTAATTAATAAGGCTTCCCCATATCATATGTATGTTTACATAGAGTGGGGTATGCTAGTAAGAATGTTATTGGTTCTATGTAGATTATCATTTGTTCCAGCATTCGTTCGTTCTAGCATACATTGATATACTTGTAAATGTATTTGTGGATAATTTGTTCCAGGATCTTTGAATTTTCGTGGGATTTTTTGGGGGTGTTGATATTGGAATATTATTTTTCTCACACCGGCAACAGTATCAGAAAAGGAGAGTTAGTCTGTGCAACTATGCCATTGAGAGAAAATGTGTTTCATGTTCATCTTACTTTCTTTCTTTTAAGCCCTTGTGGCAATTTCTAATAATTTAAGTGGCATGTTATTTTAAAAGGATGCCAAGTGGGGCTGGTGGTTCTGTGTGTCTTTTATCCTTGTTTAGTAAATATGTTACTTAGTTTGGAGACTGGAGGCTGCCAGCTATGAGCAGGCATACAGAGAGGGAGAGACGGGAGACAGACGGCAAATAAGCCCTCTTGAGTGAACAGTTTCCCCTTTTATACGGAAAACACACACACACACACACACACACACACACACACACACACACACACACACACACACATGTTGCATCTTTCATCACCAGATCAAGACTTGGTTGCCGTTCTGTTCGATCTGTTTTTCGCCGGGAGTGAGACCACCACCAACACCATCATCTGGGCCTCTGACTACCTGGCGGCTAACCCCAATGTGCAGCAGAAACTTCAAGCTGAAATTGATGCCGTGCTGCCCAAGGGTGTTTTGGCTACCCTAGCAGATAAGCCCAAGTAAGTCGCAGTGCCAGCCTGGTGTTTATTAATTGATGTTTTTTTTTTTTTTTTTTTTTTTTTTTTTTTTTTTGTTTTTGTTTTTTTTTTTTTTTCTCTCTCTCTCTCTCTCTCTCTCTCTCTCTCTCTCTCTCTCTCTCTCTCTCTCTCTCTCTCTCTCTCTCTCTCTCTCTCTCTCTCTCTCTCTCTCTCTCTCTCTCTCTCTCTCTCTCTCTCTCTCTCTCTCTCTCAGACAGAACAATAGCTGAACACACACACACACACACACACACACACACACACACACACACACACAGCATAATGGCTGCAACATGCCACTACTATAAAAATGACTTAAGAATTCCAGAGAAAATGAAAAAAGTAATACTTCCAAGAAGTATCAAATTTAATTATCATGAGCTCCATGATATGCCAGAACTGATCTGATTTCGGTATAGGTTAGAAGAATTCAGGCTTAAGAAGGGACTAGATAAAAGTTTATTTATGAATACTGTGCTGGGCAGGCATATAAGTCTTCTGATCCTTTGTAAATGAAGAATCAGATTTTTCATGTCATTACAAACCATCCTCTTTCCCCCCCCCTTTCTTGCTTTGAGCTTCAGTCCTTGTCTTAGGTAGTATAAACACACGTTTTACATGGTCCTACAAATACCTCGCACTCTTTTCCCTCTACTCCCAACCCCCTACCCCTGTCCCTTTGATATCACTTAACAATTTTAATTTCTCACTCCTCTTCTTCATATTGTTTGGCCATTACATTACTACATGGACTTTCCTGCCTTGAGAAAGGGTACTATTACTAATCCAGTGTAATCCTTCCTTCAGAATGCCTTATCTGGAAGCAGTGGTTAACGAGGTGTTGAGGGCATCGTCGCTGGTGAACTTTGGGGTGCAGCACGTGGCCAACACAAATACTGAACTTGGAGGGTACACCATTCCCAAGGTGAGGACCCACACCAGTCAGTCTCTTGCAAGGCGTTGTATATACAAGTCTTTAAGGGGCTATTACACTGGGCAAATTTTCTGTGGACCTTCAGTTTTTGTGGCCCAGAGTCGGCACAGTGTGAACGGGGCTTTTAAGACAATCTGGCAATGTTGGTCAAGACTACGGAACGCTGAGCACGGGGCAAGTGTGATTGGAAGACGATGGTAGTGTGTCGACGTAGGCAAAAGTTGACGATTTTATGATTGAAGATCCACGGAAAATTTGCCCAGTGTAATAGCCCCTGTTTAGCTCTTGGATGGAACACAAACACGGAAATTGGAGGCTACACTGCTCCCAACAGTTTCATGTAAGGTGTTGTATACTTGGATCTTTAATGTTTAGCTCTTGGATGAGATATTTTTTGATGAAAACAAAATTCTAACAAAAAAAACATTACTTTGCCCCCACAAGAACATGTTAGTTCTTAATTGTGAACATAATGATAGAACCAACTCTAATCTGTTCATATTAACTTTTCAAATAACCCTTGTCCATCCCTGCTCAGCAACCACTAACATGATTCAACTTCTTCCACCATTCGCCAGTCAAATGCAGCCTGAGTTAGAGATGGGCATGGGTAGAATATTGGTGAGCTTAATTTGATATAGTAATATAGTGTGCTTGTGGGGTAGTATTTCAGTCAGAGGAGCAAACATATATGTTTTGTTAGTGTGTGCATGTGGTTGTTGCTGTGTTGCACATAGGCAGATAAGCACAGGTATTTTTCATATCTGCAGGGAACGGTCCTGAGCAGCTCAGTATTTGCCATCCAGTCTGACAGCCGCTATTGGAACCAGCCTGAGAAGTTCATGCCTGAGCGATGGCTGGACGAGTCGGGCAAGTTTGTGTCCAAGAAGGAAGGTTTCTTGCCATTCGGTGTAGGTGAGTTGAGATGTTGCCGTGACGTACCTTGTTTAGCACTAGTGTAAAACTTTAACTACATGCTCAGTGTTTTTTCTACAACTAAACACAGGAGAGACAACAGGAGATAATTCCACCGCTTTAGCCACCACTTGTAATACTCGGAATTTTACTTTCCCAACTTCCACATGACATCTGCCTGTCACGAAACTCATGAAAAATTGATCTAGATCTGGAAAAGGGGAAGCACATTTCTGACGCCGGGTATTGAACCTGCGACCAACCAGACGGGAAGCCACCCCTTTTTCATCCAGCTAAAGAGGTGCCCCCCTAACCGAGTGGGTTTTGGGGAACTTTCCACGTCAGATGGGTCTCTCTCTCTCTCTCTCTCTCTCTCTCTCTCTCTCTCTCTCTGTCTCTCTGTCTCTCTCTCTCTCTCTCTCTCTCTCTCTCTCTCTCTCTCTCTCTCTCTCTCTCTCTCTCTCTCTCTCTCTCTCTCTCTCTCTCTCTCTCTCTCTCTCTCTCTCTCTCTCTCTCTCTCCCCCCCCCCACCACCACTTTTGATTGTTGCGTCATATACATAATACATGTATATTCTTCCTTTCAGTTCTGTTACTGGATACGGTGCAGGAATTTTCGCCAAGATAATTTGCTCTTTCTATTTTTCTATGGTATAAAGGCTTTTTCAGGTGTTTCAATGATTACATTTTTTTTTTTTTTTCTTTGATGGTCTGGTACAGGGAAGCGCACATGTCCTGGGGAGAGTCTGGCCCGCATGGAACTTTTCGTCTTCCTCACCACAATCTTCCAGAGCTTTTCTGTCGCCCCGCCGCCCGGCAAGCCCGTTAACCTTACGCCTGATGTCAGTGGTTTCTTCATGCACTTGCCACAGTTCAATGACCTCGTCTTCACCACCAGGCAGCAATAATCAGTGTCACCATCAATTGATGTCCACTGCCTTGCTGAGACTTGTGGCAGTCACTGACTAAGAGTATGCTCACGATGATTGCAAACTTTATAAACTCTATATATACAAATTAATCATTAAAACCAAACACTAAGTTATATTAACATTCATGTAAGTTCATGCTCATGCAACTGATTTAGCATATAATTAATTGTTTAATGTTTATAGAATCCTACATACTGTATTCCTGGATATTAGCTTTTTATTTTTTCAATTAATATAAGTGATGCGGCAACCATAAAATTGTACCTAGCTAGGTCTGATTAAACTATAACATCTTTCTGAGGATAAGGTGGAAAAAAAGCTGCGTGATGTTCTGCCTCGCACTGTTGAGTGCTGTTACCCGCTGTGCGGAGTGCCTGGCAGATGTGAGTGTATACATTTATGACTGCTATTGTACCGCGTACCTGTTAACTGTTCCCATGTGTTTCATCTCGCGTCCGCCTTGTCCACAAACATCCTGAGACGCTGTGCGCTGGCCACCCATTACTCTCCTCATCGGTAAATAGGCGCACCTAACATCACCATAGCCGAGCCAGGATTCAGGACGTTTCCTAAGTTAAAGGAGGTAATGTTATAATTGTATTTCGTAAAGAATCCTTATAACCAAAAACTAACTAAAATTATGAGTATTCCTTTTCTTGAATAGAACATTGAATAAGCAACAGAACAATGGCATGAAAATACGTATAGCCACCGTTGCCAGATTATCGTACTCAGAGCATAGTATTTACCGGTTTCTGACGCCTAACTACTGTATTGCCAAGAAACATCAGGATCTAACTCTTTTAATGATAACTATAAATGAGTTTCGTTATTGGAGCCCAGAAGAAAGTTTTGGGGCAGAAAGTCGGGAAATATAAGCGGCTGAGTACGACAGTCTGGCAACAGTCTGTGGCCCTAGGCAGCAACTTACGCCATTTTGCGGGTATCAGATTTTTTAAATAGCATATTTTTACTGCGCAAAGCAGGTGCTGTCACTTACTGTGACTTCGTGAACTTATATATATATATATATATATATATATATATATATATATATATATATATATATATATATATATATATATATATATATATATATATATCATTATTATAAATATTATTATTGTTATTGTTATTATTATTATTATTATTATTATTATTATTATTATTATTATTATTATTATTATTATGGTGTATATTCATCCCTACCAGATGTCACCAGCTACTACGTCTTTGTTCTTTCAATTATCGTAAATTACCTGTGTTTCTCAAGCACTTTTAACTATTACACTTCAATACAATAAGTGATACTGTTATTAATAAAAAAATGTAGTTGATCATTCTCGTTTTATTTATCGGTAAACGAGAGAAAATAAATGACTCTTGGAAGCTTATCCTCATTAAAAATCTATCTTGCATGACAGCCCTGCGAAGTAAAACAGAACATTTTTTTTTTTTTTTTTTTTTTTATGTTGTTGCCTATTGCGCCGGTAGGCATCTTCCGGGCCTGATGGTCGGCCGTTTATAGTGGCGCCATCTTGCATTGGCTCATGTTGATGGGTGGTCTTCAGGACAGCATGTTATCTTCCTGGTATGTTGCAATATTTGCTAAGTACCTCCTTTGGATGTACCAGTCTCGCTATCGACAGAAACCGTAGCATCCACTGTGTTGATCTTCGTGAGGATCACTGGCTTCCGCTTCCATTGTATTGTACTCTGTCCTCAACTCCTGACATTAAACGTTAATTTTTACCTGTCTACTCTCCTGCTAGCGGCAGGTGAACACTCCATAGAACAACCAGCTGTTAGTTGAGGGTGGAGTGTACCATGATGGGAGTGGAAGTCAGTAATCATCACGGAGACCCAAACAATGGATGCTACCTTACTGTCTTAGTGATAGGTGGGGTCACACAAGCTAGATTCGCTGGAGGATTCTGCCGACAGTTTTCTGCCGCGAATTTATCCTCGAGTTTGATCACACGGAAGACTTGCATTCTGGGAAATATCAATTGAAAAGAAGCAAAACAAACAATAGATCCAGACGTTGCAGCGATTGCCTTGTGGTGTTTGCTAAAGAAAAAGAAAGAAATGAAATGTAAGCGCCTGTGGATTCGTGAATGGTTGACTCGTAGGCAAAAGGAGAGTGTGTTACAGGTTGCTACGAGAACTTAGCAGTGGATGAAGCAGTGGCTACGCTTGGATGAGACTTAGGCGGCGTCACACAGGGCAAATTTCTCCCAACATGTTGCTCGTTTTGGTTGGCGGTTGGGCAAAATGAACAACCACCAACAAGATTTGGCAGATCGGGAAGGATGGACAACATTTTTGTTGCCAGACTGTTGGGAGAAGTCGGGGTCAAATGACATTTGTGCTGTAAGCTGTAAATGTAAATTGAAAATCAATCATTGTATATATTTACTCAAATTGTCAACTGTAAAACTCCAAAAACAGGCGTATATGTGCAAGTATGTGTTTGTGATTTATGTGTCCACTGTGTAAAGTTATTTATTACACTCAACTGACTGTGATGGTATGCTGGGTGGACCCTGTGCCTGGTGCCAGGTAAAGAAACTGTTGAGATGGAGAACACTGCTTCTTCTGGCGCTCTGAATATACCCCATTATTATTATTATTATTATTATTATTATTATTATTATTATTATTATTATTTATCTATTTATGACTCTATGGACATTTGCTTCGCCGCTGTATAGTGTCTGATGGTAGCGCGTGCTGCCAAGACCTAAAGTACTCTACTAGGATCCACTTACAGTGATGGACACAGGCTGAGTAAAGGTGCGAAATACTGTGTAGGGTTGGCCTTGGCACCATGTCTGTTGGTTCACTTGAGTCCTTCCTTCCTTCCTTCCTTTCATTTCACTCTCATCTCGCCCTACATACCTGTCTCCGTCTTTCCTTCCTTCCTTCCTTCTCCCCTTCACACCTGTCTCCTTTCCTTCCTTTCATTCTTACTTTTATCTCCCCTTTGCGCTTGTCTCCTTCCTTCCTTCCCTCTCACTCTCCCTTCCACACCCGACTCCTTCCTTTCCCCCTTCCTTCCCTCTCACTCTCCCTTCCACACCCGACTCCTTCCTTTCCCCCTTCCTTCCCTCTCACTCTCCCTTCCACACCTGACTCCTTCCTTTCCCCCTTCCTTCCCTCTCACTCTCCCTTCCACACCTGAGTCCTTCCTTTCCCCCTTCCTTCCTTCCTTCCTAACTTCTTACCTTCATCTCCCCTTTACAAATCCCTCCTTCTCTCCTTCCTTCTCTTCTCCTTTTCCTCTCTCCTCCACATCTGACTCCTTCCTTCTTTCCTTTCCATTCTCATCTCTCCTCCACACGTGAGTCCTTTCCTTTTCCTTTTACTCTTCTCCCTTCGAAATGTCTCCTTCCTTCCCTTCTCACTCCTCATTTTCCCTCCACATCAGCTGACTCTTTGGTTGGTATTACAAGACACTCGGTTCTCACATCAGCTATTTCTTAAGGTCAAAGAAAGGGTCACTCGGGTTCTAATGAGCGTTTCTTTAGGTTCACAGTACAGAAGAATGGTCAAACTACTACCAGGGTCATAAAGCTACTCTTGAAAATGCCCCAAACTCCTATGAAAGCCTTGTCAAATATGTGAACTTGGGCGACGAAAGGTTTAGTAATACGACTCTTTTTATTTCCTTCCCTCCTCCCTCCCTTCTTTTTCATCTCCTCTTTACATCCGACTCAACCCCTCACCCCCACCCCACCCCCACCCCCCCCAAAAAAAAAAACGAACAAAGGAGGAGGAAATAACAAAAGAAGGATATAAGGTGGAAGGAATTAAGCAGAAAACACTATCTAGGCACTACATTAGAGTCCGTGGCCTTGTAGAGTTAATTCATTATCTTATCTCTGCTTATCAGGAAGGCTACACAGACGCTTAATACGAATGATCAAAGCCTCAATATTTTCACCGCTGTTTTCTTAGAGACCTAGACGCTCTGTATCGGGCATGACCTATACTCGCTAGTGCAGGAAGGGCTGAAGAGGTTGAATTTGATTATTCTACGTTCTAGATATTGAAGAACTCCCTCTCCACCTCCCTTTCCCTTCTCTTTACCGGGGCAGTGCAAGGCTTAACGAACTTTTTTATGCACTTTTTACTTTTGAGCTGCCTCCTTTGATTAAAAATATATATATTTTTTTTCAATTTTCACTTTAATACCATATAGCTAATGCCATTATAATTAGAAGACAATATAATTTGAGTAATTGAATTCGCAAGTAATGAAAACATCGTAATTTTCTGCGTTGGTTCACGCCACCTGATCATTGTATTGGCACCACATTCAGGTCACCATTCATTGAGCACTGCGGAGGACAAGTCAACTGATAAGAATAAGAGATATGTTGGATAAGATAAGGGGGTGTCAAAGGGGAACAATCCTCCACCCCATGAGGAGATAATTCTAAGTTTGAGTCAGGTCATTATTCTCGATAATATTTGAGATGCGTTTCGCTACAACATAAGTGCTTATTTTTACTCACTTCTATGTATTGTGAGGACAAAAAAATGATAACTATAAATTTAAAGATTATTAAAAAAATGTATGTTATTAATTTTGTCCACAGGGATTTTGCCCTAAGGGGGGATTTATCTAAATGGGTTAATTTTGTCCTGGGAGATTTTGTCCCGAGGTTTTTTTTGTCCCGGGGGAGGTTGTCTTACACGAGAGAGAGAGAGAGAGAGAGAGAGAGAGAGAGAGAGAGAGAGAGAGAGAGTTTGGTTTGGCCTTCAGGGTGTGATGTGACCTTTACATATGCAATTAACTGAAGATAACATGTGCAGCTTCTAACACCCTCGGAAGACAATGAACGAGGTGTTAACCCACTCTATAGTCTCCATAAGTGTCCTACGTGTGCAAGTCATCGTTACACAGCCGTGACGCAAAAGGAAGTGCAATCTACACTATACGCACAGCCCTAAGTGTTGCAAGTCATCCTTACTCAGGGGGCCGTTGCTAAGGGTGCGGTTGCATTCCACGCGGTTTGCTGGGAGAGTAGAGGGTAGCGGATTGCCTAGCGGGTCAGCGGCAAGAACGAACACATGTTATCTAATACGAGTGGGTAAGCTTGGAGGGAACCCGCTACCTGCGTCCGATATGGCCACTCGTATTAGATGACATATGTTTGTTCTTGCCTCTGACCCGCTAGGCGTCCCGCTACCCTCTACCCTCCCAGCAAACCGCGTGCAGTGTGGGGAGATTCGAGGTCACAAGCAGAGAGAGAGAGAGAGAGAGAGAGAGTTGTTCTTATTCTTCCAAACTAAACAACATCTTTTCCTCTCGTTGTTAAGGTAAGGTTTTGATCCCAACTGAAGGGTGTTGAAAGATCATTGCGTATTTTCATATTAGAAGTGAGATCAGGCACACGACTGAGGGAACTTATTTTGTATTCAAGTATATGCATCAGACTTTGTTCAATGTAAGCATAAGGAGGATGAGGACGAGGAATAGAAGGAAGAGGAGGAGGAGGAAAAAGAGAATAGGAAAGAAAAGGAGGAAGAAGAGATGAAAAAAAATTACTGCATACATCACCTAATAGTGAGAGCCTAATCTGCCGTATACTCTCTCTCTCTCTCTCTCTCTCTCTCTCTCTCTCTCTCTCTCTTTTGCGCCTGTGTCCTTGGAGCTCCCCTTCGTCACTAACCGGTAACCGCTGAGTATGGATGACTTGCAACACTTCGGACTGAAGGGGGGAGGGGAGGTGAACGCTGCTTTTTGTCATTCGCGGTTCCTCTGCGCGTTGCCGCGTAGTACCTCTGAGTCAGTCGTGTGGTGAACGTGCCGTAAGTAGGTGGGCGGGATAGTCGGTGTCGCGGGTGGTGGGCGGGATAGTCGGTGCTGCGGGTGGTGGGCGGGATAGTCGGTGCCGGGGAAGGTGGGAGGGATAGTCATTGCCGCGCTCTGGGCAGTGATTCGAAGCTTTTGGGATACGAATCGGTTTCTTGTTGGAATGCGGTGGTAATACTCTATTAAATGTTCATAAGGGGCTAAGGCGAGTCTGAGGTGACACCGTTTGTACAGTGACAATTGCTTGACGTGAAGGTTGGAAGTGAAGTTCTGAAAGTTACGAGTGAGTCCGTGTTTTGGTTTTGAGAAATACATGTTTAATGGTGTTGTTACTTCTTTGGACACAGCATAAGGAAGTGCCCGAGGACGAAATTTAGCAGCTGAGGCAACGCGAGGCAATTTTGAACGTGTCCGACTGACTTACTGGGGGGAAGTTTCAGTCTGATTATTTACTTGTGCTTGTTTACGACTTGTTTTTAGAGTGTTTGCTGTTCCTGACGCCCAGCAGCGATCAGCAGCAGAAATGTTGGTGGAGGCCCTGCTGTTCGGGGCGCTGATCTTCCTGCTGTGGCAGAGCTTCAGGAAGCCGCCCGGCCTGCCTCCAGGTTGGTGGTAGTAAAGTAGTAGTAGTAGTAGTAGTAGTAGTAGTAGTAGGAGTAGCAGCAGCAGTAATAGTAGCAGTAGTAGTAGTAGTAGTAGCAGTAGTAGTAGTAGTAGAAGTAAGATTAATAAGTAGCAGTACTGTTTTATGAGTTAGTGTGAGATTCATGACAAGCGGAGGCCCTGCATTTTTTTTTTTTTTTTTTTTTAATTTCTGTTCCACTGAAAATCATTATTGCTACTGTTACTTATGTACTGAGGAAGTGTGAGATCCTTACCTGGCACCCCTGTTGTCTTCTTCCCCAGGGAGGTGGGGCCTTCCCCTCGTGGGTTACATTCCTCTCACGAGGAAGTCCCTCGAGGATCAAATACAAGACCTCCAGAAACAGCACGGAGACATCTTCCTGTGAGTGTTCGTGGGGACTCGTTTCGGTATTCTCAGACGCTTTTGCCTCACATCAGCTCCTTCCCAAGGCCGAAAAGGAGATTGGTCGCGTTCTCATGAGTGTTTCCTCTTCACATTCACGGTACAGGACCTTTGTCAAAACACCACTAAGGCCATACAACTACTCATGGAAATGCCCACAACTCCTACGAAAGCCTTGTTAAATGTGTGTGCTTGGGCGCCGAAATGCTTATGAATAAGATTATGGCCTCGAGTCCTTTATCAACACAGACCGCAGATGCCACTACAGCCAAAACAAACATTTTTCTTCTTTTCGTGCTGCCTGTAGTGACGGTAGGCTCTTGAGGGGCCTCTTGGACGGCCCCAGCCCGTTAGTGGCTCACGCGAATTTTATTTACGGTGGCTGCCATCATATATTTCTCTAGCTTGGCCAATGCTGTCCCCCGGTGCTCCACTTGAACGAAGTCACTGAAGTTAGGGTTGATTGGAGATCTGGGCAGCATGTGAGTGATCTTCCGCCACTCGGCGATGGTTCACCACTCCAGCACGCTGACTACTCGGCCACCGTCTCCAGCCTCCATCAGGTGTTTTATCTCTTGCAGAGGCGTGGCTTGAGGCATTGTGTTTGTTTATCTAACAGAGCCTAAACCTGCATCAGATGACAATAACTCCTGGGATGCATAGATGAGACAAACTTTAGCAATGGTTTTCTCTTATTTTTATGAGTGCTTGTGGTCTTGTGATTCTGAAGGGTCAAGATCAGATAAGATTCTCAGCGAACAGTGTTTGTGCACTAGATAAGGGATTTTTTTTTGTTTGTGTATCATAACCAAGGGCCGCTTCCCCCCTCACCTGGCATTCTGCATTGGCCCCCTCCACTTTATTTTCACCTTCCCAAAGCTACCTCTGCCCCTTTACTTCGCTGTCTTCCCGGGTCCTACATTCACCCTCCTCGCCTTTCCTGCACAGACTCTCATTCTCCACTCTACTTCATCAGCTGCACCGCTCTCGCTCTCTTCGTCCATCCCCTGCACTCTGCAATACCTCAGCCATCGTCACCGCCCCTCCCCTCTTCACTGGGTACGCTTGCCATGGTCCCCGTTACCCCTACGTTTTTATGCAGCGCTTCTCTTGATCGTCACGCTCCATTTGTCGCTCTTCTCTTGCCCTAATTTAATAACCTAATTTAAATTTATTTTGTGGCCGCAGAAATGGGCTTAAAAAAATATATATACACTACAATATTTGCTGAGTACCTGCATTTGGTGTATCAGTTTCGCCTTCGACGAAGTTGATAAAAAACTTTAGGGTGTGAGGCATCTCGACAGAAAGCGTAGCATTCATTGTTTGTCTCCGTGTGCGACACTGGCTTCCGCTCCAATGGTGTTTCACTCCGCCAACAACTCCTGGCCTTAAACGTCATCACCTTGGACCTCCCAACGCTCCTGGAAGCGGCAATTGTCCACCCAAGGTCTTGGTGCATCTCATACAACAACCAGCAGCCAGTTGAGGGCGGAGATAATATGCTGGAAGCGGAAGTTAGTGACCTCATGGAGACACAAACACTGGTCTTCCTAGTGTTGAGGGGGGGAGGAGGGTGTCGAGATGCCTGACGCCCTAATGTTTTTGATAAATTTCGCCGAAGGCGACAGTCACCATTTACTCAGCAAATATTGTAATGTAAACAAAAATAAATAAAAGCCCATGCCCGCTTGATTTCGCAGGACTTTCATGCAAGAACGATTTTTGATGAGGATAGGCTTCCGGACGGAATTTATTTTTTCTTGTTCACACAAATCGAACAGCAAGAATGATCAGCTACATTTTTGAGGCCGCCCCTTCCAAACTGAGAAACTGATTCGAATCAGTATTAGCTATTTCTCTATATCACTGAAAGTTACAAGACACGTGTTGTCCGTTCGGCGGTGTGTGTGGCGTCGTCTGTTCCAATGTAAACAAAGACGCCCGCAATGACGGTAAGATGCCCGTACTGGCGGCAAGAGGACGGTTATACATACATAGGAATACATAGGAAGAACAGAGACCAGAGGACCTGTCGGTCTATGGCGAGGGTGTCTGTTTACTACCGCTACTACTAGTAATCTACGTGTGGTAGGAGAGGACTGAAAAGATGAAGGCTCCTTCCCACCCACCTCTCCCTCCGCTCGACTCCCCGTTTGCTACCAAGAGATGTCCGTAGCGGCATCAGATGGTATGAAAAAAAAAATGCCAGGAAAAGTGTCCGTGTGACACGGGCTTGGGGATTCTCCTCGTGCAATAGTGTCCTTCTATAACGGTGTATCCCAACGCAGGTGGAGGATGGGGACGCAGGTGATGGTGTTCCTAAATGACTACAAGCTCGTCAAGGAAGCCTTCAGCCGGCCAGAGTTCACGGACAGGCCAGATTGGGAGACGTTCAAGATTTTCGAGGATCCCGCCGTGGGTGAGTACAAGGTGTCTCTACACCTTGGGTGAGTGAATCCCTGCTTAATTAAAACCTTCGCGCCGAGCCAAGGCCACCGTGGTAGCCTTGGCCGAGCCCTAATGTATCATCATCATTATAATCATCAGCAGTAGCAGCAGTCACAAGTAGTCCAGGCAGGCCAAAAAACTTTCCCTGCTCTCATGTAGCTGGGTCCTAAGTCTATATACACCAAGTTAAGTCATACGCAGGTTTGTGGGAGGAGACACGGCCGAGGCGTGGTTTATGCGTGACACTGCTTAGAGCCAAACTAAAGAATGTAGAAACAGGGATTTAGAGAAAACGAGGAAAGGCGGACTAGGTAATTTAAATCAATCATTTCAACATGCCCTCCCTCACACCCCACACCGCCGTTTGTAGTCATTGAAATTACAGTCACGCAATAGCACAATAAAAAGACATTTTTTTCGTCAGTGGCTTGCCTGAACGCACTGTGAAAGAAGGCGAGAATGCACATCCAGAGTGCACATACGGCCCCAACTTTAGTCACCCCTGAACAATTTTTTTTTTTTTTCCCCAAGTGACGTCATCCCGCTGCTCCGCCCCAAAACCGCCTCCTGCGCGTACCGGTCGCAGTTTTGAAGCAGAGTGACTTGACTTGGTACTATATAGACTTTTAGGCTAGGTCTTCCACCTGATTCTCTTTGTTTACAAAAAAGAAGGTAGCTCGAGGGCACGAACACTATAGCCTATACACATCCTGTAGCTATAGCCACACTTCCCGACACTGAATCCCCAGAAAACTTTATGCGGTTCAGTGTCAGGAAGTGCAGTTCGTGTGTGTATTAGTATTCGGAGTGTAAACAGTAATAACCCATTACATAACTACATCAAGTGACACTACGCAGGTCTACCTTGTCATTATCATCATCGTTATCATAGATGAATGCGTACACGCTTCCTTGCCTGTCATTTTTCTTTCAGGGATCAGGTCGAGGAACCATATCAGCAGGCTATCACCATCATTACCATTATGGATGTGGATGTGCACATGTTTCCGTGTGTATCACATCTTATTTCTCTTGTAGGGATCGGCTCGAGCAATGGCCTTCTTTGGCACAACAACCGCCGCTTCACCTTACGGCAGCTTCGCGACCTTGGCATGGGCAAGTCCAAGCTGGTGGAGACGATTCAACACCAGGCGCTGGAGTTCAGGAAGAGCATCGCGAAACAGGCGGGGAAGGCGGCGCCGATCCCCCACGACCTACACGTGGCCGTGGTCAACGTGATCTGGCAGATGGTGGCAAGTAAGTGTGTGCCAGACTCTGACAGGCCCATGTTCGCAAACATTTTGGGACTCACATGCCCACATTTAATAAGGCATTGGTAGAAGAGGTGGGTATTTTCATGGGTACCTAGTGTTATGAGCCTAGTGATGGTTTGACAAGGCATCTGAATCATGAATGTGAAAAAAACCCACTCATGAGAACCCGTCTGATCTCTTGTCCTTTGAAATTTTGTTGTTGTTCTTTCTTTCCTTCTTTCATTCACTCTTTTTTGTGCATTCATTCACTCAATCACTTCTTTCGTTCATTCATTCAGTTATTATAATTTTTCTCATTCATTCATTCATTCATTAGCCTGTTCATTCATTCACTCTTATTTTTTCCTTTTCCCTCTTCTTTCTTTCATTCTTTTAATTCTTTCCTTTTCTCTAGTTTGCTTATTAATCTATATATTCCATTCAGTTTCTTTTCTACCTTGGTCTCTTTTTTTTGTTGTTGTTACTTCTCTCGTTCATTCGATCATTCTTTTTCCTCATTTCAACAGGCAAGCAGTTTGACGCAGAAGATCCCAGATTGAAGAAGTTTGTAAAGCTCATGAGAGACTTTTTAGTCGCCTCTAACCGTTTCGCCTTCAAGGACTTCCTGCCGTGGCTCGAGTACCTCATGCCAGCTTTCCTCTTTAAGATCCTGATAAAGCATGCTGAGATTGTGGCCATCAAAGAGTCCTTCTTCACCTATTTCTTTGTGAGTTATCATTTACTTCATGGTTGTTTTACATAAATTTTTGACAGACATTTTAATGATGATCTGTTGTATCATATTTTCCTCAGATTTTTTTTTTCAGTGTTGACCAAGCTTGGGTTCCAGTGAGTCCAAGTACGATTACATTACGGTATAACGAATCCAAGTACAATTACAAGTACTCAGTTTTATAGCTTAATTCGAGTCAAAGTGCGAGTTCTTTTGTGCTGTACTCGAATCCAAGAAAAGTACTTTTTACTGATTTAGCCTGAGTAACCTCACATGACCTCAGTGTCACCTCACCCCAGGGCCCATGTCACCTGACTTCCCCAAGCCCCAAACTCAGAACACACCTTTGTTAACCCCTCACCCTGACCTCACCTTTACCCTGCAGGTCGTCAAACACCACACCAGCCACACATTTGCATTTTATTGTTGTACTCGAATGCACTCGAAAGAACTCATAAAAGTGTCGAGGACTTGAAGTCCGAATACAAGTACAAGTATGCCTACTAAGGAAACTTTGACCCTATGTACAAGAACAAGTACATGATATTGTGTATTTAAATACGAGTGTAAGTACAATTAATTGGACCCAAGTCTGGTGTTGACTCTCTTAGTAAAGATCAAGTTTGGGGTATACGCTATGCGGCTACAGCTGCTCATGGCCTCGGTGCTCATCTTGTGCCCGGGGGGTTGAACTGAAGGAAGGATGAACACAAAAAAAAAAACTAGAACTCTGCGTAGCTGAGTGTTCACTGAAACGGTTGCGCTGCCACCATCCCAATGATCTACTGATCGAATCAACAGCTCGATGGGGAGAAGGGAGAACCTAACTTGAACCCAGACTCGAAACTAACACTCAGCCACAGAGTGCAATACTGAAAAAAATCTTGGTAGCGTGTAAGAATTAACATGGGAGGACGTGAGCAATTATTTCCAATTAATTCCGGCCAATCATTGCGTAGATATACTAAGGGGAGGAATACTTAAAGTAGAGACGATAATGATTACAATTAAGGGGGTTATACTTGAAAAAGTTTACAAGAATTATGGGAAAACCGACTTGTGGTAAATAAAAAAATTATGTGTGCCTTAACCTAAGGCCTTAAGATAATTACACACACCAGAAAAATACCCCAGAGGCCAAGAGGGCCCTTCCAGGCACACTGGCGATCGGACTACATGCTGAAGGCAAAAGCGGGGAGGGAGAGGGAGGGTTGGCGTGTATGGGGGACACAAGACGCGAGGCGGGAGGCGAGACAAGCCAAACCAGACCATATGAAGGCCAGGGAGCGACTCTTGTTAGTTCACAAGATATGGGGATATAACACTTGGTTGTTTACAAGGAGGGGAGGGGTTAGAATTACACGCAATATTTGATAGGGGGGAGAACGAGAGTGCAGCAATCTTAAGTTCCTAACCATTATTATTAAGGGCCGTGGGAATTTAAAGATAGCGGCAGCGGGCTTCAAGATTTGCATGGAGTTAACTAGTCCAGTTATATAGGAGATCAGTGGTCTGAATGCGTGACTGGATAAGCGAATGAAAACTTATTTATAATGTTTTAAGACAATTAAGTATGTAATAAAGGCTGGGCCGGGAGTGTGTGTGGGGGTATTAATTATTATAATAATAACTACTATTGTGACTAAAATTTAGTGCACAAAAAATGTATTTGATTTACTTAGGAAGATTGTGTCAGACTAGGCATTGGATGAATAAACTTTCCCACGCCACTGTCTGGGAGGGGAGGAGGGAGCGAGAAGTATGCGATTGATACGTATATATAGCCTGTCTCGCTTGATCGACTTGATATTAGTACAGATATGTTTTTACCTTAATATAAATTCCTGATTTATTGACATCCCAATCAATGGGTGAAGCAAATTCTGACTTTCCTTATTATCTTGCAGTTTTTAGTAACAGGTTTTTTTCTGGTAAAAGAAAATACATTACTCTGATGTGTATACTTCTGCAGTTTTGGACACAAGGTTTTAGTATCCACAAATGGTTAAAAAATCATGTTTCAAAGGATGTCATGACTGTGCTTTGAGATGTCGTGGCTGCACTCCATTCCCAAAGACGTAACGGCTGCCCTCACTGTGCTTCTAGGAGGAGATCGAGCACCACCGAGCCACGCTGGATCCTGACAACCCACGGGACCTGATGGACGGCTACCTGCTGGAGATGGAGGAGCGGAAGGACGACCCGGAGACGACCTGCAGCGGTGAGTTGTAGTGTCTGGTTACATACAAGACCCTCACACACCGCTTCACCCACATCGAATTTCTTATAGTAATTAAATAGTTGGGTGTGGGTGTCACCAGCGATTTGGTCATAAATGCCTACGAAGCTTGAAATATTCTTTCAATTATAGTAAATGACCTGTGTTTCCCTGGGACTTATAACAATTAAACTTCAATACAATAAGTGATACTATATATTGTTAAAAATGTACTTGATCATTTTCGTTTTTTTTTTTATTTTTTTATTTTTATTGGTTAACGAGAGAAAATGAATGACCGTTGGAAGGTTCTCCTCATTAAGAATTTTTCTTTCATGAAAGCCCAGCAAAGTCAAGCAGAATAGGACTTTAAAAAATAAATATATTTATATTACAGTATTTACTGAGTACCAGCTTGGAGTGTATCAGTCTTGCCTCTGACGAAATTTATCAAAAACATTAGGGCGTCAAACAACTCGACAACCCCTCCTCCCCGAACACCAGGACTGCCAGCTCCTTGTGTTTCCATCAGGTCGCTAGCCTCCGCTTCCAGAATGTTACACCCCGACCCCAGCTAATTGTTGGTGGTTGAGTGAGGTGAACCAAGAGCTTAGTTGGACGCCCGCCGGTCCTAGGAGGGTGGGCAGGTCAAAGGTGATGGCCAGAGTTTCAGGGTGGGGCGTAACACTGGAAGCCGAAGCCAGTGTCGCCCAGTGAGATCAAACAATGGATGCTACGCTCCCTGTCCAGTTGCTTGATGCCTTAATATATATATAGATATATATATATATATATATATATATATATATATATATATATATATATATATATATATATATATGCAGTAGCTTACGTACTATGCTTCACTACACATGTAGACAAACCAAAAAAAAAAAAAAGAAAAAAAAATATAATATCATTTATCATATCAAATCAAAATAAAATTAATTTCATATCTACATCTTCTTTTTCATTATATTACTTATACTGTTATTTATATATATATATTTATATATATATTTTTATTTATATATATATATATATATATATATATATATATATATATATATATATATATATATATATATATATATATATATATATATATATATATATATATATATATTTTTTTTTTTTTTTTTTTGGGGGGGGGGCGCCACTCCCCCGGGTGGGGACACAGGCTATATGGAGGCCGTCAGTGTCAAGCGCGTACGCCCCTTCGAGGAGGGACCACAAACCCTTGCTGGGTGACGGTTCATGAAGGGGAGAGGAGGATGGCGATAGACCGACTCAATCGGCTGACGTCAGCCTAGCCGACCAAGTCGGTCTTTCGACGAGGACTGGCGTGTCTTTTTGTACAAGTTGAAGACGTGAGCGTGTGCTCCCTTTGTTCTCTGAAAGACGAGTGCTCAATGCAGAAAACGATGGGAATAGAGTCCCAGTTAGGGCTGCCACCTTGATCTAAAAAAAATAGGGAACGCAACGTCCCATTCTCCAATACAGAACGAATCCATAGTTTTAGGAACGAGTGGGAACCCTAAAATTTCTCTAGCCTGCCATTACTGACAGCCGCTGCCCGCTGCTGGTGAAGGGAAGAGGAAGGGGGGAGAGATGTTACGACGCGTATTTTACACGTATTTCGGGACGACCCTTGACTAATACTTTATGGACTGGTTTTGTGGTCCATCGAAAAATGCGCTCACTACAGTTTTAAATTATTGAATTTTATCTGCTTAACCATTCAGACAGCCAAATACGGAATGGCGTTCTGTATTTTAAGGAAAGGGTGCCAAGTTTGCAACCCTAAGGCGTCATCTGGTAATATATGCCCTTCTTGAACGACCCCCCATTCCTGAGACTGTTTTTCACCTCCCTCCCGTAATCCACTAGAGCGCTCTTGCTTGTCCATATGATTGGATGAACCAACACTATTTCTCATTTTGTCAGTCATCAATGACAACACGCGTTAATTGAGTCACAGTTACGAGATCTACAGTTCATTAGGAGTACTTCAGTAGCTACTTAGCGTCATTGCATGCGACGGAGTTTCTTAAAACTCTACAAAATATTGACAAATAGCATTGTTTCACTTACTTGTTTCTAACGATAACGAGGATGTTTTCACACCGGAAAGTTCTTACTTATCCTACAGTGATGCTTTAAAATGTTCTGTGGTGCAGCAGTAACACAACAGTTACCTCGTGAACTCTATATCCACCCCCACCTGGCAGGGTTACCCATAGGAAGATCAGAAAATGGTCATCGCCATAGGCCTATGGATGTGCGGCAAGCAAGACAGTGGCCATACCCAGCCCCCGCCGCGGCTTGCGCGGGACCCCCGATTGTTGCCAAGAATTTGGGGGAATTCTTGAAAATGTGACACGCTAGAACAAGAAACGCAAGAATTTCGCAAGATATGGGGAAATTCTTGCTCGGTCTAGGTTATCCTTGACCGCCAGATGAAGGCTGTAGTCTCAGTCCGCGTTGTAAACTCGTAGAAATAGCATCCATGAGCTCGTGTCATGTTTTCAGCACTACAGTGTGTTTTCAGTACTACAGTGTGTTTTCAGCACTACAGTGTGCGTTCTTTGTGCTTTAAAATATCCCTCAGAAAGATGGTTAAAAGGGATGGTGCTGCAAAGAAGAAAACAGGAACGGCGGATACTATGCTCGCAACAGGAAAGGGGGGCGAGCCTCGGCGGCTTGGATGCCCTTCTGGACGTAATCGACTCCCTTTCACCCTCCATCTCGGATGATACTTCTGGTTAGCTTCACGTTGGTGGTCGAATGTAGTTCCGGTGCCTCGAGAATAGTGAAACTGCGGCTGCTAAACCCCGGTGTGAAGCCTACACCTGAACGTAATTAGCGGTTGCGGTAGTCTCCGTAACAGCCGTAACACATTGGTTTGTGTTTCATATCATTTATCATTGCTATTTGTTAGTAAATTTACTTTAATCCTGTATAAAATAACATGTAAAATAATTTTTATATAATTTTTTTTTTTGAGATATTGGACACATTAATGGGATTTACATTAATTTCATCGAGGAAATTCGTTTTGGTTTACGAGTGTTTTGGTGTGCGAGCAAAATTCCGGAACGAATTAAACTCGTAAACCGAGGTATGACTGTGTGTATATATATATATATATATATATATATATATATATATATATATATATATATATATATATATATATATATATGGGCATTGAGAAGGCAAAGAGTACCAGAAAGATTGGTTGAATAGGTGATGGGATGGGATCTGCCCTTAGTCCGCTTTTATTTATAACAGTAATGGAGGAGGCAACAAAGGAAGCAAGAGGAGAGACACCATGGGAGCTGCTGTATCCAGATGACTTGGTAGTGAATGCAGAGACAGCAGAAGTGAAAGAAAAGTTTAATAAATGGAAGGAAGGAATGGAGGAGAGAGATTTGAAAATTAATATGGAAAAAACAAAGTATGGTGACTGGAAAAGAAGCAAGAGAAAAGATTAAATCAGGAAAATATCCATGTGGATGCTGTGGGAAGGGAGCAGGTGTAAATTCAGTCTTGTGCACATGTTGCAGGCAGTGGTGCCACCTTAGATGCTCAGGCTTTAGAAATGTAAGAGGAGTGCAGAATTTACATGCCCAGCTTGTGTAAGGAGAAGCAAGGACAAGAAACTGAGAGGGATGAACTAGAGGTGAATGGAGGAAAGCTGGATGAGGTAGAACATTTCTGTTGTTTGGGAGATGTTCTGGACTGTGAGGCGGGAGGAAGAGGACAGTGAGAGCGAGAGTGGCGGCAGCGTGGTTAAAGTGGAGGGAGGTGGATATAGTCTACTTGTGAATCGTAGCATCCCTCTAAAGAGCAGAGCAGGGGTGTACCAAGCGTGTATTAAATCAGTGATGTTGTATGGAGCAGAAACATGGGCTCTAACTAAAAAGTTGGTGGAGGTATTTAGAGCAAGTGATCGCAGAATGCTGAGGTATATGGCGGGGATCAGGTGGCAAGACAGGGTACCAAGTGTAGATGTAGCTAACAGATGTGGAGTAGAGGACCTGGAAACAGTGCTCAGAAGGGAAAGACTCCGATGGTTTGGACATGTAAAGAGAGCAGGGGAGGATACAATGCTGTGAGTTTTGGAGAGATTGGAGGTAGAAGGAAGGAGACCAGTTGGTAGACCTAGGAAAACGTGGAGAAGGTGTATACAGGAAGACTTGGCATTGATGGGATTGGATGAGCATCGGGCAGAAGACAGAGTAGAATGGAGGAGAGCCAACCGCTCAGGAAGAGTGAAAACGGACGTTAAACGAAATGATGATGATGATGATATATATATATATATATATATATATATATATATATATATATATATATATATATATATATATATATATATATATATATATATATATATTATATTCATGTCCACACACAAACATGTTGCACCTTTCTTCACCAGATCAAGACTTGGCTTTCCTTGTGTTTGACCTGTTTTTCGCCGGGAGTGAGACCACTACCAACACCTTCAACTGGGTCTCTGGCTACTTGGCAGGTTATCCCAACGTTCAACAGAAACTTCACGCTGAAATTGACGCCGTGTTGCCCAAGGGTGTTCTGGCCACCCTGGCAGATAAACCCAAGTGAGTCCCTCTGCTGGCCTGGCATATATTTATCTAGTTAGTAAAACCCTGACTACCTGGGCCCCTGGTTTCCGGAAACCCCAAGTCTCTGAAAAAAATCTGGCCGACCTAAAATTAAAAAAAGAAATCCAAGAAAATGCATAAAAATTTACGAAAGTCAGATTGGCTTATAATATAAAATAACAACGCCGCGCATTTAGTGGACATGTTAGCCGCACAACTCCCCGCAGATGAAGGGTGAGCCAAACTGGATAATGGATCACTGAGCACAACAAAAATGGCTTCCCAAACAATGGCTCCCTCTCAATGATCCTGCAGCAGCTCTTATAGGCAACCATTTACCAGAAACAGCAATTACAGTTGAACGAAACTTTCGTAGAAGGCAAGAAAATGCACCACAGATGACACCTATTGGCCACACTTAAAACAGCGACCTTTCCTTTATTTGCAGACACTTTCCTCCCTCCCCCACCTACATAACCCCCTGCGGAATGACTGCGGGGTGATTGGGTAAAGCCACCTGTTTGGCAAAACTTGTTACCTCTGATGCATGAGATTGCAAACATGTGAAAATCTCGAAATGTGCGCCACTAAGTGCTTGGGATTGAACCCATCATCTCATAAATTTATCTGTGCTATAGTTGGCAATCTGCCGTGACTTCTAACTATAGAAGGCCTGGGTTTGATCCCGGGCACCAAGTAGTGTACATTTCAAGATTTTTCACTGCATTATAGTAGTTTCTCTAAAGTATATAAATACGGTATGTGGCACTGTGAGTTGATTAACAGCATTACCAGCGTCCAAAAGTGTGATGGAGTCACCTCTCCTTCATGTCCACAGTGTGAGGCTTAGGTGTGAAGTAAAGTGCCCAAATGTGGCTCCTGGCACAATGACCTTTCTAGCTCATCGGTGGCTCAGTTGGTAGGCTGCCCTGAACACTACTCATAAGGCCTTGGTTCGGTCCCTGGCACTCATTAGTATACATTTCAAGACCTACATATTCCTCTCACTCTTCCCACTCTACTCCCAACTCCTTCCATTATCCCTTTCATATCATTTACCAGTTTTCACTTCACACTCCTCTTCTTCATATAGCTTAACCCATTATATACATTACTAGTCTTTTTGATTTCATCTGGCCATCGCCAAAGTGGGAATTTTGATGGACGTGGCACCTGCGCATTTCTAGTTCGTGAATACGTGAAAATCAACTGTTATGACTGATATTCAAGCTAATGTTTATGTATACAAAAGAACACTCAGTCCACATAAATCCCAAACATGCCGATTTGCATCGATAACCTACCATACAAAAACACGAAAAGACAGTATATATATAGTCAGATCATACTCGAACGATCAGTGGCCTTTCAAATGCCTATAATTAATTTCATTTCAGGTACATTAAAAAGACATCTGGCTCTGCAAGTCCAAATAAAGGGTATTGTGATAATGACTGCATGTAAGTAACAATTAATATTCGAAAGAACATGAAATAGTAAATAATAACTGTTGAATGTGATGGTCGGCTATATCGAATATTACTCAGTATGTTATTTACATGCAACAAATTAGTAAAATTCCTTATGTATAGACACTTTCTATGTACCTGCAATGAGATGAATTATAGGTATTTGAAACACTGATCTCAAATATAACAGATCAGTGATTTGAAAGGCAATAGATTGTTCGATTATGATCTGAATATACTGTTTTATACAAACTTGTCTTTCGTGTGCTTGTATGGTATGTTATTGATGCAAATCAGTATGTTTGCGGTTTATATAAGAGGGTTTAAGTGTTATTTGTATACACAAACATTCCAATGTATAACTGAAAAAAAAAAGTTGATCTTAACGCAATCACCAAATAACTGCGCAGGTGCCACATCTATGCTCGCGAGTGGACAGATGGAATGAAACAGATTATACGTACATGTTTTTTTTTTCCTGTCAAGAGAAAGGGTACTATTACTAATCCAGTGTTATCCTTCTCTCAGAATGCCTTACCTGGAGGCAATAGTTAACGAGGTGATGAGGCTGTCTTCGCTGGTGAACTTTGGGGTGCAGCACGCTGCCAGCACAAACACTGAACTTGGAGGCTACACCATTCCCAAGGTGAGGACCCACACCAGTCTCTTGAAAGGCGTTGTATATCTAGATCATTACTGTCTAGCTTTTGGATGGAACACAAGCATTGAACTTGCAGGCTACACCATTCCCAAGAGTGTCATGCCAGTTGTTTTATACTTAGATCTTTATTGTTCAGCTCTTGGATAAAACACAAACACTGAACTTGGTGGCTACACCATTTCCAAAGTGAGGACCCACACCAGTCTCTTGCAAGGGATTATATATCTAGATCATTACTTTTCACTCTTGGATAAAACACAAACACTGAACTTGGAGGTTACACCATTCCCAAGAGTGTCATGCCAGGTGTTGTAAACTTATATCTTTATTGTTCAGCTCTTGGATGGAACACAAACACTAAACTTGGTGGCTACACCATTTCCAAGAGTGTCATACAAGGTGTTGTATACTTATATCTATATTGTTCAGCTCTTGGATAGAACACAAACACTGAACTTGGAGGTTACACCATTCCCAAGATGAGGAGCCACGGTGGTCTCTTGCAAGCTGTTGTATTTTTTTTACAGTAAAGAAAACAGCTCAAGGTTAAAATAAAAAAATAAAACAAAAAGGCACACATAGTGTTCTTTACTGTTTAGAGCTCTTTTTTTCTTTTTTTTTTTTTTTGTTTGTTTGTTTGTTTTACAGCAAGGGAGACAGCTCAAGGGCACTAAAGCAAAGAAGCAACAAAAAAGCCCAACAAGCGCTGCTCCAACAACAGAAAACAGAACAAGAGGCCAAAAAAGAGGTCAATTTCGGGAGAAGAGGTGTCGTGACACTCCTCACTTGAGAGGTCAAGTCATATGCAGGAGGAAAAATATATATATATATATATATATATATATATATATATATATATATATATATATATATATATATATATATATATATATAATGGTTAGGGAGTCGATACCACACCTTGAATCGAGGCAAGGTTAAGGCATCGAGCCAGGCGGACCAGTGTAAAAGGTATGAATGCAGAAACGAATACTTGTTTCATGCCTGACAACAAACCCCCACTGATTGCCACAAACCTGCTGTCACCTATTCTTTTTTAAGTGGGACGCGGCTCCCTTGCCTCGATTCGAGGTGTGGTATCGACTCCCTAACCATTATATGTCTGTGTTCAGTACATTTTATATATATATATCTATATATATATATATATATCTATCTATATATATATATATATATATATATATATATATATATATATATATATATATATGTGTGTGTGTGTGTGTGTGTGTGTGTGTGTTGTTGTTGTTGCTTTGATGGTTTAGGCCAGGGTCGGACAATCTTTTCGAAGGGAGGGTCAGGTGAGACTTTCTGGAGCAGGCCGCGGGCCGGTGTGAAAAACGAGAACCCCAAAGTAAAAGAAAAAAAAGAAAAACATACAGATCAGTGAGACAACTGGTGCGGCTTTCCATGAAGAAGTGTTTCAATGTCTGACTCGGTGGATGAGGTAGACAACAGAATAGTGTCATTGAGGTGGAGGTCTGTGAGTAGGGAGCGAAGTCGAGACTTCGTGTCCTTCATTTTGGAGAAGAGCAGCTCACAACAGTAGTGCAGCAAGGCAAGGAAAATACTCAAACTTAACATCAGACAACTGATCACGTCTAAGCCTCAACCTCGAAGGAATTGATGTGTGCGTGTATGTCTGTCAGGAGAATGTCTTTGTCTTGCAGTTTAACATTAAGGACTTTCAGATGCGCAGCGATGTCCGTGAGTAGGGCCAGGCCAGCGAGCATTGCACCTGGTTTAGGGAGGCAGATAATCACATGTGTATACCTCTTATCTCTGCAGGGAACGATCCTGAGCAGCTCAGTGTTTGCCATCCAGTCGGACAGCCGCTATTGGGACCAGCCTGAGAAGTTCATGCCCGAGCGATGGCTGGACGAGGCGGGGAAGTTTGTGTCCAAGAAGGAAGGTTTCTTGCCATTCGGCGTGGGTGAGTTGAGATGTTGCTAGTGACTTTGTTTAGCATTTACGCAGAACTTTAACTACGTACATGTCAATTATTATTTCTATAAGGTGAAAGAAGGAAGGAAAGATGCCTCATGCGAGATACTTTTGAGTTCACCTTTATAATGTAGTTCCTATGCCTTGTGTGTGTCCAGCCCTCATTAGATGGACTAATTGGTCTTGGCCAAAACCTTTAAGCTCCATACTGTTCCTAGTGGAGTTTCTCACCTCCCACTCTGTTCTGCAGTTATCCATTTGCTATCTTCGGTGTTTTCTTCATTCATGTATTTTTTTTCTCTCTCTCTCTCTCTCTCTCTCTCTCTCTCTCTCTCTCTCTCTCTCTCTCTCTCTCTCTCTCTCTCTCTCTCTCTCTCTCTCTCTCTCTCTCTCTCTCTCTCTCTCTCTCTGTCTCTCTCTCTCTCTCTCTCTCTCTCTCTCTCTCTCTCTCTCTCTCTCTCTCTCTCTCTCTCTCTCTCTCTCTCTCTCTCTCTCTCTCTCTCTCTCTCTCTCTCTCTCTCTCTAGCTCTCTCTCTCTCTCTCTCTCTCTCTCTCTCTCTCTCTCTCTCTCTCTCTCTCTCTCTCTCTCTCTCTCTCTCTCTCTCTCTCTCTCTCTCTCTCTCTCTCTCTCTCTCTCTCTCTCTCGGATTTTTATTGGTAAGATAATCTGTTCTTTCTCATTTTGTGTTTTAGACAAGTGATCACGATTCACACTTTTTTAAAGTCTATTCATGATTACAATTTTTCTCTGAGGTTCTCTCTGGTATGCTACAGGGAAACGCGCTTGTCCTGGGGAGAGTCTGGCCCGCATGGAACTGTTCATCTTTCTTACCACTATCTACCAGAACTTCTCCATCGCCCCGCCGCCCGGCACGACCGTTGACCTGACACCGGATACCAGTGGCTTCTTCTTCCATTTGCCAAAGTTTAATGATCTCATCTTCACCGCCAGGCAATAATCAGCTTCCACTGTCTTTCGGAAACTTGTGTCAATCACACAATAAGAGTGTGCACACTCTTAATTCTGTGCGCAAGCTTTATAAAAGTCAAGATGATTACCTCTAGAACAAATTAATCATCAAAGCCAAACACAAATTACATGAACATTCATGTAAGTTCATGTCCATGTAATTGATTCAGCATAAAATATATTGATCAAAGAAAGACCGGTTGATTATACCCCAGCCAGAACTCGAAACGCTGCCGCGGCGCACGCAGTCACCTCCGTTACGTGAACATTAAACGGAGAGACTCACCTTGGATTTTTATCTCGTGTACAGCACAAGAGAGAGAGAGAGAGAGAGAGAGAGAGAGAGAGAGAGAGAGAGAGAGAGAGAGAGAGAGAGAGAGGAGGTATGGGGGAGAAAGATGGGGGGGGGGAGGGGAGTGAGAGCGCGGGGGAGAAGGAGGAGGGTAGGAGAGAGAGAAAGGGAGGGATGGATGTAGGACTTGTAGGAGAAGCCAGGGGTGGAGGTAGTTGGTGGATACACGTCACAAATACGTCACGCCTCACTTGTTCGAATGTGTAAGTGGCTCACGCAGGTTTTGCCATCACTGTCAAGAGTAAACGCCATGTTTAACCGCATCTGGTAATGCACAATAGCGTCAGAAATCTCTGCCAAAGCACCATGCTGATCCGAGTCTTCGTTTGAAAGATATTTGCGAAAAACGGTGTCATAGGATTTGATATGGATAGTAGTGTTCTACGTATGTAAGTCATCGTTACACAGCCGGGACGCAAAAGGAAGCACAGTGAAGCACAATATACACTATTCTTTCAGGCACAAGTGTTGCAACTGATCCTTACTCAGCTGGTATTGGCTAAGGGGAGCTACATTAAGGTCACAAGCATAGAAGAGAGAGAGAGAGAGAGAGAGAGAGAGAGAGAGAGAGAGAGTTTTATTTTCCTTTTTTTATACAACCAAAAACTAAACAACCTCTTTCCCTCTCGTTGTCATGGTAAGGTTCTTTGATCCCAACTCAAGGGTGTTGGAAGGTCATTGCGTATATTTATATTAGTAGTAAGATCAGGCACACGACTGAGGGAACTTATTTTGCATTCAAGCAAGATGCATTAGACCTTGTTGCATGTAAGCAAACGGAGGGAGAGGGCGAGGAAAAGAAGGAAGAGGAGATGAAGGAGAATAGGAAAGAAAAGGAGGAAGAAAAACGAAGATGAAAAAGGAATCATACACTGAATACATCACCTCATAGTGGGAGCATGAATTGACACTAGCTGAGGGGGAGGGTGGAGGGTGAACGCTGTTGCTGTTCGTCACTGCCTGTGTTGCCGTATTTGGTACAAACGTACCAGATTACTTTTGGGTTTACAAAGTACGACTTCCACTAGATCTGATACTAAACGGAGATGGTATTTTTGTTCTATTCATTGTGGAAATAAAATGAATAATGTCGTAAGTCGTTACATTTGTTCTGCCACGTACTTCGTTAGTGTTCTACACCTTCATTTACCCAAGAGGAGATAGATTTACATTTTTATAGGTATGTAGACCTGTACATAATGTTATACTTACTCAATCTGGTACGTTTTGTTCTCATTTGATACTTTTTATTGGTGCAATCTGGTACTACTTCGTAAAACTGAGTGGCAACACTAATCGTCATTTCGCGGCCCCTCTGAGAGACTGCGAGGCGAGAGCCCTCAGTAGGGATGGGCAAGAACCGTTAATTTGAGTACCAGTAGTACCGGTACCAAAAACTCGGGTACCATTAGTACCGGTACCGGTACCCAAAGGAGTATTTTTTTTTATCTTAATGACGTCTGATGAAATTTCTAAATAAATTCCCACCATTTTGTCCTGCTTTTCGTTTCCATCATAGCTCCCGTCTCCATTATTTTATTATTGGATTTATTTATTGGTTAATTTTTCATGTCCGATTCTTTATTTAGGATGCTAATATATATTGTTATAGTTATTAGACTATGAGTACATCCATAATAACTACGCATACATGCTTTTTTTTTTTTTCGAAAAAAATATTCACTTCATTCAGGAGAGAGAGAGAGAGAGAGAGAGAGAGAGAGAGAGAGAGAGAGAATAATGAGAGAAAAAAGTCCAGTGTGTGTGACACACACACACTGGACTTTTTTCTCTCATTTATTCCTGCCCTTAATTAAGGTGTTTCTTCTGTTGTACTCTCTCTCTCTCTCTTTCTCTCTCTCTCTCTGAATGAAGTGAATATTTATTTTTTCGATAAAAAAATAGCATGTATAGTTATTATGGATGTACTCGATCATAGTCTAATAACAATAACAATATATATTAGCAACCTAAAAATAAGAATCGGACATGAAGAAATATCCAATAAATCCAATAAATAAATCCGAGCAATCTGGTACCAGTTCCGAGTAATCTGGTATTGGTACCGTACCGTTTAGTTGGTACCGTTAGCACCGGTATTATAACCAGTACCAGCCCACCCCTAGTACAGTGTAGTCACTGTAGTGTGTAGCAACTGACGTGAAGGTTGGAAGTGAAGGGCTGAAAGTTACTAGTTGCTTTAGAAAGTTACATTTGTGCCTTTGGTTTTGAGGAAATACATGTTTAACCGGTATTGTTAGTGCATTGGTCACACAGGTGTTCACCTTCTTATAACGGGTCAGTGAGTATCCGTGGACACCAACGAGTGGGGAAAAGGATTCATATATACAGCCAAGACATGCTTAGGGTGTGACGAGTCAGGCTTTGTGTGTGTGTGTGTGTGTGTGTGTGTGTGTGTGTGTGTGTGTGTTGGTGCACAGGCCACACAAGTATTAATCCGCTGTTGTGAGACAGTGGATACTACTTATGGAAACCTACAAACGGGCTAAATGGATTTATGTACGTTACAAGCATAAAGAAGTGCTCGAGGGACGAAATTTAGGGCGAGACAGAGCGTTGCAGTTTTTAACGTGTCCATCTAATTATTATGGCGGGAAGTGTCTGCCCGATTACTTACTCGTACATGGTTACAACTTGTTTTCAGAGTATTTGCTGTTCCTGACGTCCAGTAGTGATCAGCAGCAGACATGTTGGTGGAGGCCCTGCTGCTCGGGGCGCTGATCTTCCTGCTGTGGCAGAGCTTCAGGAAGCCGCCCGGCCTGCCTCCAGGTTGGTGGTAGTAGTAGTAGTAGTAGTAGTAGTAGTAGTAGTATACATATATAGTAGACTCAGGGATGCAGTATTCGTATTCGGTATTTGTATTCGAATACATTCGAATACCGTATTGGTGTGTATTTGCATTCGTATTTGATGGAATTAAAAGTATTAAGAAAAACATAAGAACGTAAGGAGTCTGCAAGAGGCCGGTAGGTCTGTACAAGGCAGCTCCTGTGAACCTAAGCTCCTGTGAATCTAACTCCCCTAATATCACTGTCCTTGCTTTTATCCAATCTTTTTTAATGGGACTATTGTATTGGCAGTCACCACATGAATGCAAAGCCTGTTCTCATTCGTATTCGAACACAACTGAAAAGTATTCTTATTCGGCGAATAATCTGAGAAGTACTTCAAAATTTATTATCAAAAGTAACAGCCGCTGTTCCTTACAATCCATCCTCCTGGGCGGACGTAAGGACGTGTATAGTTGGTTAATGAGCTCATTTTACTATTGCTTAACTTTAGAACAGTGCTTTACCCAGTTACGTCAAGAACGTATTTTTCAATGAAAAGTATTCATGAATACTTTCAATAAGTATTCGTATTTGTATCCGAATTAAAACCATTTCAGTGGATTCGAATTCATGTTCTTATGCGTTGAAATTTGAAGTATTCGTATTCAATGCCCGACTCCTGTATTCACTCCGTCCTTTGTACCTAGTAGTAGTGGTAGTAGTAGTAGTAGTAGTAGTAGTAGTAGCTGCAGCAGCAGCAGCAGCAGCAGCAGCAGTAGTAATAGTAGTAGTAGTAGTAGTAGTAGTAGTAGTAGTAGTAGTAGTAGCTGCAGCAGCAGCAGCAGCAGTAGTAGTTAGTAGTAATAGTAGTAGTAGTAGTAGTAGTAATAGAAGTAGTAGTAGTAGTAATAGTGGTAGTATAGTATTGTGTCCTGTGATTATTTTTTCTGTACATCAATTGGTGTCGTTTTATGGTTTTAATGAGTTAGTGTGAGATTCATAGCAGGTGAAGGTCCTGAACTCCTACTTTTTCGTTTTCTGTACCACTGAGCATCGTGAGAGAAAATGTAGCCGTTATGACTGCACCGAGGAAGTGTGAGATCCTTACCTGGCACCCCTGTTGTCTTCTTCCCCAGGGAGGTGGGGCCTTCCCCTCGTGGGCTACATTCCCCTCACGAGGAAGTCCCTCGAGGATCAACTACAAGACCTCTGGAAACAGCACGGAGACATCTTCCTGTGAGTGTTCGTGGGGACTCGTTTCGGTATTCTCAGACGCTTTTGCCTCACATCAGCTCCTTCCCAAGGCCGAAAAGGAGATTGGTCGCGTTCTCATGAGTGTTTCCTCTTCACATTCACGGTACAGGAACTTTGTCAAACCACCACCAAGGCCATAAAACTACTCATGGAAATGCCCACAACTCCTACGAAAGCCTCGTTAAATAAAAACATAAGAACATAAGAACGTAGGAGTCTGCAAGAGGCCGATAGGCCTGTACAAGGCAGCTCCTTTGAATCTAAGCTCCCGTGAATCTAACCCCACCTAATATCGCTGTCCATGAATTTTTCTAATCTATTTTTTTAATGTGACAATTGTATTGGCACTCACCACATGACTGCTCAACCTTTTCCACTCATCTGCCACTCTGTTAATAACCAGTTTTTGCCTATGACCCTGTTGAATCTGAATTTATCCAGTTTAAACCCATTATTACGTGTCCTACCCGGTTCTCTTACCAACAAAACCACATGAATATCCCCCTTATCAAAGTCCTTCATCCATTTAAAAACCTCGATCATGTCTCCAAGCACCCTTCGCCTTTCTAGAGAATGCAAGTTTAACTGTTTGAGTCTTTCCTCGTATGGCAAGTTTCTTAACCCTTGAATCATCTTAGTCATCCTCCTCTGCACCGATTCTAATATTTTTATATCCATTCTATAGTAAGGTGACCAGAACTGAACCGCATAATCAAGATGAGGTCTAACTAATGCTAAATATAGTTTGAGGAAGACTTTGGGACTTCTGTTGCTTACGCTCCTTGAAATAAATCCCAGTACCCTGTTTGCTCGATTTCTAGCTTGAATGCATTGTGCCCTTGGACGGAGATCAGAGCTCAATAAGACCCCTAAATCCCTCTCGCACCCAGACCTGCTTATGGGAGTGTCATTTAAGCAATAGTTATGTGAGGGGTTGTTCCTATATACACTCAGAATACTGCACTTCCTTACACTGAACTCCATCTGACATTTATCCGCCCAGTCATGCAATCTGTTTAGTTCATCCTGGAAAATGCTAGCGTCCTGATCCGACTCAATTACTCTACCGATCTTGATATGATCTGCAAACTTACTGGCATCACTACTAATTCCTGTATCTAAGTCAATGATATAAATAATAAACAAAAGTGGACCTAATACCGAACCTTGTGGGACCCCTCTCTTAACATAGCCCCAGTCAGATCTTTTACCATTGATTTGCACTCTTTGCTTTCTATTGCTAAGCCACACCTTGACCCAGTTCAAAACTTTACCCTCTACTCCGTGAGCCTGTTATTTAGGCAACAGTCGTTGGTGTGGAACTTTGCCAAACGCTTTACTAAAATCAACATGAATCACATCATAATTTTCATATCTGTCTACCGCCTCAAATATTTTATTGTAGAAGGACAAGAGATTTTTGAGACATGACCTACCTTTCCTGAACCCATGCTGCGAGTCGTGAATTAAGCAATGTTTTTCTAGATGCTCCTGAATGTTCTTGGCTATTATGGACTCCAGCATCTTGCCTATAACCGATGTTAAGTTAATTGGGCATGCTTGGGCGCCTAAATGTTTATGAAGAAGTTTATGGCCTCGAGTCCTTCACCAACACAGACCGCAGGCTCCACCACGGCCAAAGCCAAGGAGGCCAAAACAGACATTATGCCGCCAACAGCCTCCGTCAAGTGTCTTACCTCTTGAAGAGGCGTGGCTTGAGGTACTGTGTTTATTAATTACCGGCTACTGCATCACAACAATAACTCTTTGGGACGCATAGATGAGACAAACTTTAGCAATGGTTTTCTCATCACTTTTTTTTAATGAGTACTTGAGGTCTTTTGATTCTGAAGAGTCAAGATTAGATACGATTCTCACCGAACAAAGTTTGTGCACCAAATAAGGATTTTTTAAAATTTTTGTTCGTGTATCATAACCTAGGGCCGCTTCCCCCCTCACCTGGCATTCTGCATTGGCCCCCTCCACTTTATTTTCACCTTCCCAAAGCTACCTCTGCCCCTTCACTTCGCTGTCTTCCCGGGTCCTACATTCACCCTCCTCGCCTTTCCTGCACAGACTCTCATTCTCCACTCTACTTCATCAGCTGCACCGCCCTCGCTCTCTTCGTCCATCCCCTGCACTCTGCAATACCTCAGCCATCGTCACCGCCCCTCCCCTCTTCACTGGGTCCTATGGCCCTATGTCCCGGGGTAATAGGCTCCCTCCCACCACAGGCTCAAGGGCCAATGTTACGGAGATGAGCACCGAGGCCACGCGCTGCTACAGCGTATACCCCCAACTTTACCTTTACCTTTATCTATATATATATATATATATATATATATATATATATATATATATATATATATATATATATATATATATATATATATATATATATATATATATATATATATATATATATATATATATATATATATATATATATATATATATATATATATATATATATATATATATATATATATATATATATATATATATATATATATATATATATATATATATATATATATGTGTGTGTGTGTGTGTGTGTGTGTGTGTGTGTGACTGTGAGCAGTGTGAGCAATTTTTCTTGGCATGTTATGTACCAGACATACTAATTGAGGCCAATTGCAGCAAGATGACGTCATCCCAAGCCAGTGTTTGTTTTGGATGCGGGAAAATGCCAGTGGAGGAAGCTCGTAGCCGAATCGAGTTGACTACATGCGCACCTTTTGCCGCCATTATGGGAATCTCTTGGTAGCAAGATGCCAGAAAACATTGCTTGTGTAACACGGGTTTCATGTCCAACTCTCTGTTTGCTTCCAAAAGATGTTTTTATCTGCATCAGACTACAGGAAAATACCAAAAGGTGCCGGAAAAAGTGTCCGCGTGAAGCGGGCTGTGTGGCACATTGTGAGGGATTCTCCTCGTGCAGTAGAGTCATTCTAACGGTGTATCCCAACGCAGGTGGAGGATGGGGACGCAGGTGATGGTGTTCCTACATGACTACAAGCTCGTCAAGGAAGCCTTCAGCCGGACAGAGTTCACGGACAGGCCAGACTGGGATACGTTGATGATTTTTGAGGACGGTGGCTTTGGTGAGTGAATCCCTGCTCATAACCTCCGCGCCGAGCCATGGCCACCGTGGTAGCCTTGGTCGAACCCTAATGTATCATCATCATCATTATCATCATCCACAGCAGCGGTCACAAGTAGTCTACGCAGGATACACTTTCTGCGGTTCAGTGTCAGGAAGTGCAGTATGTAGGTGTAGTAGTATTTGGAGTGTAAATAGTAATATACCCATTACACAACTTTTATATATATATATATATATATATATATATATATATATATATATATATATATATATATATATATATATATATATATATATATATATATATATATATAATATAAAAGCTGCTCCCACAACATAAAATAGATAAAAGTAGCCAAAAGAAAGGTTAATTTCGGATGGAGAAGTGTCTTGATTCTTCTTGAAAGAGGACAAGTCATAGGCAGGAGGAAATACAGACGAAGGAAGGCAGTTCCAGAGTTTACCAGTGTAAGGGATGAAAGAGTGAAGATGCTGGTTAACTCTTGCATAAGGGGTTTGGAGAAATATTAACAACAATCAACCGAAAATGTCACGCAAATGTAATCGATTTAGTTATAAGATCGGATTCTATAAAAATCGACTTAGCACAAAAACCTGACCTGATCGAGAGAAACGGGTGTCATTTTCGGATTCAGCGGTGCAAATTTGTCCTAAATCAGTTGAAAAAAACTTAGACAACTTACACTTTTTTTTTGTAACCCAGTGAATTATCAGTAGGCTATCACCATCATCACCATTATGGATGTGGATGTGCACAAGTTTCCGTGTGTGTCACATCTTATTTCTTCCAGGGGTCGCCGCGTGCAGTGGCCTTCTTTGGCACAACAACCGCCGCTTCACCTTACGGCAGCTTCGCGACCTTGGCATGGGCAAGTCCAAGCTGGTGGAGGCGATTCAACACCAGGCGCTGGAGTTCAGGAAGAGCATCGCGAAACAGGCGGGGAAGGCGGCGCCGATCCCCCACGACCTACACGTGGCCGTGGTCAACGTGATCTGGCAAATGATGGCAAGTGAGTGTGTGCCAGACTCTGACAGGCCCATGTTCGCAAATATTTCGGGACTCACACGCCCACATTTAATAAGGCATTGGTTGAAGAGGTGGGTATTTTCATGGGTACCTAGTGTTATGAGCCTAGTGATAGTTTGACAAGGCATCTGAATCATGAATGTGAAAAAAAACTCTTGAAAACCCGTCTGATCTCTTGGCGTTTGAAAATATTTGTTGTTCTTTTCTTCTTTCATTCATTCTTTTTTTGTAAATTCATTCACTCAGTCACCTCTTTCCTTCATTCAGTTATTATCCTTTTTCTAATTCATTCATTACTCCATCATTCATTCACTGTTTTTTTCTTCTTTTTTCTCTTCTTTCCTTCTATTGATTCTTTCCTTCTTTCTACTTTTCTTATTAACAAGTATTAACAAGATATTGCACTCAGGTGTTTTCTATCTTGGTCTCTTTTTTCTTTGTTCTCTTTCGCTCATTCTTTTCCTTATTTCTACAGGCAAGCAGTTTGACGCAGAAGATCTTAAATTGAAAAAGTTTGTGAAGCTCATGAAAGACTTATTAGTCGCCTCCAACCGTGTGGCCTTCAAGGACTTCCTGCCGTGGCTCGAGTACGTCATGCCAGCTTTCCTCTTTAAGATCCTGATAAAGCATGCTGATATAATGGCCATCAAAGAGTCCTTCTGCACCTATTTCTATGTGAGTCATTATTTACTTCATATAGTTGTTTTACATAAGTTCTTGACAAATGTTTTAGTAATGATCTGGTGTGTCATGTTTTCCCTAGATTTTTTTTCAGTAAAAGAAAAGACCAAAATACGGTTGGCCTCTAGACCTAAATTTTCGAAGGCCGTTGTACCTCTAAAAAGGCCAAATTGGCCTTATAAGGCCAAATCTGGCAACCCTGGCTAAGGGCTGGCGGGAGCCGCGGGTCATAACGGCAAGAAGGAATGTTTGAACGCGTGACTAGGAAAGTGGATGAATACTTAATCATAATGTTTGAAGAGAATTAAATATGTATAGGCTGGGGAGAGTTGGGGGGGGGGGGGTAAATGAAAACGGCGCGACTTGCCGCAAACTTAGGCCGAGTTCCCACTATTCCGGTTTTATGGTTGCGTCGACATTAATGACGTCAAAATGACGTGACGAAATGACGGGCGCTCGGTACTGAGGAGATGGGATTCGTCACGCCTTTTGTGGACAAACAAAGCATGGACCCCATGGACGACGCAACTTCTTGACTGCTGCCTTTGTACTGGCTACTGGGTCAGACACGCCAACAATTATTATAAGCCTTAAAATTATTATTAAATGCTACAGATCATTACATGTGGAATGGCTGGACAACCACATTCGCAGACAACGTAACACACACTCTACAAGGGAGAAGAAGGAAAACCCAGTCCGAGGCAGGATCTGGTCTGCTCTGGCAGACAGCTGATGAGCAACTGAAACAACAACTGTCTGCCTATTGAAGTCGCCCCCTGTTCACAGTGTCATTTTGGTATGGGGGGAACTGAAATAGTTCGCAAATGACCTCCGGGTGTTCTCTGCAACAGAAGAATACATATATTTGTCCCCAATCTCGCCGCCACACCCATGGGTTTGTTTACACCTGGATGGTGCGGTAGTGTGCGTTGGTGCCACACTTCTTGTTCTCAACGAAAATGATTTATTATCACACGTACTAGACGTATTGTACTTACATAGTGCAAATATATCTAAATTATTACTATCTTGAAACTTAACTATATATTATTTTGTTGATTTTGCTGGGCTTTTATGCAAGAAAGGTTTTTTAATGAAAAAACCTTGCATCGGTCATTTATTTTTTTATCGTTTACCAATAAACAAAACAACGAGAAGGGTCAACTACATTTTTATTAACAATAGCATCACTTATTGTATTGAACTGTAATATATAGTTATAGTTATTGAACAGTGGGGTGTGCTTGCAGGAAGGTAATTGGCTCTGGATCACCAGTTGTTCTAGCTTTCCTTCGTTCTAGAATACATTGAAATATGTGTATTTATGGATAATCTGTTCCTGGACCACAGCCAAGGCCAAAGTAGCCAACATGTTAAAGATTAGCTTTATTAATGTGGCCATACTTTCTTTTCAATGATTTTCAAAATGTTTCAAGGTCAGTAGAAAACAGGTACGACAACACGATAATTGAAAAAAATAGTTCAAGCTTCGTGGGCACCATGACCAAATCGCTGGTGACACCTGGTAAGGATGAATATACCTCATTGCTATGCATAAATATACTGTATATTTTGCCATGAAAAATGGGTGAAGCAAACTCTGATTTGCCTTATTATCTTGCAGTTCTTAGTATCATTTTTTTCTGTAAAAGAAAATACATTACTCTGATGTATATACTTCCGCAGTTTTGGACACAAGGTTTTAGTATCCACAAATGATTCAAACAATATCACACTTTGAAAGATGCTTTGAGATGTCGTGGCTGCACTCCATTCCCAAAGACGTAACGGCTGCCCTCACTGTGCTTCTAGGAGGAGATCGAGCACCACCGAGCCACGCTGGATCCTGACAACCCACGGGACCTGATGGACGGCTACCTGCTGGAGATGGAGGAGCGGAAGGACGACCTGCAGCGGTGAGTTGTAGTGTCTGGTTCCATACAAGACCCTCACACACCGCATCACCCACACTCAATTCCTTATAGTTATTGAACAGTGGGGTGTGCTTGCAGGGAGGTAATTGGCTCTGGATCACCAATTGTTCTAGCTTTCCTTCGTTCTAGAATACATTGAAATATGTGTATTTATGGATAATCTGTTCCAGGACCACAGCCAAGGCCAAAGTAGCCAACATGTTAAAGATTAGCTTTAGTAATGTGGCCATACTTTCTTTTCAATGATTTTTAAAATGTTTCAAGGTCAGTAGAAAACAGGTACGACAACACACGACTCACAAGTAGCTTGTGAGGGCAGCACGTTGTAGGCATTTTCTTTTATTATTTTGTTTTGCCCTTGACCCTCTATGACATATATATATATATATATATATATATATATATATATATATATATATATATATATATATATATATATATATATATTTATTTATTTATTTATTCACACGCACACACAAACATGTTGGAGCTTTCTTCACCAGATCGAAACTTGGCTCTCCTTGTGTTTGACCTGTTTTTCGCCGGGAGTGAGACCGCCACCAACACCTTCATCTGGGCCTCTGGCTACCTGGCGGCTTCTCCCAACGTGCAGCAAAAACTTCACGCTGAAATTGATGCCGTGCTGCCCAAGGGTGTTCTGGCTACCTTGGCAGACAAACCCAAGTGAGTCCCTCTGCCAGCCTGGCATGTATTTACTAGGTAGTAACACCCTGCTGAATATTTGGGCCCCAGGTCTCCGGAAACCTGAAGTGTCTGACAAATATCTAGCCGACCTAAAATAAGAGAAAAGAAAAGAAATAAAATCAATAAAAAATTACGAAAATCTAATTGGCTTAAGTTATAGAATACCATCGCCGTGCATTCAGTGCATGGACAACTCCGTGCAGATGAGGGTTGAGCCAAACTGGACAATGGATCACTGAGCGTCACAAAAATGGCATTCCAAACAATGGGTCCCTCACAATGATCCTGCAGCAGCTCTTATAGGCGACCATTTACCAGAAACATCATTCACAGTTGAACGGAACATTCGTGGAAGGTAAGATGTTTCCCCAACGGTTGGAGGAAAACGGCCAGTGTGACACCGCCTTTACAAATTTTAACTTCACACTCCTCTTCTTAATATACTTTATTACTACGTGGCCTTTCCTGCCTAGAGAAAGGGTACTATTACTAATCCAGTGTAATCCTTCCCTCAGAATGCCTTACCTGGAGGCATTTGTTAACGAGGTGATGAGGATGTCTTCGCTGGTGAACTTTGGACTCCAGCACGTGGCCAGCACAGACACTGAACTTGGAGGCTACACCATTCCCAAGGTGAGGACCCACACCAGTCTCTTACAAAGGATTGTACATCTAGGTCATTTCTGGTTAGCTCTTGGATGAAACACAAACACTGAACTTCAAGGCTACACCCTTCCCTTGAGTGTTGTGCAAGGTGTTGTACACTTAGATCTTTACTGCTTAGCTTTTAGATGGCACACAAACACTGGTAGTGCCTAATGTTGAAGGTTGTAGGTAGGTTACAATAGGGAAAGTTAGGTTATGTAGTTTAAATATATTAGCCATGCGGTGTGGCCCGAGGAAAATGCGCGGAACAAGACGTGGCGGCGGCGGGGGTGGGTCCATTACGCGTCTCCCCGAAAACAAGCTTGAGGACCTGGGGGAATGCCTGATTTCCGTATGGGGAACACTAAATTCGTCGCAAAAACACATCTTACCTGGGGGGGGGGGGGCGAATCCTTAAATGTAAGGAATTTTCCTATATCTAGGGTATTTATCCTCCCCGCTAACTCAGAATATATGTGACTGCGACCTCGTGGCCTCCTCTAATCAGGATTGTCTCTTACGGACGACCTGATGAGCAGGGTCGGCTTCTGGGTAGCGTACCACAAGCCCATATAGCTAGAGTTGGCGTTGACGGATTATGCAGGTAATATATGTTGAATCACTCTTACAGAGTAGTCGCTGTTTGACAAAAAGCCATTCCAGCAATATCCCATAATTCTACATAGACACTTATAACCAAAGGCATTAATCCACCTCTCCAAGTCCCTGTTTGGTGTCCATGTCTCCCAGCCATAGAGTCAGCACACCAAGAGTCCTTGCAAGAACCCCACGGAGTCGCAGGAGATCCCAGAGTGCCTCGTGATGCACTGAGTCAAACGCCTTGTTTAGATTGACAGTCTGCAAGCATCCTCTGCTGAATTTCACGTCTGCGCTCCACCAGCACACAGAGCGCTTGGATACAATCAGTTGTCGTTTAACCAGGTGTACGGCTTCAGTAGCTGGCTGCAAATTCGCCTCAACATTAAGTGGGCAAGCACCTTGCCTGGCACACTGAGCAGTGTAATACCACGGTAGTTGTTGCAGTCCTGACGGTCTCCTTATCCTTTCTAGATGGGGACAACCAACCCCCTATTCCAGTTAAGAGATATGGTACCAGATTGCCATACAAGTGGGGAGGCGGTGGCTGAGTGGTTAGGGTGCCGGTCCTGTATTCAGGGCGTCGTGGATGATGTGGGTTTGAATCCGCCGCTACCACCTGGGATTTTTCAGTCACCGCTGAGTGGCCTAAAACTACCCACATGCTGTCCTGAAGGCCACCTATCAATCTGGACTCTAGAGGAACTGTCAAAGGGAAATCAAGAATGAGCTCCGGGGGAGAGCATGAGCCAAGAATGGATGAGCGGCGCCACTACGGGCTCGGACCGACTACCAGGCCCCCAAAGAAAGCCTACCGGCGCCATAGGCCAAGACGAAATAAATAAATAAAAAATAAAAAATACTCCAGTGAAGATCGCATGCAACCCGCCGACCATGGCCTCACGCTCAGGAAGAGTGAAAACGGACGTTAAACGAAATGATGATGATGATGATAATCTCTCTCTCTCTCTCTCTCTCTCTCTCTCTCTCTCTCTCTCTCTATATATATATATATATATATATATATATATATATATATATATATATATATATATATATATATATATATATATATATATATATATATATATATATATATATATATATATATATATATATATATATATATATATATATATATATTTTTTTTTGGGGTATGAAAGGGCATCTTGGCTCACTCGGCACTGCCATCAGGAAAGTATACCAAGACTGCCTTTGAACTCACCACTGAACATTTCTTCATTTCTCTTATCTCCTTCTTCTTCTTCTTTTGATCTGTAACGCTTTGTATCGCTTCTTAGGTCCTCTCTTCTGTATATTCACACGTACACTTTGCTCTTTAAGGGTGCCTGACCTACACTAATGACTGGGATGAAATACTGAACTAGAAGGCTTTGCGAATGGTTTAATATAAGAATACATTGTGGTTACATTGTGTGGTGGAAGTTTGAGAGAGAGAGAGAGAGAGAGAGAGAGAGAGAGAGAGCACACTAACCAAATTCCTTTTTCTTTCTTTAATTCCTTTTTGTCTGTGTATTTCTCTCTCTCTCTCTCTCTCTCTCTCTCTCTCTCTCTTATTTCTTTCCCTTCGTTTCTCCTTATCTTTCTCTCCTTCTCCTTCTCTTCCTTCTCCTTCATTTCTTCCTTACTTATTTCCTTCCTCTCCCTCTCTTTGGTTTATTTTTCCTCTCTTTCTTCTTTTTCTCATATTTATCTTCTTCCTTTCCTTCCTTATCTTTCTTACTCTCTAGCTCTCTCTATCTATTTATCTATCTATCTATCTACCTCTCGCCTCCATTCTAAGTCGAGAATAAGTAGATCATCTGGGTCCCTGTAATTTCGCGGTTGAGGTTTAGGTGCCGCCAGAAGCCCATCTCAGGTAGGTGGCCGTTCGTGGTGCAGGTGTGACAACAGTGGTAGGAGGGGAGGAGCAGGTGGCACTTCTTGAATTTCACAGCGATCGCACATATATCCGCACCGGTCGGGAATGTGGAGTCGAGGCAGGGGTAGACGGGGCCTGTCGGAGGGGAGACGAGCGTAAGGAAATATAGAAAGAGTATATACACATGGAAACAGAGGTAGATTGGAGCTGTTGAAGGGAGGAACATAGGAGGAAATGATGACAGATTAGAGTTATTGAAGAAAAGAACAGAAGCGATAGCGGCGTAAAGGAGAAAAGAAGATAATGAAGGTGAAGGAAACAGGTAGATTGGAGCTGTAGAAGGGAGGAACATAGATGGAAATGATGACAGATTAGAGTTATTTAAGGAAAGAACAGAAGAAGCGATACAAATTAAGCGACGTAAAGGAGAAAAGAAGATAATGAAGGTGAAGGAAACAGGTATATTGGAGCTGTAGAAGGGAGGAACATAGATGGAAATGATGACAGATTAGAGTTATTTAAGGAAAGAACAGAAGAAGCGATACAAATTAAGCGACGTAAAGGAGAAAATAGAAGAAGAGGAAGATGAAGATGAAGGAAACAGAGGTAGATTTGAGCTGTAGAAGGGAGGAACACAGATGGAAATGATGACAGATTAGAGTTATTTAAGGAAAGAACAGAAGAAGCGATACAAATTAAGCGACGTAAAGGAGAAAAAAGAAGAAGAGGAAGATGAAGATGAAGGAAACAGAGGTAGATTGGAGCTGTAGAAGGGAGGAACACAGATGGAAATGATGACAGATTAGAGTTATTTAAAGAAAGAACAGAAGAAGCGATACATAGCGGTGTAAAGGAGAAAAAAGATAAAGAGGAAGAGGAAGGGAACAGAGGTAGAAGGAAAAGTGGATTGGACTTGTGTAAGGGAAGAACGTAACGAGGAAAGGTGGAGAAAGGAAGAGAGAAAAGGAAGAAGGGGATGGAAGAGAATGGGGAGAGAGAGAAGTGGAAGTGTGTGCATGTGTGTGTGTGTGTGTGTGTGTGTGTGTGTGTGTGTGTGTGTGTGTGTGTGTGTGTGTGTGTGTGTGCATTAAAAGCCACCAGCGCAGGCAAGTATTTATAGTGGCGCCATCTTGCTCGGCTCATCCTCCCCCCCCTCCCGGAGCTCATGTTTAATCTGTAGAGAGCTAATCTAGAGGTCGGGTTGGCAGGTGGTCTTCAGGACAGCATGTGGGTAGTCTTGGGTCACTCGGCGGGAACTGGGCGAGAGGGATTCGAACCTGGGTCCCGCTACTACTTCTACTATACTGAGTGGGCGGAATGAAGTACTCGAAGGCCGTGCTAATAGTTTAATATGAGCATAAACTGTGATTACATTTGTATGGTGGATGCTGGTGAGCGTGCCTCTAAATCTTCCCGTTTTCTTCACCTTCATTTCTTCAGTCTGCCCTTTAACTCACCACGTTCTCTTTCTCTTCCGCCCTCTATTACACACACGCCTATCTCATCCTCCACATTTCATCGGGTCGTGGGTCACTACATCATACACATATACCAAATCATCACCTATATTATAACAAACTCACCGATGTACACTAATAAAGAGAACGTGGTGAGTTAAAAAGCAGACTGAAGAAATGAAGGTGAAGAAAACGGGAAGATGTAGAGGGTCACTACACCTTCTCTCCCAAGTCACTCTACGGGGCAAACACGCTGATCACTTGGAAGGACTTGACGTGGCGTGTCAGATTGAGGTACCTCCACGCCCCCATCTCCGGGATCAGGCCGCGGGAGGTGCAAGTGTGACAGCAGTGGTAGGACACGAGGGGCAGCTTGCATTTGTTGAACCTGGCGGCCATTTGACAGACCTTAAGATTCTTCGTTCCTGTGAAAACCGAGTCCAAGCAGGGATAGACCGGGCCTGTGGTGGTGGTAGGGGGGGAGAACGTGAGTGTATGAGTACAGGTGAACGTAAACCAATGCTGTGGAAGGGAAAAGAACGTGAAGGTAAGGGAAGATAAGAGAGAGAGAGAGAGAGAGAGAGAGAGAGAGAGAGAGAGAGAGAGAGAGAGAGAGAGAGAGAGAGAGAGAGAGAGGTGTGTGTGTGTGTGTGTGTGTGTGTGTGTCGGTGTGGGTGTATGTAAAACTTCTCCTCCTCCTCCTCCTCCTCCTCTTCTTCCTCCTCCTCCTCCTCCTACTACTACTACTACTACTACTACTACTACTACTACTACTTTTTTTTTTTACAGCAGAGGAGACAGTGCAAGGGCGTAAAAAAAAGAAAACAATAATGAAAAAAAAAAGCCCGCTACTTACTGCCTACTACTACTACTACTACTACTACTACTACTACTTATTACCTGTTGGTTGTTCTTCTTCTTCTTCTTCTTCTTCTTCTTGAGGTGGTGGTGGTGGTGGCGTAGCGGTTAACAGATGGACCGAGTGTGATACGTCCTCAAGTGTACTGGAGACATTCCTGGTGCTCATGGCCAACCTCTCCACCTCCTGCGCCATTACCTCCACGAAGTTCTTTACGTCTCTCACCTCCTCCGAGACGTTCTGTTGGAGAGAAAGAGTGGAGGGAGGGAAGATCGAATTAGGCTAGAGCTAAGATTTGCTTCCTCTGTCTCTTTCTCTCTCTCTCTCTCTCTCTCTCTCTCTCTCTCTCTCTCTCTCTCTCTCTCTCTCTCTCTCTCTCGGCTCACAATCGAGAGAGCCCGGGTTCGATTCCCGGGCGGAGTGGAAAAAATTGGGCGGCTTTTCCGATACCCTACGCCCCTGTCCACCCAGCAGTGAATGGGTACCAGGTATTAATCGGGGGTTGTGCCCCGTCTCCTGGGGTCTGTTCCCTTCTCCTATAATTCTTTCCCCTTCTGTCTCTCTCCGGCATATGACCACAGATGTTGCGCCGACTAAACGAAACTTTCCAACTTTCTCTCTCTCTCTCTCTCTCTCTCTCTCACCTGGCCAAAGTACTGCTCCATTCTGCTCTTCATCTCCACATTCTCTCCCTTCACCTCCTGCAGCACTTCCTTCATCTCCAACACATTGTTCTGGAGTGCCGTCAACCTCGAGTCATCTCTACACCTATCCTTCAACTCCACGGCCTCTTGCCTCACCACCTCCACCATCTCGTCCTTCGTAAATATCCGCTTCTCCAAACGCCTGCTCCCTTCCTCGATTTCGGTTGTTATATCGTTTTGCAGGCCCTCGATTAGCCCGTTTGAGCTCAGCTTCAGGTCCTCGATTTTCTGCAGCAGTTTACCCTCTAAAGCCTCCGTTTTCTGCAGTGCTTCATTGAGTTTGCGTGTTATCTGTTGCAGCTCTGTATTACACGTTTCCCTCATCGTTGATATTTGTTGCTGCGCTGTATTACATGTTTCCCTCATCGTTGATATCTGTTGCTGCGCTGTATTACATGTTTCCCTCATCGTTGATATCTGTTGCTGCGTTGTATTACATGTTTCGCTCATCGATGACTTCATTTCCTGCCGCGCTGAATTACATGTTTCCCTCATCGTTGACTTCATTTCCTCGATGTCGGATGTGATGGGGGCCAGCTTGTCTTCTATGTCTTTCCTGATGATGTCAGCGAAGTGGTGTGCGACCAGGAGGTATTCTGGGGCGTCCGGGTTCTCGGTGAGGTCCTGCTGGAAGCCTAGGCAGCACGTAGCCCCCGACACCAACACAAGAGTCACAAGACGCAGTGCAGACATTTTGAAAGGTTAGCTTGAGTTACCCCTTTAAATCTAGCGCCCTTTTTCTTTTCTTTTTTTCTTTTTTTTATTCGTTTTACTCTAGTTGGTTTCTTCTCTCGTTTTCTTTTCTTATTTCTTTTGTGTTTTTTTCTTCCTTCTTCTTTCCCTTGTTCTCTCTATCTTCTTTCTTTCGTTTTTCTATCTCTTTCTTCGTTTCTTCCTTCCTTTGTTTTCTTTATTTCTTCCTCAGTTTTCTTAATTATTTCTTTCCTCCTTGCGTTTTCTTTGTCTTCTCTTTCTTTCTTCTCTTATGTCTTTTTCCTCTTCAGTATCTCTTTCAACCTTTTCTATGTCTTCCTTCCTTTCTCTTTTCTTCCTCGGTAACTCTTCCAACTTCTTTCTTTCCTTGTGTGTGTTCTTCTTTCTTCTCTTCCTTTGTTTTCTATCTCGTCTTCTCCCTCCTCTTTTTCTTGAGGGTTCTGCACTCGGCACCAGCAGCGTACGTCCTTCTACTACCGCTGTCTGCCCACAACTAAGCTAAGAGGAAGAGGGTCGAGGGGAACGCAAGTGGTAATCATATGCGGGGTGTTTATCATTAATCATTATTTTGTTTATTACGAGACAGAATCAAGGCCTCGAGGCGTCCACTTGACTCCACACTCTTCAAACTATTTTTCCTACATTCTCAGTTTCCCTCCTCCTCCTCCTCCTCCTCCTCCTCCTCTTGAAGTTCCCTCCCCCCTCTCTCTCCTTTCTCAAGTGCAGTGGTTCTCAATCTGGCACCCTGAACTTATATAAACCCTTTTGTGGCACCCCTTATTCATACACCCCCCCCTCCTCACATGAATTAACTCCTTATACACAATTGTACCTGTTTGAATTACTGAACTTAATGAATTAGAATTATTATCCATACTCAAAACAAAATTAACATACGGTACAGTACATGCCCAAAGAGAACTCATCAGTCGAATTCGATTAACTTAAGAGTTATAAATGCAGACTAACATAAAAAAAGAAGAAAAAAAATGATTCAAAATTCATGATGATCTTGTGGCACCCCTAGGCACTGTCCACGGCATCCAGTTTGAGAACCTCTGCTCTAGTACAACCCCTCCTCCTCCTCCTCTTCTTCACACTCTCTCTCTCTCTCTCTCTCTCTCTGTCTTTTCCTCTCCTTTCTTAATTAAAACAAAAATCTAAAACAAAAAATCAGTATTGCCCCATTCCGTTGGTAGCGCGGACGAATTTAATTTATAGTGGTGCCGTGATGTGTGACTCTTGCTTGGCCCATGCTGCCCCCCGGTGCTCCCCTTAACCGAAATCACAGAAGTTAAGGTTAAATGAAGATCCGGCCCCAGCTCGTTTATTTATGGTGGTTGCCGTGGTGTGTGACTCTTGCTTGGTTGGTTGAAGATCCGTACTATGCTCGCACTGGTTGATTATATAGAAGCGTCTGGCAATATCGATAACAGCCTTGAGCCTATACTTAGCAGCCACTTGCTCCGAAACGTTTTAAAGTAAATATATGTGTGTGTGTGTGTGTGTGTGTTGTCGTTGCTTTGATGGTTTAGGGAGGCAGATAATCACATGTGTATACCTCTTATCTCTGCAGGGAACGATCCTGAGCAGCTCAGTGTTTGCCATCCAGTTGGACAGCCGCTATTGGGACCAGCCTGAGAAGTTCATGCCCGAGCGATGGCTGGACGAGGCGGGCAAGTTTGTGTACAAGAAGGAAGGTTTCTTGCCATTCGGCGTGGGTGAGTTGAGATGTTGCTAGTGACTTTATTTAGCACGCGCAGAATTTTTATTAAACGTCAATTATTATTTCTATAAGGTGAAAGAAGGAAGGAAAGATGCCTAATGCGAGATACCTTTGAGTTCACCTTTATAATGTAGTTCCTATGTCTTGTGTGTGTCCAGCCCTCATTAGATGGACTGATTGGTCTAGGCCAAAACCTTTAAGCTCCATAATGTTCCTAGTGGAGTTTCTCACCTCCCACTCTGTTCTGCAGTTATCCATTTGCTGTCTTCGGTGTTTTCTTCATTCATACATTTTTTTTCACTGGACTCGGTTACTGTACATAATCAGTTTATGGTCCTGCTGCAGTGAAGTTACTAGATATATGTAACTCTCTCTCTCTCTCTCTCTCTCTCTCTCTCTCTCTCTCTCTCTCTCTCTCCACCACCATCACAACTACCACCACCACTTTGACTGTTAAAATCTACTAAGAATTTTTTTTTACCTCCTATAGTCGCTTCGTATAATATATTCTCTCATACAACTTTTCTGCTTGAACTGGCGCCGGAACTTTTTTTTATTAATATAATCTGTTCCTTCGTATTTTGTTTTAGACAACTGATCACCATTCTGCCTTTTTTTAAAGTCTTAATGTGGTTATATTTTTTCTCTGATGTTTTCTCTTGTCTGCTACAGGGAAACGCTCATGTCCCGGGGAGAGTCTGGCCCGCATGGAACTGTTCATCTTCCTCACCATCATCTACCAGAGCTTCTCCGTCGCCCCGCCGCCCGGCAAGACCATTGACCTGACGCCTGATGCCAGTGGTTTCTTCTTCCACTTGCCAAAGTTTCATGACCTCGTCTTCACCGCCAGGCAATAATCAGCATCCACTGTCTTTCCGAGTTTGTGTCAATCACACACTAAGAGTATGCACACTTTAATTCGTTGTGCAAACTAGTATATAAAAGTCAAGGTGTTATCTCTATAAACAAATTAATGATTGAATAACACCAAACACAAGGTACACCAACGTTCATGTAAGTGGATGTCCATGTAACTGATTGAACATAAAATATTTAGTGCGTACAAAGTCCTTCTGTATACTTGGATACCAGCTTTTTTTTACTTGATGTGACTGATGCAGCAACAATAAAACTGCACCTAGGTAGGTTTCATAAAACTATCACATAGCTTTCTGCAGTATTAGGAATAGTTCAACAATTTTATTTGTTTATTGTAACATTTAAGTTTCAATTCTGTTTCCTTGTAAATCAGATGATGAGATGAATTTAAAAGCCTGTCTCATGAAAATTCTCATCTATTAGCAAGATCTATGGAAGAGCAATGTACAATAGATTAGCAAACTTCCTTCAGGAATACGACATCTTAACAGACTCACAGTTTGGCTTCCGGAAAGGTCTGTCCCCAAAATCAGCCATCATGAAATTAATTGATCACATATTAACAGCACAGGGAAGAAGGGATTTCACTATCAGCGTCTTTTTAGATTTAAGAAAAGCTTTTGACACCTTAGGGCTTAGATCATAACATTATGTTGGAAAAAATAAATAGGCATGGAATTAAAAATGTATCTAACAACTGTTTTAGAAGCTATATAACAGGTAGGGAACAATATACATGTGTAAATAATGTGTCGTCTAATACAGTCAAAGTCACAACAGGGGTACTCCAAGGCTCTACCTTGGGTCCACTTTTGTTTCTGTTATATATCAATGATATAGCTACATCCTCACGTCAATTAAAATTCCTTTTGTTTGCTGACCAATATAACTTACTCTGGATCAGACATACCTATAATAGCCAACATTTTAAATCAGCAGTTTAAACATGTCACTACCTGGATACCGGCAAATAAACTATCTTTAAATGCAGAAAAAAACTCATTATTTGATATTAGCTGGCAATAAAATAAAAAAATGATGAAACAATTAATATAAAAATCTGCGACAAAATTATTCAAAGATCATCAACAGTAAAATACCTGGGAACATAGCTGGGCGTTATCGCGATAAGTTATCGCGATACTTTATCGCTGATAACCAAATCGGGTTATCGGCCATCCGCTACTTATTTAAATATATATCGGTATCTTCGTTACTTTTGTAACCAAACTTGCGATAATCGCTACTTTTTTCCGCCTCTCAGAAAAAAAAAAAAACGTTGTCTCGTCCCTACTGAGCATGCGTGGCCGGGCGCCCGGTGTTGTATGAAAAAACTTCGGGGTATGAAATATCTTTGGTGAAGAGATTTCATACTTAGATCATCAACATTGAAACACAAGGTTATTTTTTATGTTACACTCAAAAATCAATATATCAAAGAGAAAAATCATTTAACTTTGCCCAAAAAATGATTATTCACTGCCTCAAATTTGATATTCCATATTAGTTTGTGAGCACCCGGTGTTGTGTTATTTGGTGTCCCATCGTCAAAAGCTGGCGCTTTTGTTTACAAACACTGGTCTCTCGTGAACTGCGCATGTTCAGACCAGTAAGCGTAGCCCTGTACAGTCTCACAAAGCTTTTTAACACATTAAAAGTTGCTGGAAGGCTGAATCAGACATACAGTACCACCATCCTTGCTGTTTCTAGAACGACACTGTACATATAAATACAACTCGAACAGAGTGTCTTTCTAGAAACAGCAAGGATGGTGGTAGTGGTACTGTATGTCTGATATGTGTGGCTGAAACTCGTCATAAAGTTTTAAAATTACAAAATGCAGTATTGTGCAACAAAAGCAGCTAACATCTTGCAATAGGTAGGCGGTGGCTGAGTGGTTAGTGTGCGGGCATAGCCTTCACGGCGCCAAGGACAACGTCGGTTCGAATCCCCACGCTACCACCTGGGATTTTTCAGTCACCGCCAAGTGGCCTAAGACTACCCACATGCTGTCCAGAAGACCATTCCATGGGGAGGCGGTGGCTGAGTGGTAGCTTGCCGGCGTCGCGTTCGGGAGATCCAGGAGGGATGTTAGTTCGAATCCTGGCCGGTACACAGCTGGGATTTTTCAATCACCGCCGAGTGGTCTAAGACTACCCACATGCTGCCCTGAAGACCACCTATCAACCCGGACTCTAGATAACCTCTCCAAGGAGAGGCTCAAAGATGAGCTCCGGGGGGGGGGGCAATATGAGCCAATGCAAGATGGAGCCACTACAAACACTCGCCTGCGCCACAATGGGCTGGGCCGACCATCAGGACCCACCAGTGAGGAAGCCTAATGGCGCAATAGGCTGCGATGTAAAAAAAAAAAAAAAAAAAAAAGCGGACTCTAGAAGATACCGTCCAAGTGAATCAAGAATGAGTTCCGGAGAGCAGCATGAGCCAAGCACAACTGGCGCCGCTTTAAAAAAAAACTGCCTGCGCCATGAGAGGTTGGGACAACCACCAGGCCAAAAACGAAAGCCTCCGGCGCTACAGACCGAGATGTAAAAAAAAGGTGTTATTTATTGAATTATCAAAATCATGAGCACATCCGCATCCGTCAGGATGTCATAATTTGGTATCCGCATCCGCATCCGCAGTTTGGTAGAAACTGATATCCGCATCCGCATCCGCAAAATATGTAAATATGACATCCGCATGCACATCTGCATCCGCGGATCTATAAAATCTGACATCCGATACATGACTAATATATATATATATATATATATATATATATATATATATATATATATATATATATATATATATATATATATATATATGCGTTAGCCCACACACACAGAGAGAGAGAGAGAGAGAGAGAGAGAGAGAGAGAGAGAGAGAGAGAGAGAGAGAGAAGGGTGTGAGAGGTACGGTGTGCGAGGTCAGTTGGAGACGTGGCAACAGGGTCTAGCGGGCTGTCTACGTCACCGCCACCCGGGCGACATTGGTAAATTCAGAACCAAAGAGGAGACTGAACGATATCGCTCGGGCCTCGCTACTGCAGAAAGCCAACTGATTGGGTAAGCGCCACGATGATGTCATCAGACTCGACAGCCAATCACAACAAGTCTTTGAAAAACATTCAGGCAATCATACGGCTGCATGCATTCCTCAGCTGTGGCGGTCAACGTTGCCAGATTGTCATACTCAGCCGCTTATATTTCCAATTTCCTACCCCAAAACGGTCTTCAGGGCTGCAATAACGAAACTCATTTATAGTTATAGTTAAAAGAGTTAGATCCTGATATTTCTTGGCAATAGTTAGGCAACTTAGGCGTTAGAAACCGGTAAAAACTATGCTCTGAGTACGATAACGCCCACCTTACACACGGCAGGAAAGTACTTTTATCCAGAAAATGGCTCAACCATTGAGGAAAATGCGGCGGCCGAGGTTCAGTGAGTCTGAGCTGCTGACAATAGTTGAGGAGGTGGAGTAGAGAGAGGCAGTCATCATGGGGAAACGTGACTACGAGGCATAACGGGAGAAGAAGCAGCCTAGCTATAGCCTCTTATGGTTACCGATTTCCGGCACAAAAACTCTCTCCTGGGCCCCGATAACTAGATTCATATATTGTTATAGTCATAATGATTAATTATTAGTGCTTCTGGGCAATAGTTAAGGGTCAGAAACAGGTAAATACGATGCTCTGAGTACGACTATCTTGCAATGGTACTTAGAGATGCCAGATTTTCTTGTGACAGTGACATTCTTTACCGGGGAGGGGGCCGCCGGGGCACGGGCCGGGGTGGAGGTACGCAGCAGCGAGGCAGCGCTTGTGTTGATATTTTAGTCGTGTGCAGTGTGTACAGACCATCCTTTTATAATCAAATATGCTCTGTGTACTCTAAAACCTATATCTAATGCTAAAAAATCATAAATAAGTTTATCATGATGAACTTCGTTACGTTTACGAGGGACCTGGGGCTCTCGTTAAGTTAACCACGCTGTGACGTCATAGTTTAGCTTCTTGGATGTCATTAACGAATGTTTACATCGGTATCTCGGTTAACGAGTTCGTTAACGCTTCTTGGATCTAGGCCCTGCACGGTCCGCCTAGCGCGGATGACGACCAACCGGGTCAAGGAGGAGCACTGGCTCGCCTGGTGCGCCTCCCTTGATAACACCACGCCTGTGTCCCTCCTCTGGCGGAAGATCCGCTCGGTTGGCCGAGGGAGTGTTTCGAGGCCGGCACTCCACCCCCGGCCGCAAGAGGAGGCTGAGCCGGTCTGCCACCGCTCGTCTTCCCCTGCAGTGCGGCTTCAGCAAAGGCGATTGAACCCGGAGAGATGGTTGCCCCATCCAGCAGACGCGGCCATCACTCTCCAAGAAGTCCGGCGTGCCATCCCGGATCGGTCTACGTCGCCTGGGGATGACAGGGTCAGCTATGGTATGCTCCGCCACTCCGGCCCTACCATGGAGGCTGAGCTGCTGCACCTTTTCAACGCCTCCTACACCTCCCGCACCGTCCCTACTGCCTGGAAAAGCGCCACCATCGTCCCCATCCCGAAGGCCCCTCCTCAGCTGCATCGGGAAAACGATGGAAAGGGTGCTTGTCCCGCCTCGAGGAGTCTCTCGGTCCCCTACATCACCATCTGTTTGCTTTTGCCGGACTGCGTCACGACACTTCTGTCTGGGATTGTGGGCTGCAAGGCAGTCGCCGTGTTCCTCGACATCACGAAGGCATTTGAGATGGCCTCCCGCCATTCTCTCTGTCTTGGCTGCCAAGGGCGTACGTGGCCGTCCTCAGCTGGCCTCGAGAGGTTTTGAAAACGGTACGCCGCAGGGTGGCATCCTCAGCCCTCTACTGTTCAACCTTCTGATGGGGAACGGTCATGTCCGCGTTTTGAGCTACGCGGACGACATCGTCATCGTCGCCTGCTCGCGTCATGCTCCGCCGTGTCCTGAGTTCTCCTGCCCCCTGTTTATGGATGACACCCGTCGCGTCTGTCCGCGTCAAAATGATGGCCAGGGCTCCTATGTTGGTGCCGTCCGGTCCTGCCTCGACTATATGCTGCCCCTGCCCAATCACACTCCCGCCTCCTCCCTCCTCCCTGAGACTGCTCAGAACTCCGCCCTCCGCACTCTGCTCGGCGCCCCAGGCTGGACCAAGTGCCTCTGCATGCAGAGGGCGGCCTCTGCTGTGTCTCGGAGCGTGTCCGGCAGCTCGCATCTGGTCGCCCTCCTCCGTACCAACGACAGCCCTGGCAGTCTGCATCGCCCAGGTCATCCACAGCAACGGCCTGGCGGGCATGCTGACGGCGCCCTCGACCTCCCTGTCCCCTCCTCCTTGATCTCCTTGTTCCTCTGCTGCGGACCTGCGGCGCGAGGCTATAGAGCGCGTCGCTGGACCACTGCCTCCCCGGCCGTTGTGTATTTCACCGACGGCTCGGTCAACCACCAATCGGGAGCAGTTGGTGCCGCCTTTGTGGGTGGTGGAGCCACTGGTGCCTTCCGCCTCACTGATGGCTGTTCCTCTACCCAGGCTGAGCTTGCGGCCATCTCGATGGCCCTCCTCCACGCCGAAGAGATGACAGCTCAGGCAATCAACCAGGCCTCCGCCCGCGACAATGTCCGCCTGCTCACCTCCATCTGGCGAACTCTTGCGGCCTTACCTCAACTGGCTGCCTAGCCACGCAGGCGTTGAGGGCAACGAGGCAGCCGATACGGCGGCGAAGGATGCCATTCACCTCCCGCCCAGTCTTGACAGCTCCGGACTCACCTACCTCTCGGGCAGGGAGCAGTATCGTCCAGGAAATCGAACGGGCTGTGGCTGTGGAGTCGCCCTCGGCTGCTGGTACGCGGCCGCCACTGATTTAGGACGCTCATCCCCGCTCCGTCAGTGTCCCGCTAGGCGGTCCTCACGCAGCTGGTTGAAATCTTTATGATGATGATGAGGCCCTGCACGGCTCTACCCTTCAATCAACATGCCCAAGAAGCTATCTACAAAGATGAGTTTTTATTGCTGAAGCCAAACTTACAAAAACTGACCAGATTGTGCATAGTTGAGGTGCAATTTAATTAACGATATATAATAGCCGTATGTTCAGAAAAGCTAATTTGGTGATATTCTGATCCTATACTCAATCTTCAGTGACCCACACAGCCATGGGACTTGGCTTTAACAACGAAATCCTATGTTCCTTTGTAAATCGTTACATTTTTCACCATCCTTCCAGATAAACACCGAGGAGTTTATCGGGCTGTTGCCTGCGAATGATTCCTGTGCAGGTCGCCCTGCTCTGCTTATATGGGAACACCTAACCGCGCCGCTCCGCTTCGCTCTGCTCTGCTCTGCCCTGCTGTTTTGCTTGTAGTGTGAAAGAACCCTTAGGGTGACGGATGGCGAGACAGAGAAATTTAACATCGCATAGTTGCGTCTGCTACTGCTATTATCAAGTTAGCAGCGCCTCGGCGATCCTGTCAGATAGACTTGTTATTTTCTTGTCCATTTTTTTACCCCCTGATTATTGTTACATTGGTCATTGTCATATACCATCTGAATCGGAAAAATGTGCTGGATTTGAAACTGTAAACGAAAATCTAATGCAATAAAAAGTACATGAATGACAAGGAGTTGAAGCAAAAAAGGTGAACAAAAATGTTTATACACTACCATAATTTTTTCTCATTATTATATTGTAGGTATACCTGAGTGCAATAAATTTGTGATGATGATATGCAGCAATGTCTCATGAACACGATGATCGGCTCAGTTTTCCAAAATATCATAATGGTGGCTAGCTAATAGTGGTTAAGTGTAAACATGTGGAATCATGGAAAGGTCGCCAATCCGTCACCCTATGGTGGCCGACCACAGAGTTGCAGGCGGGTGCAGGCACCGTGGCGAGAGATTGGAGTTGACCCCTCTTGTCTATAACTCTATGATTAGCCCACTCTAATCTTCTTTTGCCTCCTAAGCGTGCAAGTCATCGTTACACCGCCGTGATATAAGAATTACAGTGAAACGCAGTCTGCACCTCGCTCAGCCCTTAGTGTTGCAAGTCATCGTGCCTCAGCGGGTAGTTAATAATGGGAATGGGATATACAAGGACACAAGGGCTTGGTGGTAGTGATGCACACAGGGTGACACCGTTTGTGCAGTGTGGTGGTATCAACAGTGACGTGAAGGTTGGAAGTGAAGGGCTGAAAGTTACGAGTTGTTTTTGAAAGTTACATTCGCGCTGTGGTTTTGGAAAATACATGTTTAACCGGGGTTGTTAGTGCATTGGTCCCACAGCTGCTAACCTTCTCTTTATAACAGACGTATAGAAGTGCCCGGGGGACGAAATTTAGGGCCGAGACAGCGCGAGGCAGTTTTGAACGTGTCCAACTGACTTAACTTACTGGCGGAAAGAATCTGTCTGATTACTTATTCGTTCATGTTTACAACTTGTTTTCAAAGTGTTTGCTGTTCCTGATGTCCAGTAGCGATCAGCAGCAGACATGCTGGTGGAGGCCCTGCTGTTCGGGGCGCTGATCTTCCTGCTGTGGCAGAGCTTAAGGAAGCCGCCCGGCCTGCCTCCAGGTTGGTAGTAGTAGAAGTAGAATTACAGGCCCGTATTTCTTTTGACAGATTTTTTTTTTTTTTTTTTTTTTGTGGGGGGGGGGGCTAGAGGGCATCCATAGGTTCGTGAGGTGGGGGGGGGGGGGGGGGGCTAGAGGGCATCATAGGTTCGTGAGGTGGGGGGGGGTGGAGGGGGGCGAGCGAAGTGAGCATGCGCAGGTGGGTGTATTTATTTGAAAAAGAAGTACTTAAAGGGATATTTTGAGGCCGATATAGAAGATATTTTGGGGTGGCCTCCAAGTCCCCCACAAATTACGGCCCTGAAGTAGTAGTAGTAGTAGTAGTAGTAATAGAACTGCTACAAGAAGTAGTAATACTAATAGTAGTAATAGAACTGCTACAAGTAGTAGTAGTAGTAGTAGTAATAGAACTGCTACAAGAAGTAGTAATACTAATAGTAGTAATAGAACTGCTACAAGTAGTAGTAGTAGTAGTAGTAGTAGTAGTAGTAATAGTAGTAGTAGTAGTAGTAGTAGTAGTAGCAGCAGTAGCAGTAGTAATAACAGTAACAGCAGAAGTAGTAGTAACAGCAGTAGTAGTAGTAGTATAGTATTGTGTCCTGTGTTTATTTTTTCTGTACAACTTGGCGTCGTTTTATGATTTTAATGAGTTAGTTTGAGATTCATAGCAAGTGGAGGTAATGAACTTTATATATATATATATATATATATATATATAGATAGATATATATATATATATATATATATATATATATATATATATATATATATATATATATCGTATCCATGGCCTCGAGTACACCTGCATGAACCTGTCACTCACGGAGAGAAGACGTGGCAGCGCCTTTTCCTTTCCATCTCCCATGGGAGGGCTGACTGTCAAGTGTCTAAATAGTTTTCAGGTGTGTGTGTGTGTGTGTGTGTGTGTAATTCACCTCTTTTCTGCTGTGGGTATCTTTTGAGACAGCCAGCCGTTCCCCTACGGAAGAGCACAGAGCTCATAGTACCGATCTTTGGGTAGGACTGAGACCACTCACACACAAGTTGTGACACAACACACCGCGACAACGAGGTCAGAACTCCTTGCCTGACGTCGCGTACGTACTCACTGCCAGGAATCTCTCTCTCTCTCTCTCTCTCTCTCTCTCTCTCTCTCTCTCTCTCTCTCTCTCTCAAACACACACACACACGCACACACACACACACACACAAGCCTGGAAACTATTTATAAACATTTAACAGTCATCCCTCCCATGGCAGACGGAAAGGGAAAGGTGCTGCCACGTCTACTCCCCGGGAGTGACAGGTGCATTTTGGTGTACTCGAGGCGAATGAATACGATTACCACTGAACATCGTGAGAGAAAATGTAGCCGTTATGACTGCACCGAGGAAGTGTGAGATCCTTACCTGGCACCCCGGTTGTTTTCTTCCCCAGGGAGGTGGGGCCTTCCCCTCGTGGGCTACATTCCCCTCACGAGGAAGTCCCTCGAGGATCAACTACAAGACCTCTGGAAACAGCACGGAGACATCTTCCTGTGAGTGTTCGTGGGGACTCGTTTCGGTATTCTCAGACGCTTTTGCCTCACATCAGCTCCTTCCCAAGGCCGAAAAGGAGATTGGTCGCGTTCTCATGAGTGTTTCCTCTTCACATTCACGGTACAGGAACTTTGTCAAACCACCACCAAGGCCATAAAACTACTCATGGAAATGCCCACAACTCCTACGAAAGCTTTGTTAAATGTTCATGCTTGGGCGCCGAAATGTTTATGAATCAGCTTGTGACCTCTAGTCCTTTTTCAATACAGACCGCAGGCGCCACTACTGCCAAAACAAACATTTTACCGCCAACAGCCTCCATCAAGTGCCTTATCTCTTGAAGAGGTGTGGCTTGAGGCATTGTGTTTGTTTCTCTAAGGGTGGGGCCACACTGCACGCGGTTTGCTGGGAGGTTAGAGGGTAGCATGACGCCAAGCGGGTCAGAGGCAAGAACAAACACATGTTATCTAATAGGAGTGGCCATACCGGACGCGGGTAGCGGGTTCCCTCCAAGCTTACCCACTCGTACTAGATAACATGTGTTTGTTCTTGCCGCTGACCCGCTAGGCAACCCGCTACCCTCTACCCTCCCAAGGTCTAAATAAATGGAGCCTCCTCTCGCTCTCTCCCTCCACAAGAAAGGAACCTAAGGTAGCTGGCAGCTCCCTTAATCCCTCTCTCTCGCTCGCTCTGGTAAATTCTCTCTCTCTCTCTCTCGTTCTCTGTGTGTGTGTAATAATAAAGGTCAAAGGAAGAGGAATCATTAACAATATTTTGCATATTTGTAGTACTAACTACTTTGTAGTTTCACATATCATGCATGTAGCATCTTAGCCAGAGATTAATAGGACCTTTATTACATACTGGAGTTCTTGGTAGTTTTCCAATAAATCCCGTATATTTTATAGATTTATTAGTGCAGGATATAAAAGGCATACATGTGCTTTGGAAGTATTTTATTTTCTCTTGTACTTTTCTTCAGTATGTACAAGCATTACACAAGCTATTACATACTATATACCTATATTTATATATCTATCTATCCATCTATCTGTATTTAGTCATCTATCCACCTATATATCTGTCTATATGTAGCAAGGCCCAATCACACCTAAGGGATGATCTTTAGTCAAGGTCAGCATCCACCCACCTGACTGATAACCACTCCTAGTTAATTAAGTCACACCCCAGTGCAAATGTGGACAGTTACTCACAAATTGGCTCCTAAAGCGAGGTAGGAGACCTGCCCACCCGTCTACCAGCCCACCCTTTCCGCCACACACACATACACAGGTATACACGCACATACATACAAACAAGTATGCACACACACAAGTATACCAACACACACACACACACACACACACACACACACACACACACACACACACACACACACACACACACACACACACACACACACACACACACACACACACACACACACACACACAAGTACTATACACACACACACACACACACACACACACACACACACACACACACACACACACACACACACACAAGTACTATACACACACACACACACACACACACACACACACACACACACACGCATACCGGGGCAGAGAGAGAGAGAGAGAGAGAGAGAGAGAGAGAGAGAGAGAGAGAGGTGAATGTGACTGGAGGGATTGCCTGCTCGGTCAACTTATTTTATACCCTGTGCTACGTCACTTGGTCAGAGGGAGGAGCCTCGAGAGGATGCGCGGAATGGGACGAGTTTTGAGCCGACCTTGAGTTGACCTCCCTTTCTTTCGATCTTGTACCCTCCCGGCAAACCGCGTGCAGTGTGGCCGCACCCTAACGGAGCCTAAACCTGCATCACAAAACAATAACTCCTAGGACGCATTGATGAGACAAACTTCATAGCAATGGCTCTCTCAGTTTCTGAATACGTACTTGTGGTCTTGTGATTCTATGGGTAAAAAAAAAAAAAAAGGTGTAATCAGATCAGATCAGATTCTCAGCGAACAATGCCTGTACGCTACACTAATAAGTATAGGCTACTTTTGTGTTTGTTTATCATAGCCTAGGACCGCTTCTCCCCTCACCCGGCGTTCTGCATTGTCCCCTCCACTTTATTCCCATCGCTACCTCTGCCACTTCACCTCGCAGTCTGCCGTGCTCCCACCTTCACCTTCCTCACCTGTCCTGAACAGACTTTTTTCACCACACTCATTTCATCAGCTGCACTGCCCTAGCTCTCTTCTAGGATTGCATGTGTAGGAATGTTTCCTGGAATTTGGGGAATTTGGGGAATTTTCACATTTTTCACACGTATTTGTATTCATAAACAAACCAATTTTTGTAAATATTACTATTAGTTAAAAATATCCAAGTAATAAATTTTTTTTTTTTTATACAATTACAACACCTACACTCATGTTATTGTAGGCTCGCTTTGAGCTGTACAATTCCGGGTTGGGTAAACCTACAGATACTTAATTTCCACGTAAACTGTAGTTTTATGATTGCTGCATTACACTTTTTATACCTATCAGTATCCCTCTCTCTCTCTCTCTCTCTCTCTCTCTCTCTCTCTCTCTCTCTCTCTCTCTCTCTCTCTCTCTCTCTCTCTCTCTCTCTCTCTCTCTCTCTCTCTCTCTCTCTCTCTCTCTCTCTCTTTGTGTGTAGTGTGTATTTACCTATTTGTATTTACCTATTTGTATTTACCTATTTGTATTTACCTATTTGTAGTATTCAGGGCCTGAGCTTAAGCTTGAATAGTCCTGTGTCCCAATCTACATTTGTTCAACTTTTCCTTCACTTTATGAACATTGCTCGCTTCAACAATGTCTTTGTTTAGTCCATTCCATGTATCCACACCCCTGTATGGAAAACTCTGCTTCTTTATGTCTTTCAGACAAGTCCCCTTTCTCAATTTCTTGTTGTGACCTCATAATTTTATCCTTCCTTCTGTCTCGATGAAATCGAAACATTGTGTGTGTGGGGGGGGGAGGGGGTAAGGGACATTCACCAACAGCCCCCTAAAACTGACGTACAAAAAAAGTATAAAAAGAAAAGAAAAGCCTAAAGGCCCTATAGGCATACTTGTATTTTATTCAGTCCTCAAAATTCCCGAAAATCCTAAAAATTCCCGAATATTCCTGAAAACTCCCAAAATTCCCCGGGAAAGTTTCCCAGTTTAAAACTCCCGGGAATTTTTCAACCATACTCTCTTCGCCTATCCCCTGGACACTGTAATGCCTCAGCCACCTTCACCGCTCCTTCCCTCTGCACCGGGTACGCCTGCCCTGGTCACCGATCCCGTGTACTTCAAGCCCTACGCCCTCTTCCTCTTCATCATCACGCTCCCTTTATTGCTCTTCACCGGAGCAGGTGTCGGAAATTTTTGTATAAAATTTCATCCCATTAAATCATTAATGTCAGTAGGGATAACTTATGCACTATTTTGGGTAATTTGCACTTCGGGTAATAAGAATATGATTCTAAATTACGACGGTAACTTAGAACTATATTAATTTTTACACCAACTAACACGGCTGACGTGGCAAAGAGTGACGTCACGTGCCGAAGCTTCGAAGCTTCGACACGTGACTCGCGTCACGTACACTTGAGGCACAAAGCTCGGATTAAGACACCAACCCGTCGCCACTTGCTCCCCGAATTAATACCGTCTCACCTTTCCACAACCTCTATGGTTATTATTTTTATTGTACATATGTAAATTTGTAGTACAACACACAATGTAACGTAAATATACATTGTTCATGGTCTACAAGCAACCACCGGGAACTCAGCCAGACGATCTCCTCCACGACGCTTCACCCAACTCATCTACCCTGAGCTATGTACATTTAAATTGATTTCATGTGTGGTATCCGAACGATTAAATCATCATCGGATTCCCTGTGAGTAACACGGATCCATAGTATTCGGAAATTAATTTATTGTACGACTCTACGCTGGTCCATCCCATCTGGACCACGTAAGTATTTGGTGGCAGTTGGGGTTGGGGTGTTTATCCAACTTTGAAGCGTGCCATCATTACGTAGCCAACCATTTCATAATTCGTTCTGTGAAACCCCATTTCATTTTTCACAGCAGGTGTCCAAGTTTAAACTTCATTGGGGACCCTCCTCATAGTATTTCGATGCAAGGGCTGGATTCAAGCATTATATTACAACCCTCCTCGAGCAATAGTTTCCTAGCATTAGGAATTCGATGAAGTTTTTGGCCTTGAATCGTTGTCATCCTTCTCCTCCTCATACAATATTGTCCCTCCATAGAAAAGTAATCCCGAAGTAATGCTCCTCATGCACTAGTGTTATCCTATTATAATGTGATTCAGATGCAGGTGTGGGCTCCACACGTAGAGATTTTCCTCTTGCAGTAATGTCCTTTTAACGGTGTATCCCAACGCAGGTGGAGGATGGGGACACAGCCGATGGTATTCCTAAATGACTACAAACTCGTCAAGGAAGCCTTCAGCCGGCCAGACTTCACAGACAGGCCAGACTGGGAGACGGTCAAGGTTTTCGAGGATCCCGTCGGGGGTGAGTGTGTTGGTGGTAGCGAGTGTTCTAAGTGCTAATTGGTTCACGAATAGAGAAACTCATATCCGCCAGGGTTACTTTATTTCGACAAACATACAAAGGTCATGGGCACAAACGAGACACATAAAAGAGGTGGTTGTGTGTATGTGCGTGTGTGTGAATGTTGTACTGTGTAGGTAACATTTATGTGTTAGTGTATATGTGGAACAATGTGTAGTAGTGGACAACAGGAGGACATGGACGGACAGTCAAAGATAAACGAGTAGCAAGAAAGACAAACATTGAAGACGCACAAGACAGACAGGGAGACAATGAAAGTACACTTAACGAGTATGCGCTGCAGCGCCTATTTTCTTATGAGTCACCGGGGAGGAGGATCACGCGACTTGAGCGGTGACTGCTACAAGTGAATCCCTGCTCAGGACCTCCGCGCCGAGCCAAGGCCACCGTGGTAGCCTTGGGCGAGCCCTACTGTATCATCATCATCACCATCATCATCATTATCATTATCGTCATCAGCAACAGTCACAAGACATTGACGGACGAAAAAAACTTGCCCTGCTCCTATGTAACTTTTCCCCTTGATTCTCTTTGTTTACAATACAGCAGGTAGCTCAAGGGCACGAACACTATTTACACTTTCTGCCGTTTAGTTTCAGGAAGTGTAGTACGTAGGTGTAATAGTAACTCTTTCTTATGGGAGCAGTGATTTGCGGGCTTTTTTTCATTATTGTTTCTTTTTGCCTTAGAGCTGTTTCCTTTACTGTAAAAAAAAAAAAAAAAGCAATATACCACCGTGCGAGTCACTCTTCTTTCAGGGATCAGCTCGAGGAACCATTATCAGTATCACCATCATCACCATTGTGGATGTGGATGTGCACAAGTTTCCGTGTGTGTCACATCTCATTTCTTCCAGGGGTCGCCTCGAGCAGTGGTCTTCTTTGGCACAACAACCGCCGCTTCTCCTTGCGGCAGCTTCGCGACCTTGGCATGGGCAAGTCCAAGCTGGTGGAGGCGATTCAGCACCATGCGCTGCAATTCAGGAAGAGCATCGCGAAACAAGCGGGGAAGGTGGCGCCGATCCCTTACGACCTCAGAGTGGCCGTGATCAATGTGATTTGGCAGATGGTGGCAAGTGAGTGTGTGCCAGACTCTGACAAGCCCATGGTCACAAACATTTCGGGGTTCACACGCCCACTTTTAATAAGGCATTGATATTTCCATGGGTACTTAGTTTTATGAGCCTAGTGATAGTATGACAAGACATTTGCACCATGAATGTGGAAAAAACACTCATGAGAACCCAACTGATCTCCCGTCCTTTGGAAATATTTGTTGTTCTTTCCTTCTATCGCTCTTTTTTTACTGCATTCTTTCATTGTGATTTTTTTTTTTATTAATTCACTCATTATTCGCGCCCCGCCCGGTGCCACAAGCTGGGATTTTTCAGTCACCGCCGAGCGGCTTAAGACTACCCACATGGTATCCAGAAGAACACTATCAACCCTGACTCTAGATTCTATAGATCAAAGATTAGCTCCGGGGGGCAGCATGAGCCAATGCAAGATGGCGCCACTATAAACACTTGCCTGCGCCACAACAGGCTGGGGCCGACCATCAGGGCCCACCAAGAAAGCTTACCGGAGTCATAGGTGAAAACGTAAAGAAAAACCTTTCAATTATTTATCTCTACTTTTCTTATTTAGACATTCCACCTCACTGTATTTTCTATCTTGGTCTCTTTTCTTTCTTTTTTTGTTACTGATCTCGTTCATTCGTTCATTCTTTCCTCCTCTCAACAGGTAAGCAATTTGATGTAGAAGATCTCAAAGGGAAGACGTTTGTGAAGCTCATGGATGATTTCTTCATTGAATCTAGCCGTTTGGCCTTCAAAGACTTCTTTCCGTGGCTTGAGTATGTCATGCCAACTTTTCTCTTTAGGATCCTGATAAAGCATGCTGATATGATGGTCATCAAAGAGACTTTCTTCACCTACTTCTACGTGAGTAATTATATACTTCATGATAGTTTCACCCAGTTCTCGACAAACATTTTAGTGATGAACTGGTAATCATAATTTCCCCAGATTATTATTTTATTCATTGCTGACTATCCTAATAAAGGTCAAGTTTGGGGTATGTGCCATAGAAGCAGAGCATGGCCTTCGTGCTCATCTCTGTCGCATAGGACGAATTAGTACCTACATACTGAATTGCTAAGCATGAATATACTTTATAGTTTGCCATACACAATAGGTGAAGAAAACTCGAACTTTCTTCATTATCTTGCAGTTTTTAGTATGTTTTTTGAAAAAGAAAATACATTACTCTGATGTATATACTTCTGTAGTTTTGGTCACAAGGTTTTAGTATCCACAAATGGTTCAAACAATATCACACTTTGAAACATGCTTTGAGATGTCGTGGCTGCACTCCATTCCCAAAGACGTAACGGCTGCTCTCACTGTGCTTCTAGGAGGAGATCGAGCACCACCGAGCCACGCTGGATCCTGACAACCCACGGGACCTGATAGACGGCTACCTGCTGGAGATGGAGGAGCGGAAGGACGACCCGGAGACGACCTGCAGCGGTGAGTTGTAGTGTCTGGTTCCATACAAGACCCTCACACACCGCATCACCCATATTGTATTCCTTATAGTAATTAATAAGTCTTCCTTATTTCTTATATATGTATATATAGAGTGGGGTATGACAGCAGGAGGGTAATTGGTTTTCGATCACCATTCGTTCTAGCATTCATTCATTCTAGCATACGCTTAAATACATTTATTTGTGGAAAATCTGTTCCAGGGCCACAAGTCAAGAAGTCAAGAAGTCAGAGGGGGTATGAGAAGGAGGAATATGCCCAGAATCGTCCAGGGTGGAGTTCTTACAGAAAGTTTGAGCGAAGAGCTCAGCCTTAGAGATAGATGAGACGGCAGTGCTGCTGTCAGGGTTAAGGAGGAGGGAAAGAGGAAGAAGTGAAACTGGAGGAGATATTTTTGGCTAGATGCCAGAAGTCACGGGAAGAATTAGAGAAAGCAAGATTTTGGCATTTTCTATTAATGAAGGAGTTTTAGGTAAGTCGGAGAATAGATTTGGCACGATTCCGGGCAGAAATATAAAGATCATGGTTAGCAGGAGTGCGAAGGCTCTGGTACCTTTTGTGAGCTGTCTCTCTATCTTTAATAGCACGAGAACAAGCATGATTAAACAAAGGCTTTTTAGCATGAGAAGTAGAGAAAGAACGTGAAATGTATGCCTCCATTCCAGAGACAATCACTTCTGTGATGCGCTGGGCACACACAGAGGGATCTCTCTCCTGGAAGAAGTAATCATTCCACGGGAAAATCGGAAAAGTACATCCTCAGGTCGTCCCACCGAGCTGAAGCAAAATGCCAAAAGCATCGCCTCTTCGGTGGGTCCAGAGGATGTACAGGACCGATAGGACAGGATACAGAAATAAGGTTGTGATCGGAGGAGCCCAACGGAGAGAACAGTTGGATAGAGTAAGCACAATGGTTAGAAGTAAGGAAGAGGTATTGTATGTTGGGCCTGTCTCCAAGACGGTCGGGGGTACGTGTAGGGTGCTGAACCAACTGCTCTAGATCGTTGAGGAGAGCAAAGTTGTAGGCTTGTTCACCAGGCTGGTCAGTGAAAGAGGATGAAAACAAAGCTGGTGGTGAACATTGAAATCTCCCAAGATGGAGATTTCAGCGAAGGGAGAGTGGGTCAAGATGTGCTCCACTTTAGAGTTCATATAGTCAAAGAATTTTACATAGTCAGTAGAGTTAGGTGAGAGGTAAACAGCATAGATGTATTTAGTAGTAGAATGACAATGAAGTCTTAGCCAGATGGTGGAAAATTCAGAAGAGGCAAGGTCGTGGGCACGAGAACAAGTGATGTCGTTGCGCACGTAGACGCAACATCCAGCTTTGGATTGAAATTTAGGATAGAGACAGTAGAAGGAAACAGAGTAGAGATTGCTGTCAGTAGCTTCAGAAACCTGTGTTTCGATGAGGAAGAGAAGGTGAGGTTTAGAGGAGGAGAGATGGTGTTCCACAGAATGAAAATTAGAACGAAGACCGCAAATGTTGCAGAAATTGAGAAGAAAAAGGCTCGAGGAGTTATCAAGACACCTCTCAAGTCGGCAGCCAGAAGGGGAGTCGTCCCTGGGAGAATTTGTGTTCCCCCCCAGGTGGGGACTCCGAGGCGGTGTTTTCGTTAGCCATTTTGAATTTAGAATTTTGGGAAAAGGTGTGCGTGTTGTGTGAATGTGGTTTGGTGTAGATAGAAGAGGATCTGTCTTTAGAGAGCATGCTGAACTACTCTCTGGTGTTGATGAGACAAAAGGGAAACGGTTAGTGAGGTAATGGGAAGGGTCTATGGAGGGCTTCAGCACCCTCCTCACTTCCCATATATACCTCACCGGGAGTGGCTTGCGCCCGTTCGGTAGGTGTCTTCCTACCTACTCCTACCTACTCCTATGCGTATATATATGTGTATATATATATATATATATATATATATATATATATATATATATATATATATATATATATATATATATAGATAGATAGATAGATAGATAGATAGATACACACACACACACACACACATATATATATATATATATATATATATATATATATATATATATATATATATATATATATATATATATGTGTGTGTGTGTGTGTGTGTGTGTGTGTTTGTGTGTGTGTGTTTGTGTGTGTGTGTGTGTGTGTGTGTGTGTGTGTGTATCTATCTATCAATCTATCTATCTATCTATCTATCTATCTATACATATATTCTTTCTTCACCAGATGGAGACTTGGCTTTCGTTCTGTTTGACCTCTTCTTAGCCGGGAGTGACACCACCATCCACACCTTCACCTGGATCTCTGGCTACTTGGCGTCTTATCCCAACGTGCAGCGGAAACTTCACGCTGAAATTGACGCCGTGCTGCCCAAGGGTGTTCTGGCCACCTTGGCAGATAAACCAAAGTGAGTAGCACTGCCGGCCTGGCATTTATTTATCTATTTGGTAAAACCAAGAATTCCCATTACCCAAAGTATCCGGGAAAAATCTGGCTCATCAAAAAAAAAAAAAAAAAAAAAAAAAAATCCAAGAAAATCAATAAAAAAATTATGAAAATCAGGTTGACTTAAGTTAAGATATAAAATACCAGCGCCACGCATTCAGTGGACGTGTTAGTCGCACAACTCCCCGCAGGTGAGGGGTGAGCCAAACTGTACAATGGATCACTGAGCACAACAACAAAAATGGCATTCTAAACAATGGCTCCCTCTCAATGATCCTGCAGCAGCTCTTTTGGGCAACTATTTACCAGAAACATCAGTCACAGTTGAACAAAACATTCGTAGAAGGTAAGAAGACGTAGCACAGAGGACACTGGCTGGCCACACTTATAACGGCGGCGTTTCCTTTATTCATAAAAACTGCTCTCCCTCCCCCACCTGCAGAACCCCCTGTGCGATGACTCGACGGGAAACATGGAGTGGCTTGCTTGGTTAACGCCGTCTTGGCAAAACTTGTTGGCTCAGTTGCGTAACTTTGCAAAAACGTGAAAAATCTCAAAATGTACGCCACTAAGTGCCATCATCTCACCTGCTCATCGGTGTTGCAGGTGATAGGCTGCCCTGACCTCTACTAAGAAGGCCTGGGTTTGATCCCGGACACCAAGTGGTATACATTTCATCATTTTTTCGCTGCATTATTGCAGTTTCTCTTAAGTATATAACTACGGTATGTGGCATTGTGAGTTGATTAAAAGAATTACCAGCCTCCACGAGTGTGATTTGAGTCACCTCTCCTTCATGCCCACTGTAAGGCTGGGGAGTGAAGTAAAGTGCCCAGATGTGGATCCTGGCACAATGACCTTTCTAGCTCATCGGTGGCTTATTTGGTAAGCTGCCCTGAACACTAATCATAAGGCCCTGGTTCGATCCCTGGCACTCACTGGTGTACATTTCAAGACCTACACGTACCTCTCACTCTTCCCGTCTGCTCCCAACTCCTTCCCCTAGAATTTTGAAATTACTTACCCATTTTAATTTCACACTCCTCTTCTTCATATACCTTATTACTACATGGCCTTTCCTGCCTAGAGAAAGGGTACTATTACTAATCCAGTGTAATCCTTCCCTCAGAATGCCTTACCTGGAGGCAGTAGTTAACGAGGTGATGAGGATGATTTCGTTGGTGAAATTTGGGGTGCAGCACGCTGCCAACAGAAACACTGAACTTGGAGGCTACACCATTCCCAAGGTGAGGACCCACACCAGTCATTTACAAGAGAATGTTTATCTAGGTCATCACTGTTTAGCTCTTGGATGAAACACAAACACTGAACTTGGAAGCTGCACTATTCCCAAGGTGAGGAGCCATGCCGGTCTCTTGCAAGCCGTTGTATTTTTTTTTATTTGTATATATTTTTACAGTAGAGGAAGCAGCTCAAGCTCAAAAACAAAATGGAAACAAAAAAGCCCACATAGTGGTCTTTATTGTAGAGTTCTGTGATAATATTTTTCGATCATGACAAAGAAGGGACAGTTAAAGCAGTTTTGTAACAGAAGAAACTTGCATTGCTCTCTCCCCACAAGAGCATATTATAGTCCGATATAAATATGAAGTCTGCTTGGGGGGGCCCAAGGCCCTCCACAGCCCTCCATAACACCCCCAGTACATCACTCTCTCTCATATGTCGGCTATTCACTATTTGAATTTGTTTATTAAATATGCTGTATACATTGAATAAGGCTATATAGTGCTTGGTATGTGTCACCTTTTTAGAATAGTAGCAATGCATTATATGAATTCCATAACAAGCGGCAGAATTGCTCTCCGACGACAGTGATCGAGGACACCATTGCCACTTCCTCCCTGTCTCCACCAGGGATGGAGTATTCGTATTCGAATACATTCAAATACCGTATTTGGGTATATTCATATTCGTGTTTGAATAATTGTTGATAAATATGAAAGTATTCTCATTCGTATTCGATACAAGGGAAACGTACTGGTATTCTGTGAAATGCTGACGAATACTTCAAAATTTATTATCAGAGATAACAGCCGTTGTTCCTAAAACTCTAGCCTCCTGGGTGAACGTGTAATGGTCGTGTATAGTACAGGTTCATGAGCCCATTTTACTGTTGCTCCTCCAACAAGCACGCCTCTCGTAACCTCCCAGGGCCGCCCCTGCCTGAAGCACACAATCGAGGTGACTTGTGGATGCTTGCAGGGTAGGAATAGAATACCCACCACGATGTAAACACGTGGAGCGGAAGGAGAGAGATCCAGGCACGTCCTACGCGAGTGATGTCACACCTCACCAAGGACAAGGAGAGAGCGGGGTTCAAGATGGGTCGCCACTCGCCCTCCCTTGCCCGGCGGTCAAGATGCCAGCACTCGCCACAACTGACATCTCTCGTCCTGGATTGCACTTAATCTAACGCCCTTACGGCTATGGGTTATTATTTATTAATACCCTAACACCATGCACTAAATAAAAATGGGTCATGCATCCCACAAATATTTCAGCATTGGCTGCAATCGGCGATAATAAGTATTTGATAATATTGATTCATGACAGTGTGTGTGTGTGTGTGTGTGTGTGTGTTGTCGTTGCTTTGATGATCTAGGCAGATAATCACATGTATATACTTCTTATTTCTGCAGGGAACGATCCTGAACACCTCAGTGTTTATCATCCACTCGGACAGCCGCTATTGGGACCAGCCTGAGAAGTTCATGCCCGAGCGATGGCTGGACGAGGCGGGCAAGTTTGTGTCCAAGAAGGAAGGTTTCTTGCCATTCGGCGTGGGTGAGTTGAGATGTTGCTAGTGACTTTGTTTAGCACTAGAGTAGAACTTTGACTTCACATCAGTTTTTGTTTCTATAAGGTGAAAGAAAGAGGGAAATATTCCCCATGTAAGACACATTGGAGTTCACCTTTATAATGTAGTTCCTATATATGCCTTGTGTGTGTCCAGCCTCCAGGCCATAACCTTTAAGCTCCATACTGTTCCTATTGGAGCTTCTCACCTCCCACTCTGTTCTGCAGTTCTCATTTTTTGCTGTCTTCAGTGTTTTTTTCATTCATGATTTTTTTCACTGGACTTGGTGACTGCATATTATAAATTTATGGTCCTGCTGCAGTGAAGTTACTGAATATATGTAACTCTCTCTCTCTCTCTCTCTCTCTCTCTCTCTCTCTCTCTCTCTCTCTCTCTCTCTCTCTCTCTCTCTCTCTCTCTCTCTCTCTCTCTCTCTCTCTCTCTCTCTCTCTCTCTCACACACACACACACACACACAGGTGATAAGGATGTAAGAAAATTCAGTTTTACAAATAGAGCTGTTGATCAGTGGAATGCACTACCAGATGAATTTGTGTGTCAATAACATTCACAGATTTAAAGAATTGTATGACAAAAAAGGCTTTTAAAAATCGGGACAATACGAGCCTGCTCAATCATGTAAAAATCCAATTTGGTAAGAACACACACACACACACACACACACACCATTTTACTGCTTTAAACAACGGGGTCACAATTCGCCTTACGTCGCGTACCTACTCACTTCTAGGTGAACAGGAGCTACACGTGAAAGAAGATAAACCCAACTTATCTTCACCCGGCCGGGGAATCGAATCCCGGTCCTTCTGGTTGTGAGGCAGACGCTCTAACCACTGAGCTACTGGGCTGTGTGTGTGTGTGTGTGTGTGTGTGTGTGTGTGTGTGTGAGAGAGAGAGAGAGAGAGAGAGAGAGAGAGAGAGAGAGAGAGAGAGAGAGAGAGAGAGAGAGAGAATCATAGTAAGACAGGGTTGACAGGAAGGGTTTATGGGATGTTCTAGGGATATTTGGTGCGGGAGGGCATTAGCTTGAGGGGATCAGTTCCTTCTATAAAGGGTGGTTCACACGGGCAAAGTTTCCTCGGTGCCGGTATCTCCTGTTCCCGTTTCCTCGGCAGCCTCATCCTGCTTTGCTGGACCACTTGTTCACACGATACTGGAGTTTGCTCCTGCGAGCAGCAGCGCACCTTGCGGCCAGTCTCGGACTTGCTAGTGTTTACAAACACCACCAGGTCCACGGCTGATTTTTGGCGCGAGTTTTCTTGTTTTTTGACGTGTCTGATGTAATTTTAGGCCTATCAATAGTGACCTGTGTTCATGAATAAGCCAGGCATATGTTGGTGGGGTAGTGAGTACTGAAATAGAATATAATATGATCGTTTTCCATCCACCAAACGCGATCGTTATGGTTGTTTATATTTAAGTAGAGTAAAAAAAAAAAAAAAAAGGGCTATAGTATATTCGGTGTTTTTAGACTGTGCAGAGCGTTGTTGGCTCTTTTCTGTGGTGCATTTGGCCTTCTTGGTTCATTTTTGGGTTGCCTTTGGCCTTTTTCTGGCATCTATGCTTTTCTGTAAACTCGCACAGGGATTTCAGTACACTTTTGGGCCTTAATACTTAATACCTTAATGCCTCCATGGGCCACGCCAACTCGTCAGACATTATAATGTCTGTAATTTTGACGTGAGAAGGCCACAAGAGTTTCCGACAACAGGAGAAAGATGACCGTCGTCACGGAACCACGGGAAGGCGGTCACTTCCATCCGCCAAGGGTGCCGGTATCCATTTCCCGTTTAACTTTGGGCCGCAGCATAGTGAAACTTTGCGTCGATGGTGAGTTGAATGAGTTTTAATATTGGTGTGGGTGTGAGACAGGGTACGTGATGTCACCCTGGGTTTTTAATGTGTAGCCTACATGGACAGTTGTATGAGAGAAATGAGGTGAGGTGAGGGAAAGAGCAGTGAAGGACAGACAGGTAGAAGGTGCATTGGAGAGAGTTATGAAGGGAAGAAGTGTGAGCATGGAGGTAATGAGGGAATGGGTGAAGAGTGGTGCCCTGAGATGGTTTGGACACGTGATGAGAATGAAAGAGAATTAATTTGTGAAGAGAGTGTATGAGGGAAGGATTTAGGGAAGGGGTGTAAGGGGAAGACCATCTGTGAAGTGGATCAATAGGGTGAGCGGGTATTGCAGCGAGAGAGTTGGGAGCAGCGGGACTGAGTGTGCTGACAGGGAGTTCCAGAAGAGAGATGGAGACACTTCTGCCGCGGCCACCCCTTGGAGGAAAGTTTCCGTGAGGGAGCTGGGCGTCGAAGATATAGATAGATATATGATTACATTTTTTCTCTGATGTTCTCTCTGGTCTGCTGCAGGGAAACACTCGTGTATCGGGGAGAATCTGTCCCGCGTGGAATTGTTCATCTTCCTCACCATCATCTACCAGAGCTTCTCCGTCGCCCCGCCGCCCGGCAAGACCATTGACCTGACGCCTGATAACAGCAGTTTCCTCTTCCACTTGCCAAAGTTCCATGACCTCGTCTTCACCGCCAGGCAATAATCAGCATCCACTGTCTTTCCGAGTTTGTGTCAATCACATACTAAGAGTATGCACACTCTAGTTCGTTGTTCAAGCTATATAAAAGTCAAGGTGTTATCTCTATAAACAAATTAGTGATTAATTAAAACCAAACACAAGGTACATCAACGTTCATGTAAGTGGATGTCCATGTAACTGATTCAACATAAAATGTATTGTTTAGTGTGTACAGAGTCCCACTGTATACTTGGATACCAGCATTTTTTTCAGTTGATATGATTGATGCAGCAACAATAAAACTGCACCTAGGAAGGTTTCATAAATCTATCACATAGCTTTCTGCAGTATTAGGAATAGTGCAACAATTTTACTTGTTTACTGTAACATTTATGTTTCAATTCTGTTTTCTTATGAATCAGAGGATGAGATGAATAGAAAAGCTTGTCTCAGGGAAAAGGAACCCATGCATGCAAAAGTTAAACTTGAATGATTTTTGTGCAGAACACTTGTGTCATCTTATTATCATGATCAAGCTGCTTGAAATGATTAAGCCCCCCCAAAAAAGCTCAACAAGTAGTAGAACCAATTTGTAGGTGTAGGTGCCAGTTGTGGGTGCAACCCAGCAATCCATCCCTGATCTACGAAGAGATACAATGCGATACGAATGACCTGTGAAGACATACGATGGGCTACGAATAACGTTACGATTTGGTACGAATGACACGATATTCTACGAAGCCGTACGTCTGGGAGTCATGCCCAAGCTAGACAAGCTAGGTCGGGACATCAAAAAATCTGAGTGCTGTACATTATTCATGTCGTTTTAATTAACACTTGGCAAAATAAGAGCATTCATCGATATATCCCACGACATTCCATCCTGTGGTTAATAGGAATGCATCAGTGCGACCTCTTGGGTAAATATTTCCGTCGTGCAAGAAAAGAGAAGTCAAACAAGTCTGGCATGGTGTCATGTTCTCAAAATCTTATAGTAGTTGTGGAAGGTAGTGTTGAAAATTTTGTCACTCAACATATCTCCGGCTGGCACGCCGCTACCTCAATACGATGCCTTCCTCTGTCCCTCCCATCAGAGCGCGGGAGGTTGTTTACACTGCTGCTAAACATATCGTACGCTGTCGGCAGCAAGTATATTATACCTGTTTCATATTTCTAATTTAAATCATAATACATATATCTTTAGTATCTTATAATATTGTTACGCAGACACGAGCGAACCCGCACCCGAATGGTGGTTCACGGGTTCCCAGGGGCCCGGGCCCATTGGATTACGCTGAGCGCCCTGAGGAACGAAAGGACGCCAGCACAGCGAGCCCCACGAGCGGATGGGGACGGTACTCGGCGCCCCTGACGGAGCTGCAAGGTGCTGAGAAGGCGGGGACTCGACCAGTGTGTCTAGGCGTGTCGCTATTGTGGGGGAGCCAATAAACCAGCTACCAGAAAACGTGTTTCCCTCATAGTCCGTGGGCCACCCTGGAATATCTTACACTTTCGTCGGGCATCATTCCGCAGCGCTCGTTTTCTTCAGGATATAATAGGTTTTATTACATAGAAGCTAGTTTCGAGGAGCTTAACTAGTTTTACTTGCACGTTTACGAAATAATAGCATATTAAAATCTATTTTTTTATATGAATAGGATAGTATTCCACAAAAACTTGTGGTATTCTCTAATGCTTAAAAGCGCCAAAGAAAATGTACTTTAATGGCTGACTAAATTAAATTCAATATTTTTTTTTTTTTTAATGCTTTAATGAATATTGAATTGAATAAAAAAGCACAAATAAAGTATGTCAAATATATGTAGTTTTATTTATACAAAAAAATATTTACGTACCTATTCTAATAAGGTTTTAATATTAACTGTTAACAAACGCCTTGCCTGTTCGTTCTGATGAATATTTCGACTCACGGGACTATTCTCGTTTTTTAAGAAGACAGAAGACCGTAATGTTAGTAAATATAATCCATATAATTTTGAAATGGCCTTGCGACTTTGAGAATTTGTTAGAACAAATTACTTGTATGTTTATTTTTACATTTGTTGTACTTGACATGAGACCGAATGTGCATCAGGCACCTGCCCACCTTGCTGGCGGCGGCAGGATAAATTTTTGTAGTAAATCTTTTCTTAGGATCACATTGACGTAATGTTACCTATTAGTCCGTGGGCCACCATCAGATATCGTACACTTTCGTAATATTGCATAGAAGCTAGTCTCAAGGAGCTTAACCAGTTATATGTGCACGTTTACGAAATAATAATATAAAAAAAAGGCTTCTTGGTATGTATAAAATAGTATTCCCTACACGTTAAGTGATAGGAAAAGCAACTCTAAGCACTTTTTCATCTATGGCAAGGATGCTTAAATACGAAAATTGATCCAGCCTTTGGTCCTGATCTGAAAATAAAGGTAGAGACATCAGGATGGTTGCAAATTACTCTAAAATACAAGACAAACAATTTATATTCAGACAACATTGGGCTAATGTTAACTATTTGACCTATAAAAACAGTCAGTTATGCATGCTGTCATGAAAATACCATTTGCATCGTATTTTTGCTTAAACAAGTTGTACAGCCTAAACAGTTGCCACTAGACAAAGACTGTCTTAATGTAATTTGTTTGTCTTGTAGAGTAATTTGCAACCATCCCGAAGTCCCTACCATGATATTCAGATTAGGAACAATGACTGGATTCCAATGAATTTTTCTTATTTAAACATCCTGTAATTAACTGGAATACAACAATTGTTCCTGATCTGAATATCATGGTAGAGACTTCAGGATGGTTGCAAATTACTCTACTTTACAAGACAAACAAATTACATTAAGACAGTCTTTGTCTAATGGCAACTGTTTAGGCTGTACAACTTGTTTAAGCAAAAATACGATGCAAATGGTATTTTCATGACAGCATGCATAACTATGACTGTTTTTATAGGTCAAATAGTTAACATTAGCCCAATGTTGTCTGAATATAAATTGTTTGGCTTGTATTTTAGAGTAATTTGCAACCATCCTGATGTCTCTACCGTTATTTTCAGATCAGGACCAAAAACTGAAATTGATCAATTTTCGTATTTAAACATCCTGTAACTTTAAAACGAAGGCGTTAAACACAAATTGCCATAGATGAAAAAGTGTTTAGAGTTGCTTTTCCTATCACTTAACGTGTGGGGAATACTATTTTATACATACCAAGAAGCCGATGTATGAATTTTCACTGTATGTTAATGTGCAAGTATTTTTGGTTAAGCTCTACGGATAAAGTGTTGAGAACATTGCTGCAACCTATTACAAGTGAAAAATTTCAATGCGGACATATGCCCGACGAAACTTGTTTTCTAGAGCTATTTTGTGAGGGTGGCCCACGGACTACAGCCCTTCCCGTTCTCTGCAAGGTCCCGATCCCTTAGTTGTGGCGCAAGCAGGCCCCAAGGGGCGCCACCCCTTACTCCTTTCGTTACAATATTATATTCACTATATGGAACTTTAAAGGAACAACATAGAGCATGTAACGATTGTTTATGTAGGAAAAAAATATTTAAATTTTCTATTTCTTGCATTTCCTCGTTTCTTAAATACTACTGTACCTTGTTCACGTAAGCTAATAAAACTGCTATGGTTCCGCCCTAGGAAGGACGCGAACATAAATTGCCATCTAAGTCGTTCAGGACGTCTTTCCTGTCGTGAAAAGTCAGTCTCCGTCGCTGGTGGTGGTGGTGGAGCTCGGCCATGATTACTGTTATGATGGAAACTTGAGGAGAACTCTGGCCAGTATACCACCTCGGGAGGTGACTTACTAGCGCCTAGGAAGGTTGGTAAGGCTGCAGCTGATTGGCTGCACCGCTCTCTCGCTAACGCTCATGTCGATTGTCGGACCACATCTTGCATGCTCGAGTGAGACATGTTCTTTTATTATATGCCATAGCTCACCTCATATACGAAATAGCCAGTTTTGGTTGACACCATCAGACTCAGCAGTAACTGTAGAATCAAGATGTATTCTAAAAACTTGACAAAACAAAAAAAGGAAATGGTATTACGATGAGTTGACTGTGAAGATGTTAAAAAAAATATTTATAACATGTTTTAATTATGCTCGCTGTTTTCAACAGTTGTTCATTGACTGCAGAAATATAATATTACGTTACGTAGGAAAATCTCTCATGAACACGATAGTGTGATCAGAATGCAGATAAAGCTCCACATATTGAAAACACAGAGTTATTTATAGCAACATGTCACTCGCCGCAACCATCACGGCGCGAGCGACACTCGGCGTGCGGAGGCAGAGTGAAGTTAGACACTAAACAACTGCTGATTAGAAAGTTATAAGTTGTATGTATTGATAGAAACGGACGATGAATGTATGGAACATATGCCATTATCTCCTGAGTAAATCATAAGGAATAGAGGAAGATATATACAGGAGTAGGCTAAGGTTATGCTACATAACATGTTACTTAAAATACTATATACATCTTTATCCTTACTCGTTTTTATTTTGTATTTGACATTTGCTATGATGATGAATCTTATGGTGAAACTGTGACTTTGTTTTTCCTTCTTTGTACATAGATAAGGACACGCTAAGTAAGTAAGGTTATAATTAGATTTTGCTGTACAGGTCCAACCAACATTGTGACTGCTTGAGTTACATCTCTCACAGCGGCGGCGCGGCCTGTAGTCGTGAGTCGGACAGACGGACACGGCCGGTTCAGTATGGTTGGGCAATTAATTTACAATTTGAGGAGTCTAAAAATACCGAAAAGAAAGACGTCGTTTAACTCTGACTGGACCAAAGAGTGTGGATTCATTGCTAAAAGCAGAAAGGATGAGTTAGGGTAAGACTGCAGTAGCCTATGTGCAAGATATTTTTGGCCAACAAGAAACTATTGATAGAGGACAAAAATACAATAAATAAACCTCCAGGTATGAAGGGGAGGACACACCTAGGTTTTATTTGTGCAGTAAGATCTATTTGTTTTTTGTCAGTTTCATTAGAAGTGAAAGTTTTTATTTACATTCAATTATATGCAGTGTCCTCCTTTTTGGAAATTTGGAAATGGCCACCCTAGAAGTGAGAGGTGAGTGATATGAGTCGAGTCTGGCGGAGGGAACGCACCGGTCTGTGTGGGTTGATGGGGCTGGATGTGAAGGATATGGAGCAGGGTTATGGGAGGTGAGAGGATTGACTGATTGATGGACTGATAGTTTATTGTTGCAAGTAAACAACAAAGGAGAAGGGAGAAGCATGCCATCCCAACCCCCAGGCAGTACAGAGTGTGATTATACAACTAAGGATACATGTGGAAGAGGTGTTAATTGAGTGTTTGGGGGTCAGGAGGGGAGTGTGTTGTGTGTCAGGGTTGTATATGTTGTGTTGATAAAGCGTGTCGAAGGAATTGAATAGTGGAATACGATTAGCACTCATTCTTATTATCTCATTCTTATTCTCTAATTCTCATTCCCCCTCATTTTCAATCTCTCATTTTCATTCTCTCTCTCTCATTCTCATTATCATTCCCCCTCATTTTCAATCTCTCATTCTCATTCTCTCTCTCTCATTCTCCTTATCATTCCCCCTCATTTTCAATCTCACGCATTCTCTCTCTCATTCTCCTTATCATTCCCCCTCATTATCAATCTCTCATTCTCATTCTCTTTCTCTCATTCTCCTTATCATTCCCCCTCATTTTCAATCTCTCATTCTCATTCTCTCATTCTCATTCTCTCTCATTCCCATTCTCTTTCTCATTCTCTTTCATTCTACGGTGCCAAATTGTCGTACTCAACATCTATATTTCCCGATTTCCGACCCAAGAACTATCTCCTCCACCTCAATAACCAGATAAATTTAAAGCTATCGTTAAAACCGTAAATTAATGATGCTTCTTTGCAATAGTCATGGACCAGAAACATGAAAAAGAAAAATAACCCGCTGTTCCTAGTACGATAATTTGACCCCGCTGTTCATTCCTTCCCTCTCCGGCTTCCCGCGTGGAGGAGCTCACAGGTCAGGTCGGCTTATATTTTACCCATTTCTACGCTATTTAGCCATCAGGGAGTCAATTTTTACCTATAATTAGACAGCCCAGTTAATATATATTGTGTGCTTGGGGAAATATTCTACTAATGGCCGGTAATAAGGGTGGGAGGGATGGAGATACTAGGTGGTGTCCATTCGTCCATATTTTACCCATTATTACGCTATTTAGCCATCAGGGAGTCAATTTTTACCTGTAATTAGACAGCCTAGTTAATGTATAGTGTATGCATGGGGAAATATTCTACTAATGGCAGATAATAAGGGTGGGAGAGATGAAGATACTAGGTGGTGTCCATTCGTCCATATTTTACCCATTATTACGCTATTTAGACATCAGGGAGTCAATTTTTACCTATAATAAGACAGCCCAGTTAATATATAGTGTGTGCTTGGGGAAATATTCTACTAATGGCCGGTAACAAGGGTGGGAGGGATGAAAGTAGATATGGCGTTAGGTGGTGTCCATAAGTCCATATTTTACGCATTATTTCGTTATTTAGCCATCAGGGAGTCTATTTTTACCCTTAATTAGACTGCCCAGATAATTTATAGTGTGGTAAGAGAGAAACATCCTACCAATGTCCTTTGATAATGCTGGAGTTATTACAGCAGGGAGTTGGGTGTACTTCTGGAGTTTTTGCCGCAGGGAGATGGGTGTATTTCTGGAGTTTTTGCTGCAGGGAGATGGGTGTACTTCTGGAGTTTTTATAGTAGGGAGTTGGGTGTACTTCTGGAGTTTTTGCCGCAGGGAGATGGGTGTATTTCTGGAGTTTTTGCTGCAGGGAGATGGGTGTATTTCTGGAGTTTTTACAGCAGGGAGATGGGTGTATTTCTGGAGTTTTTGCCACTGGGAGATGGGTGTATTTCTGGAGTTTTTACAGCAGGGAGTTGGGTGTACTTCTGGAGTTTTTGCCACAAGGAGATGGGTGCACTTCTGGAGTTTTTACAGCAGGGAGTTGGGTGTACTTCTGGAGTTTTTGCCACAGGGAGATGGGTGTACTTCTGTAGTTTTTGCCACAGGGAGATGGGTGTATTTCTGGAGTTTTTACAGCAGGGAGTTGGGTGTATTTCTGGAGTTTTTACAGCAGGGAGTTGGGTGTACTTCTGGGGTTTTTCCTGCAGGGAGATGGGTGTACTTCTGGAGTTTTTACAGCAGGGAGTTGGGTGTACTTCTGGAGTTTTTGCTGCAGTGAGTTGGGTACAATTCTGGAGTTTTTACTATGGTGAGCTGGGTGTATTTCTGAAGTTTTTACCACAGTGAGTTGGGTGTATTTCTGGAGTTTTTACCACAGCGAGTTGGGTGTAAATCTAGAGTTTTTCCTGCAATGAATTGGGTGTACTTCTGAAGTTTTTTTTTGTAATTTTGGAGTTTTTACTGCAGTGGGTTAGGTGTAATTCTACAGTTAAACCAAAAAATAAGCATTTCCCTCCCTGGCTGAGGTTATGAGGTTAGCAATCAAATACAATACAAGGTTTCACATTAGCTGGGTGTACATCTTGAGTTTTACCCGAGTGAGTTGGGTGTAATTCTTAAGTAATGCCTAGAACTACAGCAGCAATATGAGGAATATCCAAATGATGTCACAGGAAAGTTTGGGGATTATTAACAAGAGGGTAGCCTACTATTTCAAGATGCTGACTGCTTATTTCTGGACAAAATCTGATACTGTTTTTTATGGAGATAGTTGTTTTTCCAAAATCACTAAATGATTGAATTTTCAATGCTTCTTGTGCTCTCCCCGCTGCCACCTGTTACCACTGGCCCGCATAGTTGACCCACCCCTGCTGCTGCCTTGTCCTGTCCCACGCTGCACATTTCCGCTGCCCTACACCGCATGCTTAATAAATCTGAATTAGCTCAGCCTAATTTAACCTAATGTAACATATCTAATGGGGGGGGGCTTCGCCCCCCTCGATCCCCCTTCTATTTTCCAGAAGTCATTTGTTACTGCATTGCATTCAAGGTCCAAAAAAGACCATTAAAATCCACGGGATTTACACATGATCTACATAGATCCTGTTGCCTGCCTCCATATTCATCCGAGTTTTGTGTTTGTCATGTCTCTTCTTGAAAACCACTTTGTGTTGTATTTGTCGTTTGGAAATACGAGTGTGAGTGTATCTATTGTAAGTATTAACTCGTTAATATTATCCAAAAGTTTTTAGTCGGTAAAGAAAACATTGAGAACAAAAAAGAACTGTTGTACAAACTTTGGAAAAAAAGAAAGCAGTCAAAATACAGGAACAGAACCCACAGTGAAAATATTTGGGACATAAGTACCGTTACAAAGGCTACACTTCACCTCATCAACTGAACAGGACAAACACTTTCCTTCCTAGCCTCTCAGCAATCACCAAGGTCAACACTCAAAAGTAGGAGACAAGATATCAGAGCGTTAATAAAACCAAACTTAACCACGCCCAGCTAATATGGAGATTAACATAGCCATCATGCATTAAGTTAATACTGACACTATATTTTGTATTTTACTTTTCTTATGCAGTGAAATAATCAAAAGCTTTTGGTAAATTAAAGGAACTTCAAGATACTGATGCATGAAGTTTATGAGTGCCACTTAGCACATTGCATTTTGGCAGCAGGGGGGGGTCAGGTTAGGTTAGGTTTAGTTTGGTTAGATTAGAAGTAACAATCCGAATAAAACCCATTTGATAGTAACATATTGCTACTTGATGGTAACCTATTGTTGCTAAAGATAGTAACTGATTGAGTAAAATTGTAACATTCTGACATTCACCTATTTAATGAGTTTTATGTCACCTGCAGGGCACTAATGGGTTCTCTCCTTCCTCAGCAGGCTGTGTTGGTTGCCGTTGACCAGACACAACCGCCATCATGACGTCCCGGTTCTTTATGTCCGACTCCGAGTCGGAGTCTGACTCGAGTGAGGAGGAGATTGTTGCCGAGCCGCCAGGAATCTCATCTTCAGTGTTTGTGGTGAGTTGATTTCCTCCGCTGAGTTCTTTGTTCTGTGATTTGAGGCTTAACCTGCCCACTATAGCTGTCAGTATTTTTTCCGGCAGTAAAGGGAATATAATATAACGGAAGATGCCAAAACAAGTCATCAAAACGAGTGTCAGAAGTGTCTTGATATGCCTCCCTTGAGTTATAGGAAGGAGGAAATGCAGTTGAAGGAAGTCTGTTCGGAGTTTACTAGTTAAAGTGGGAAAATGTCAGAAATGGCTTTTATCATAGCTAAATGACTGTTATTAATAATCCCATTGCAACTGAGATTCTGTGGAGAGTATTTACTTAGTTACACTTCTACATTGGTTGTGTCTTATTTTCTTCAACAGTTCAGTGAAGATGAGGAAGACACCAAAAGAATAGTGCGCTCAGCCAAAGAAAAACGCTATGAAGAACTCAAGAACATCATCAAGAACATCAAGAACTATAAGAAAAACAAGGATATGGCCAGCTTGTTGTCAAGTAAGTTAGCAGTTCAGTACAGCCTTCTCTGGAAAATATTTTGAGTGCAATAAGATAAGCTGTAACTCTGGATGGAGGTATACTGCAGCATTCTGAGGAAAGGTCTTGACTGCCAACTTATCCTATCTTACTCCATCCAACAAAGTGGGAAACTCATTCTTTTTTTATAAGCTTAGCCATTTTAATGGGGCTAGGTTACTGTTATTGTGGGGTAGGTTACTCTTTCTTTGGTTATGCTTTTTTTTATATTTTTTATGCAGTTTGTTACCTAGACTCATCAGACCTAATGTGAGGGGTTTGCAGTTGGTGTCTGGTTGTTTGGGTTCTAGTTTGCTGCATGTGAATACATATGGTTTCAAAAGCAAACTTCATTTTTTTTTTTGCTTTTCAGGCTTTGAAGATGTTTGTCGTGCTTATGCCAAAGCTTTGCCGGTGGTTCAAAAGGAGGAGGGCGGCCGCACCCCGAGGTTCTACGTTCGTTGTCTGGCGGAGCTGGATGACTTCATTCAGGCCGTGTGGGAAGACAAGGCTGGAAGGTAATGGTGCTCCCCTTGCTGCAGAATAGTTTAGCTCTTTCAGTGTGTGTTTTTCTTTCTTTATGAGTATCAATATTAATACTTTGGGGTATATGATCACCTGAACAAAGTTTAATGTCTTCGATGGTAACTAATTATTCTCTTCAAAGGAAAGTTGAGCTTTTTTATTTATTTTTACATGTCCTTGTATATATGATAAAATTTTAAAAAATATACGTTAATTTATTTAATTTGGATACTGTACTTGTCCTCAGAAAGAGCATGTCAAAAAACAATGCCAAGGGCCTGACCACCTTGCGGCAGAAGTATCGCAAGTATGCCAAGGACTATGAGGCAGACATTGCCCTATTCCGGGAAAACCCTGACGCCCCGGACTCTGATGCTGAGGTGGAGCGTGAAGACCAGGAGGACGAGAGTGACGACGACAACTTCATGGATAGTGGACCAGCTGCCTTCGGGAAGGATGTTGCTCCATCCAAGTGAGTTTTATTATTACTATTTATAGCAGTGTTTTAAAATGTGTTGAGGTTAACCCCTTAATGACAACAATGCTGCTGGCATCACATAGTTCTTTCTGATGTAAGCAATGAGCATGACGCCAGCGCTGGAGAGCGAGAAGCTCTCTGGAAATTGAACGGCATGCGTAACTTTTTATCTGTTGATGCTAAGTGACTAACTGGTACCTCTTTTGCCCCTTAGACAACTCTGTGCTAAAAATAGTCTACAGTTCTTGCCTACACATCATGGCATCTGCAGAGCGATTATGTTCCCTCAGCCGAAGCGCCTTTCTTGTATTTCATTATAATAGTGAGTCACATACAGATGGAATAGGCACTAACAGTTGTCTCTCTCCTCAGGGTCACCAGTAAGATCATCAAGGGAAGCGAAGATGAGGAGGACGACGATGATGACAGCATTGATTGGGGTCCTGACTCTGAGGACGAGACTTCCTCCTCTGATGGTGAAGGTGGCATTGACTCCCTCAGGTGCGTAAGGCTCTCCTCTCACAGCATGCCAGTAATGTGTCTGGTCAAGTGGTTAGGGAGAGCATCACACTGTAGTCACATTCAATCACTTAAGTGGCTAATTATGTTGTGGCTAGTTAAATTATTTAGCCTCTGTTGGTATTATTCTTTAGTGGAATTTTATATGTTCAATCAGATCATGTAACCTCATACAGTAAGTAGTTACACTTGTCCACTTTTTCTTAGAGTTCATGAGTCTGATAGGCATTTTGTTCAACTTGGGCAACAAGATCATGGATATTTGGTAAGATTATGTTGATTATGCAGGAAGAAGTTCTTGAAAGATAAGAGGGACCGAGATGACGACGACCTGAAGAAGAAAAAGAAAAAGAGGACCCCAAGGGAGATAAAGACCAAGGACGAGGAGAGTGATGATGATGCCGGCTGGGAGACAGTCAAGAAAGGCTCCTCTATGCCGATGGTAGGGTGATTTATACTTTATTATAAAAAAAAAAGTCAATAAATAGTTTTGATGTTGCAAAAACAGGATTGTTGTGGGGAATGGCAAACATATTCATAGTAGTTTGTATGTGAGAGAATAATGGCACACTTTTGAATATTTATTATAAGGAAGATTGGAATAACATTTATTTGAATTGGTGGGTGAGGGTATTGAAGGAAGAGGCTGATGTCTTCCTTCCCTTGACTTGCAGGAAAAGCCCAAGATGTTTGGGAAAGATGATGAGATCAATGTGACATCAGTCCACAAGAAGCTCAATGAGATCATGGCTGCACGAGGGAAGAAGGGGACAGACCGCAAAGAGCAGATTGAGCTGCTGCACGAGCTCCTTAATGTGGCCAAAGACAACAACTTGGGCCCTGCCATCTATGTGAAGATCCAGTTCAACATCACCATGTCCATCTATGACTACAATCCATCTGTCTCAGACCCTATGAAGACAGAGTTCTGGGAGAAGGTAAGCTTTCATGGTCATGGAGGTGCATTGCATTCACTTCATGAGGTTTCATTAATCAGGTAATTTAGGATAGACGTTGGTTTGTGTTTAAAGAGGACTAGTTATGTTTTAATGATGCACCTTTGTCATATTGAATTACTCATGTGTATTCCTCCAACAGTTAATTTGTTAACTGCAGAAGACTTGTAACAAAGGACTCTCCAATAAACATTGACATTGTAATGATTCAGGTGCTGGTGAAAATTGATGAGCTGCTGGACATGGTGATCGAGAACCCTGAACTGACCATTGGGGAGCAGGTCACCGAAGAGACGGAGAGCCTGGAGAAGGCACCGCTGCTGGTGCGCGGCTGTGTGCTCACCATTGTGGACCGCATGGACGAGGAGTTCATCAAGCTGCTCAAGGTGGGGCTCAGGCTATCGCAGTCCACCTTATTGAGTTTTTCAGGCACGACTATAGTATTTTGCTGTCTGTCTGGTGCTGGAAACTTGAGAACAAGTGGATGTAATTGGAACTTGTATGAATGTACTACATTTCAGTTAATTTCCCTTGACTCCCTTACATTATTTGCTACTCACATAGAGGAGGTCTGCCAGACATTATTTTTAGTCATTATAGTCTGTTTCATTCATTCATTCATCTTTGACGCCTGCTCCTAGGAGCTCCCACCAGGGGATGGCCACGGCAGAAGAGTTTCCATCTCTCTCTATCCAGACACTCCCTCCTTGCCTGCTCAAAGTTTCTCAAGGATCTTTCACCCTCTCCCTGACATACTCCTGCACCCTATCTCTCCATTTCACTGGAGGTCCTCCTCTAACATTCCCTCCCTCTATCTCACTCACATACACCCTCCTGGTCATCTTTCTCTCCTCCATTCGCTCCATGTAGCCAAACCACTTTAAAGTCTGTCGCTTCACTTCTTCCCTTCACCCACGTGACACATTCCAAAACCCTTATACACACTTTCATTACTCATTCCATCCATTCGACTCACACCACATGCACTCCTCAAATAACTCATTTCCACTGCCTGCACTGTAGTCTGTTCCAGTGATGTTTTACATGTTTGTGTAATTGATTTATCTATTTTTTCAGGCTTGTGATGCTCACAGCAATGAATACATTGTGAGTCTGCGTGATGAAATCCGCGTGTGTGCCATCATTGACAAGCTTCTCAAGTACAAGGAGGAGAAGGGCATGCCGGCTGACATTTGCCGGGTGTACCTACGTAAGATTGAACATCTCTACTACAAATATGAACCCCGGGCAGCCAAGCAAGCTGTGGTGAGCATCTTCTCCGTAGAAGAGACAAGCTTAGTGTTTTAAATGATGTTATAATACTTTCGTTCTACTGAGAACTATGAAGCCATTTTTTAATCTGATTAGAATTACTAGGATCATTTTATTGACTTCATCTTCCATTCCTGTGTGCATCATATCTCCTCTGCCTTCCCCAGGGTGATCTGCCCACCACGGATGACACCAGTCTGGCTGAAATGGATCGTCTCTGTAAGTACATCTACGTGCGGGACAACACGGACCGTCTGCGTACCAGGGCGGTGCTGTGCCACATCTATCACATGTCCCTCCATGACAAGTGGTACGAGGCTCGTGACCTCATGCTCATGGCTCACTTACAGGTGGGTGTGCACTCATTTGTTACTGCAGAATCAACACTGGTAGTTTACAATGTTTTGAAGATACAGTTGACAGTTCCAAGTTATTTCTGCACCATTTAGTTATATAGTGAAGTTATCAGTTATATTGGTTGTTGGTTCTGTTTTTTGTTTATTATGAAAAAGAACTTTATCTTTGATTTCACAGACCTCAAAGAAGCTCAGTGCTAGAACAGAAAGCCTTTGCTATGCTTCCTCCTTTTGTCCTTTTTGTGTGTTGTTTAGCTTCTTTCTTCCTGATACACTCAATAGTACTCTTATTTTTTTGTTGTTCTCTCGTTCTTCAAAAAGTATTCCCTTGTATAGTTTTACTTATTTAGATGTAGAAATGGTTTTTATTCCTGTCTTGCTTTAGATTACAGCATGATATTAATCGATTTCTGGCCACCTTACAGGAGACCATCCATCACTCTGACCTGCCCACCCAAATCCTATACAACCGCACAATGGTCCAGCTGGGCCTGTGCGCTTTCCGTCACGGCAACATCAAGGAGGCCCACAATGCCCTGCTGGACATCCAGTCTGGTGGACGTGCCAAGGAGCTCCTGGCTCAGGGACTCCTTCCTCAGGTGAGTTTCTTGGGCAGTAGGCAAATGGCAGTGATATAAAGTATCTCCTGATGTAGATGAAATTTGTGTCCTGTGATGATTTTATATTTTTATCTTCATAGCAAATGCCATTTATATGTTAAGTTCTACAGATTAAGGTATAGTGAATATGTAGTATCTTTATGATGATTTTTATACTTTCGTTCTCCTGACACCTGATGTCACTAGTACACTGAATAATGAGAAGCCTGGAGCAGTGGAAGAGTTATCTACTCGCCTAATATCACGTGAATTTTGTTTCAGCGTCAGCACGAGCGAACTACCGAGCAGGAGAAGCAGGAGAAGCAGCGCCAAATCCCCTTCCATCAGCACATCAACCTGGAGGTGAGGGCTGAGGGGTACCAGCAGGGGGAGGAGGAGGCTCCTTGGCTTTGTGTTGGAGGGAGTGTGTTGGTAGAGATATTTATAGGGCAGTCAGGAAGCTGGAGTGACATTATGGGAAAACTAATGATTTAGCTGTATTAACCTACCTTGCTTTTAGAATTATAACCTATCCTCCTATGCTCTTGTATATCTTTAGTTTGTCAGAGAAAGTGGTTATTCATTGCACTTTTTTCATATTAAGCTTTACAAGTTATAATGTATACTTGTTGAAGCTCTGCTCAGTTGTTCTGTGTTTTTTCTTTTGCTGTTACCCTTACATTCAGCATTACTATATAATCTTTGTTTGTTGTACATGGATGCTCCTGTGAGTGCTGTCTATGGCATGTGTATGATCCTGAGCACCCCTCAAAGACTTCCTCCTGCCTAACAGATGCTGGAGTGTGTGTACTTGGTGTCGGCAATGCTCATCGAGATCCCCTACATGGCCGCCCACGAGTTTGATGCCCGCCGTCGCATGATATCCAAGTCCTTCCATCATCAGCTCAAGAACTCTGAGCGACAGTCTCTGGTTGGTCCCCCGGAGAGCATGAGGGAGCACGTGGTGGCTGCCTCCAAGGCCATGCGCAATGGAAACTGGAAGCAGTGCAGGTGAGTAATGGAAATGGCTTAGCATGAGATGATGTAAATTAAAAGTTAATGTACCTTATAGTTACTGGGGTTAGTTACATGCTTTTTATGTTTTCCCCTTGGTGTATGATGTATGTGGTAATAATCATCATGGTGCAGTGAGTCCTAACATGACTGTCTTCCATCCCTTAAAGAAACCTGCTCCTGAATGACAAGATGAATGCCAAGGTGTGGGACTTGTTCCACGAAGCAGACCGGGTCAGGAAGATGCTGGGCCTCAAAATCCAGGAGGAGAGCCTGCGCACCTACCTCTTCACCTACTCCCACGTGTATGACTCCATCTCCCTGGTGAAGCTGTCGGACATGTTTGAGCTGCCCTACAGCACTGTGCATGCCATCATTAGCAAGATGATCATCAATGAGGAAATTATGGTAAGGGTTGCCACGGTGTTCAAAAATCTGTTGTGCAGCTTTCTTATCAATAGCTTTTGGTAGCTCTGTTGTATACTCTTCAGAAATTTATCCTGAACCCGTACAGCGTTTTGGTATTTTGTAATTTCCTCCCCACCCCAGCGTCGGAGGAAAACCCTTTTTTTTCCCATAAAGCAGCTTAAAACCATGAAAAATTAAGAAATGTTACGTCTTTTTGCTTACCATCACCTAGAAGTCAGTGTTTGGGCCATTTATATCGAGTCGGGAAGCGAAATGGTCATGTTGTTTTCCGTGGACTCTTGGATTTGAGGGTGCCTATCCAAGTAAATCGTTTTCTCTCGACATATTTAGCACAGACTTATATATATTGTTACAGAGTAACTCATTTTGAGCTTTTTGACTGTTCAACTCAATGTACAGTTGCCCACATTTCAATTTCCACATCACAATCCCCAAAACCACCTCCAACATCCACACAAATAAAAAAAGTGTACCCAGAATAATGGCTTCCAGGCTTGCCAGTTATGGCAATAGATGAAATATATTGGGTGGTCAGTATTCCCAAAGGATCAGTCTACTAGGGCACCACCACAGAAATCACCCTTGACACACTTCAGTGATGGGAAGAAATAATACATTAAATACGTACGATGTACGTATCTGACGCTCAATGGTATTAAAAAATATGTACGTCATACGTATCTGACGCTGTATGGGTTAAGCCATGATGTTCTTTATATCTGTCTCTGGCATCCCTCACCTTGGCAGTAAGAAAGGGGGCAACTTGAGGATGATAAAAGATCTGTCATTACTACATTGACCCTGCATTGGTAAGGGAAAATAATTGTCATTCCTCTCTTCAAAACTTCCAGCTTGCTCTTGTCCCCTGTCACTTTCCCGGAGGTTGCCATGGTGGTAGTGTCTGCAATATGCTCATGGCCTTAGTGCCCTTCCTTGTATACCTAATTTTTCACTTAATTGTGATGCATTTCAGGCGTCCCTGGATGAGCCCACGTCCTGCCTGGTGATGCACCGCACTGAGCCATCTTCCCTGCAGTCCCTGTCCCTGCAGCTGGCGGACAAGCTGTACAACCTGGTGGAGAACAACGAGCGCATCCTGGACCAGAAGCCCTTTTTCACCCGCGGCATGCAGGTCAGTGGGGACCCCGGGGGCAGCCTTGCGCTGTGTCAGAGGGATCTTTGGCTTGGTTTTGCCCTCATTGTAATGTCCCATCAAAAATTATTTGTCTTGTGTGTTATTTAATTTTTCACTGGAAGTATATTTTAATGATGATCTTAATACTTTCGTTCTCCTGAGAACTTGATGAAGATGTTTTACTGATGTTTGAACCATCGTGAGTTTTTTCCCCTCTGTGTTTGTGTTTCTGAGTGTGTGGTGTCTGTGTTCCAGGGCGGTGGGTACCGTGACCGCAGGGAAAAGGGCAACTGGGGAGACCGCAGAGATCGGCGAGACCAGAACATCCACCGCCGGGGTGACAGGGACTGAACCCAAAAGGTGGGTATCAGAGTGTGTGGAGGTGTTAAGATTTTGTGCAGTGTTGTTCATTGGGTGTAGTAAATATTTGTTTTGTCTTGGAATGTAGTGGGGACAAATGTGTCTTAAGTGGGCATAAAAGAATCTCAAAGATATTCAGTAGCAAGTAATGTCCTGTCAAGTAGATTTTGTTACAGAAGGAAGGATGATTTAGAATTAAGCCTAACCAAATATTTGTCGTCCTACTTAGTGCTAAGTTAAAAGTTGACAATTGCAATGCCTGCAAAACTCAAGGAATTGTTTACTTCTATTGCCTTTGCAGATTTACTGAATGGCAGCCAAGGACTGTGCATTTTGAGAAGTCTTCAATCCCTCTCCCCCTGAACCCAGACTTTAAAGGTGACTGGGGCCCACACACCCGCCAGACTCCCCCTTCAGCAGCCAGCCCTTGCCTTGGCCTTGTGGGTTGTGGCGATGTGGCAGTGGCAGGGAGGAAGGGAAGGTCGGGTGTGTGGGCCCCATCATTCCACACTCAACGTTTTGCACTACTGATCAGAAGTGAATGAAGCTATGCTAAGATATATCATGATGTTATGCTTTCAAGTTATGAAAAGCTATTGGACCTTAATTAAAGCTTATGGTATGGTAAACAACTTTTCATTACCATTGCAGAATTATATAATAGTTAAAAATAATGTGTTATTCTTTTATTATTTAAGTTTGGAGTAGCAAATCATCCTATCTTCACCTTAGATTATTTAGACCCACCTTGCATGCCCTTCTTTCTTAGATATTCATTTACAGATTCAGTAGAGGGTTTTATGGGATCTCTTTAACCTGGTAGCAGCGACGGGCCAAGTTTGTTGCTTTACCGCGTACCAGCGACGGGCCGAGTTTTTGGCTTGACATAAAGCACCCAAAATAGAGGATGCACCAACTGATCACAAATGCATTGTTATCTATTATATAATGATTTATGTGAGTGATGATTTTATTTTTTTCATTAATTTGCTTAGAGCCTTTAAGAAACATGATCCCTGCAGCTACTGGGTTAAGTTCTGCATCTGAAATAAGTCTAGGATTGAAACACCTTGATAATTATATTAGAGGATATTCTTACAGTTTTATATGAGAGTTTTGAAATTTGTTTATTAACCTGATAGCTTCGGGGATCATGTTTCTTAAAGGCCCCTCTAAGCGAGAAAAATGGAAAAAACTCATCACACGCAAACCATTTCATAATTTATATCAACGCATTTATGACCAGTTTATGCATCATCTATTTTGGGGGGGTTGTATCATGGCAAAAATTTGGCTCGTCGCTGCTACTGGGTTAAATTTAGGTAAGACTTCCTTTTATTTTCATACACTTAGCCTTATTGATTTTCTGTGTGTTATACTACTCCTTTCATGTGGTTCATTCCTCATACCTTCCTGTGGGTCATAGATAGAGAGCAAGGGAGCAGTACATGGGTATAATATTTCGTTCCTTATCAGGGGTTCGAATAATGTCTTCAGTAACAGCCTTGTCACCATAGTTTTGCTCAATTTCCTACATTCTACCTACTGATGACGGTTTTCATTATATAGTTCTAAGCTGTCTGGTGAGTTATATATTTATGAAAGAAATTGCAGACTGAGTATATGAGTTGTATCATTTGCAAATAGTAAATGAGTTGAAGTATTTGCAAACAGTGTATATAAGAGTGGAAGTATTTGTAAACTGAGTGTATGAGAGAGGAAGTATTTGCAAACTGAGTATAGAAGAGAGGAAGTATTTGCAAACTGAGTATATAAGAGTGGAAGTATTTGCAAACTGAGTATATAAGAGTGGAAGTATTTGTAAACTGAGTGTATAAGAGAGGAAGTATTTGCAAACTGTGTATATACGAGAGGAAGTATTTGTAAACTGAGTATATAAGAGTGGAAGTATTTGCAAACTGAGTATATAAGAGAGGAAGTATTTGTAAACTGAGTATATAAGAGTGGAAGTATTTGTAAACTGAGTATATAAGAGAGGAAGTATTTGTAAACTGAGTGTATAAGAGAGGAAGTATTTGTAAACTGAGTGTATAAGAGAGGAAGTATTTGCAAACTGTGTATATACGAGAGGAAGTATTTGCAAACTGAGTATATAAGAGAGGAAGTATTTGCAAACTGAGTATATAAGAGGGGAAGTATTTGCAAACTGAGTATATAAGAGAGGAAGTATTTGCAAACTGGGTATATAAGAGAGGAAGTATTTGCAAACTGAGTATATAAGAGAGGAAGTATTTGCAAACTGAGTATATAAGAGTGGAAGTATTTGCAAACTGAGTATATAAGAGGGGAAGTATTTGCAAACTGAGTATATAAGAGTGGAAGTATTTGTAAACTGAGTATATAAGAGAGGAAGTATTTGCAAACTGAGTATATAAGAGGGGAAGTATTTGCAAACTGAGTATATAAGAGAGGAAGTATTTGTAAACTGAGTATATAAGAGGGGAAGTATTTGCAAACTGAGTATATAAGAGAGGAAGTATTTGCAAACTGGGTATATAAGAGTGGAAGTATTTGTAAACTGAGTATATAAGAGAGGAAGTATTTGCAAACTGAGTATATAAGAGAGGAAGTATTTGCAAACTGTGTATATAAGAGAGGAAGTATTTGCAAACTGAGTATATAAGAGAGGAAGTATTTGCAAACTGAGTATATAAGAGAGGAAGTATTTGCAAACTGAGTATATAAGAGAGGAAGTATTTGCAAACTGAGTATATAAGAGAGGAAGTATTTGCAAACTGAGTATATAAGAGAGGAAGTATTTGCAAACTGAGTGTATAAGAGAGGAAGTATTTGCAAACTGTGTATATAAGAGAGGAAGTATTTGCAAACTGTGTATATAAGAGAGGAAGTATTTGCAAACTGAGTATATAAGAGAGGAAGTATTTGCAAACTGTGTATATAAGAGAGGAAGTATTTGCAAACTGTGTATATAAGAGAGGAAGTATTTGCAAACTGTGTATATAAGAGAGGAAGTATTTGCAAACTGTGTATATAAGAGAGGAAGTATTTGCAAACTGAGTATATAAGAGAGGAAGTATTTGCAAACTGTGTATATAAGAGAGGAAGTATTTGCAAACTGTGTATATAAGAGAGGAAGTATTTGCAAACTGTGTATATAAGAGAGGAAGTATTTGCAAACTGTGTATATAAGAGAGGAAGTATTTGCAAACTGTGTATATAAGAGAGGAAGTATTTGCAAACTGAGTATATAAGAGAGGAAGTATTTGCAAACTGAGTATATAAGAGAGGAAGTATTTGCAAACTGAGTATATAAGAGAGAAGTATTTGCAAACTGAGTGTATAAGAGAGGAAGTATTTGCAAACTGAGTATATAAGAGAGGAAGTATTTGCAAACTGAGTATATAAGAGAGGAAGTATTTGCAAACTGAGTATATAAGAGAGGAAGTATTTGCAAACTGAGTATATAAGAGAGGAAGTATTTGCAAACTGAGTATATAAGAGAGGAAGTATTTGCAAACTGAGTATATAAGAGAGGAAGTATTTGCAAACTGAGTATATAAGAGGAAGTATTTGCAAACTGAGTATATAAGAGGAAGTATTTGCAAACTGAGTATATAAGAGAGGAAGTATTTGCAAACTGAGTATATAAGAGTGGAAGTATTTGCAAACTGAGTATAGAAGAGTGGAAGTATTTGCAAACTGAGTATATAAGAGAGGAAGTATTTGCAAACTGAGTATATAAGAGAGGAAGTATTTGCAAACTGAGTATAGAAGAGAGAAAGTATTTGCAAACTGAGTATATAAGAGAGGAAGTATTTGCAAACTGAGTATAGAAGAGAAAGTATTTGCAAACTGAGTATATAAGAGTGGAAGTATTTGCAAACTGAGTGTAGAAGAGTGGAAGTATTTGCAAACTGAGTATAGAAGAGAGGAAGTATTTGCAAACTGAGTATATAAGAGAGAAAGTATTTGCAAACTGAGTATATAAGAGTGGAAGTATTTGCAAACTGAGTGTAGAAGAGTGGAAGTATTTGCAAACTGAGTGTATAAGAGTGGAAGTATTTGCAAACTGAGTGTAGAAGAGTGGAAGTATTTGCAAACTGAGTGTAGAAGAGTGGAAGTATTTGCAAACTGAGTATATAAGAGAGGAAGTATTTGCAAACTGAGTATATAAGAGTGGAAGTATTTGCAAACTGTGTATATAAGAGAGGAAGTATTTGTAAACTGTGTATATAAGAGTGGAAGTATTTGCAAACTGAGTATATAAGAGTGGAAGTATTTGCAAACTGTGTATATAAGAGAGGAAGTATTTGCAAACTGAGTATATAAGAGAGGAAGTATTTGCAAACTGAGTATATAAGAGTGGAAGTATTTGCAAACTGAGTATATAAGAGGAAATATTTGCAAACTGAGTATATAAGAGGAAATATTTGCAAACTGAGTATATAAGAGAGGAAGTATTTGCAAACTGAGTATATAAGAGAGGAAGTATTTGTAAACTGAGTGTATAAGAGGAAGTATTTGCAAACTGAGTATATAAGAGTGGAAGTATTTGCAAACTGAGTATATAAGAGGAAGTATTTGCAAACTGAGTATATAAGAGAGGAAGTATTTGCAAACTGAGTATATAAGAGTGGAAGTATTTGCAAACTGAGTATATAAGAGAGGAAGTATTTGCAAACTGAGTATCTAAGAGGAAGTACTTGCAAACTGCGCATTTAAGATTAGAATTGTTTGCACACGGAATATAAATCAACGTAATTATTTGCAAACTGAATGGATTTTTTTGCAAACCAAGTATATGATGGGAATTATCTGCTAACTGAGTATAAGTAGAATTATCTTCAGAGTATGTAAGAGTGAAGTCATAATGGATATTGCTGTGGACAAATTAACCTTTTATGTTATTGCTCATGGCCAAAGTGCAGCCCAAGTGCTCATGACTGGTATTACAGTGGACCGTGTTGCTGTGACTACATACTACAATTAGGTGTGATGCCTCTCATAAAAAAGGGGCGGAATGGAAAAATTTGGGCGGCTTTTCCGATACCCTACGCCCCTGTCCACCCAGCAGTGAATGGGTACCAGGTATTAATTGGGGGTTGTGTCCTGTCTCCTATAATTCCTTCCCCTTCTGTCTCTCTCCGGCATATGACCACAGATGTTGCGCCGACTAAACGAAACTTTCCAACTTTCTTGCTCATAAAAACGGTAATTGGAAAGGAATCAAGTTTGAATCTAGATATATCATGTCTTACCTTGGAACAGTCAGGTCTCTTACTGTGAACTGTCGGATGTCTGGTATGCTAAAAAGTAGTGGCGGAAAGTGGCTGTGTGGAGTGCAAGGGAAGTGGAAGATGAACATGTGTTATTTTTATATTAAAAAAAAAAAAAAAAAAAAAAGATTGCCCGTGAGAGAATTCAGAATATGGGAGCTAAAACAAACAACTGTGGCTGTGTGGAATGCAAGGGAAGACGTAAATATATCGTATTCGAATGTTTATAGTAATTAATAATCTAAACACTTGCAATAAGACAATGTTCGACGATCTTTGGTCGCTATACATTTCGTCGCAGACATGACGCTGACAGTATAATGACCCTTCAAAGAACATCCACCATAACTTGGCTCCTTTTTCCCCTGCAAGGTGGAGGTGCAGGTCATGCAGTGTTTCGTTGTCTCATAAGTCGTGGGCGTGGGCGTGGGAAATATGAGAACCACGCCAGCGGAAATCGTGGTTTGACTGAAGATCCACGGAAAATTTGCCCAGTGTAATAGACCCTTAAGCCCCGTCCACACTGTGCCGACTCTGGGCCACGACAACCCATCGACTCCGGAAACACGAGGTCTTGGGTGTGAAATGTTGACATGAAAGGGTCGCACATAGTTTTGCCGACCATATGCGACCCTTCCACATCAACATTTCACACCCAAGACCTCGTATACCCCGAGTTGCTGGGTTGTCGTGGCCCAGAGTCGGCAGTGTGGACGGGGCTTAAGGGGCTATTACACTGGGCAAATTTTCCGTGGATCTTCAGTCAAACCACGATTTCCGCTGGCGTGGTTCTCATATTTCCGTGGTTTTCTGGCGTGTCCACGATCTTCCAAAGCTACGGTAGATTTCACCGAAGGACGACGGTATTACTCACCATCATCATCAGCAGCAATAACAAGAAACAAATGAGAACCACGCTAGCGGAAATCGTGGTTTGACTGAAGGTCCACGGAAAATTTGCCCAGGATTAGTAGCTACGTCGTAACCACAGATTTTCGCTTCCGTTAGTAGCTTGATAAACTGCGTAGCATACCTTGTCATGAGGGTGTGCAACGCTTGATAGAATATTACTGGAGGAAACCAGATAAAAAATACTGCATGAAGACCACGACACACGTCTAGCACATATTTGACGAACTCATTCAAGAGGAAGGTATCAGGACACCTCACGTAATTGACTGCTCTTTCGGCCACCTCTTCGGATTCTTTACAGGAGCAGCGAGTAGCGGGCTTTTTTATGGTTTCCTTTTTTTGTGTGCCCTTGTGCTGTCTCCTTTGCTGTAAAAAAAAAAAAAAAAAAAAAAAAAAATTGTGACACCGAGCCGTATTTTAAGACACCATCGCTTCTCACATCAACTATTTCTAAAGGTCAAAGAGGGGATCAATCTGCTTTTCATGAGTGTTTTTAAGGTTCATGGCACAGAAGAAGGGTCAAACTACCACTAGGGTCATAAAACTACCCCTGGTAAGGCCTACAGCTCCTACGAAAGCCATGTCAAATATGTGAACTTGGGCGACGAAATGTTTTAAAATACGACCCGAGTCATCAGTTGGGCTCTGCAGTTGACGCTTCCGTTTGTGGCTACTTGGCGGCGGCGGCGAATCTCCAAAGCCTCCAAATGGTGTCGTGCGGGTGACCCCTCGTCTCTCAGCCCTCCCCCAGGAAACCCTCGTCCCCTGCCGTCAAGGGGCGGGGCCGGGAGGGGGAAGAGCAGGGGGCGGGGCTGCACTCTCCCAATGGCGCGCCCCAGCCTCGCGGCGGGGCGGGGCTCCGTGTTCCCACGCTCCCTCATAGGCTCCCGAGACTCGCATTCAGCTAAATAGATATTAAAATACCGACTTTTTGAAGGGAATCTTTTACAGGAACCCTAAATGGCAGCGTGTGAAGAGGAAAATAATAAATCGTGACGAAGATGTATTTGTACGGAAGACAAAGTATGGAGTGGGCCAGTGGGGAAGGGGGAGGGGGGCAGGATGAAGAGTTGGGAGTAGTCTAATTAATCAGGTAGGGAGGGGATGATCTGCCTCCAAGGGGTCTGGAAGTTTGCCGGGGGGTAGGGGGGGGGAGATGGTCTGGTCGGTATGCTCAGACGTTTCTGCCTCTCACATAAACTACTTCCAAGGGCCAGAAAGGAGATTGATTGCGTTCTAATGAGTGTTTTTTTAGGTTCAAGGTACAGAAAAATGATCAAAATAACACCAGGGTCATAAATGTACCCCTGGAAAAGCCCAAAACTCCTACGAAAACTGTGTCAAATATGTGTCCTGGGGCGAATGGTTTGAGAATATGGCCCCTGGTTCCTTGACGCATGAAAGTGGCAAACTAATTTCTGCTTCCATTTTGTGTTATGTTACATTTCCGCGGAAGGAGGGCCAGCTATATACTCACGACGCCCAGCATGTCAAAATATACAACTATAGGCACGGATGTATAAATAAAAACCCACGCTGGCGGACGATAGTTATATTCTTAACCAAACAGTTTAACTCTATCGTCTGCCAGTGTGGGTTTTTATTTATACATCAAGAAATAACGTCAGTGTGATTAGCCGCTCTACGTATAGGCACGGATTATGTTATATCCATTTTTTAGAGGCGAAGGTTAATCATCATGTTCTTCCTTCCTCGTGGTGCTGCGCTGAAAGCCTGAGTTGACACTTTCACTGATCCTTATTAAGAGAAGTTCTTATACGTAACTTCTCGAATCCCTGCACACTATATAAATGTACAGAGTCTCATAAACATTGTGAGACGTAAACCCTTTTTTTTTTTTTTTTACAGCAAAGGAGACAGTTGAAGGGCGTAAAGAAAAATATTAAAAAAAAGCCCGCTATTTACTGCTCCTGAATAGAGGTCAAAGGTCACTTCCATAAGAATATCAAATCATATGAGTCCGCAAGAGGCCCTGCAGTCGACCTTTACACTGGGAAGTTCCTGTGAGCCTACCACCAGTTCCCACCCATGAGTTTATCTACCTCAGTGGCGGATCCAGACACATCTACACACTATAGAGTAAGGCGGGGACGACTCGTGTGATCAAACGTTTGAGGCTCTTCTTACGAACGTTTTTGAAGGCCAGAGAGGACCTAAACGTCGGGTTATCATGAGTGTTTTCCCTTTAACTGCGCAGAAGCCTTCCAAAACTATACCGCCGCGGGTTGAGGATACCACCAATGGAAACCCTGACAACTTCTGCGAGCGCCTTATGAAATTGATGGACTAAGGCTTGGAAGAGTTTAACCCGGTAGCTGCGGGGATCATGTTTCTTAAAGGTCCCTCTAAGCGAGAAAAATGAGAAAAAATCATCACTCACGCAAACCGCTTCATAATATATACCAACGCATTTGTCATCAGTTTATGCATCATCTCTTTTTTGGGGGGGTTATATCATGGCAAAAATTTGGCCCCCGTCGCTGGTACACGGTAAAGCCACAAATTTGGCCCGTCGCTGCTACCGGGTTAATACTATGGACCTGAGGCTCGTCGGCTAGTAATTGGTGGTGTGTAAACATTTGCTCACGGACGCGGAAACGAGTCTGCGGTCACGACACACCACCGCGGAGCCGCTCTCTCACACCCAGGGAGCCTTTGTGCCCCTCCCTCCTCCTCCGCCTTTTGAGCGCTCACAAGCAGCATTGCCAGATTATCGTACTCACCACATTGTATTTATCCTTTTTAAGCCCCAAACTTTCGTACCTTACCAAATAACGATAGAAACATAAAGTTAGCGTTAAAACTGTTACTTACCGATGTTGTTTTTTTTGCTATAGTTATCGGTCAGAAACTACGAAAATGCAATGCGATGAATACGATAATTTGGCAAGGCTGCTCACAAGGCATGCTGGACGAGGCTTCGGTGGCATTGTGGGGAGAAGACGTGTTTCTCATTATGTGGTCTGGACAAAATCGCCTCGGAGTCCATACATGAGATACACTTAGCATTAGGTATTCTTATAGACGCTTCCGCCTTTCACATCAACTATTTCCAAAGACCGATGAGGAGACTAATCAGGATCTTATGAGTTTTTCTTCACATTCACGGTGTACAAGCCCTTGACGGCGGATTTCCTACAGTCAGACATCACCAAGCTACAGGAATGGAACAAAAAATGGCTGCTACAATTCAATGAAGAAAAATGTAAAGTCCTGCACCTTGGGAGGGGATATCCAGCACACCAATACCACATGGGAAACACTCCACTATCCACCACAGAGGCAGAGAAGGACATGGGAGTACATGTTACCGGGCTACCAGTGAAAGCCAAATCTGTGCCAATCGCGGCGGATGGGTTGAACTGCCACTAGGCTCATAAAAATACCCATGGAAACGCCCACAATCTCTACGAAAGCCTTGTGAATTGCATGTGCTTGGACGCCGAAATGTGTGTAAGAATGTAGCCCTATAAACCAAACAAGACATTAATAGGGGCTAAGATATGGGCACCTTGGCAAAAAGAGGCAGTCCACACGTCTGATAGGGCGCGAAGGGGCATAGCGAGGGATGACATAGGCCGCGAGGAAGACAGAAAGAATTAACGAACTAAACACCGCTAATTAGAAACGGAAAACTGTGTAACAAAACGCAACGCTGGGCAACTTGACGGCAAAAAGAGCAGCTCACACGTCAGGCAGGGCGCGAGGGGGCAAAAGGAGGGAAAACACAGGCTACGAGGAAGACAAAGAATTAACGAACTAAACACCGCTAATTAGAAAACTATTTAATAAAATGCAATACTGGGGAACTTGACGGTAAAAAGAGGCAGCTCACACGTCAGGCAGGGCGCGAGGGGCCACGGGGAGAGGCGGGCACCGTTAGCGAAAAGGGAGGAGAGGGGCGGCAGAGAGCGAGAGAGAAGGGCGTCCCGCGGGTGCTAAAACGGCGGCCACAATATTCTCCACTCCATTACTCACTTAGAGGCGCCGCTGTGACCGCTGCTTCGCGACATTCCTGCCACGGCGACACAGGAATGTCAGGTAAACGCCACCGCGACGACACCATAATGCGGGTTGAGGCCAATGCAAGTTTATGGCGCAGAATGGAGCGGAGGAGTTACGAGGCGCGGAAGACAATGGCGGGGAGGGACGGGGTCAAAGAACATGGTACTGGGGAGGGAGGGGGGAGAGGGGGTCCTTGCCTCACTGTGGGGGTGCTGGTGGGGGAAGGGGAGGGAGATGTATAGGGAAGCTGTTTGAGGGTGGGGGGGGGTTGTAGGGGCTATGGTGATGGTATTGGGGTGATGAGGGGGTGATGGAGGTGTGAGGGGGTGCTGGTGAAGGTGTATGGGGTGTTGAGGTATTGGAGGGGGTGTGAGGGGGTGTTTGTGGATGTGTAAGGGTGATGGTAGCGGTGTGAAGGGCTGTTGAGGTGGTGTGGAGGTGGATGGGTGATGGTATAGAGGGTGTGAGGGAGGTGTAGGGTGAAGTATGACTCTTAAAGTATACATAGATAGGGTGTGGTGCATGGTTATGGTTCAAGGGTGTATGGGGGTATACATGTCCTGTCTCAGTGTTTCAGGGTGTGAGAGAGGTGTAGGGTGAAGTATGAGTCTTTTAGTATACATAAATGTGTAAAGCAATATCAAGATCCTAATAGTATTCATATAGGGTGTGGTTCAGGGTTATGGTTCAAGGGTGTAAGGGGGTATACATGTGTCCTCTCAGTGGTTCAGGGTGTGGGAAAGGCTACACGATGGCTGTGGTTTGTGTTTGTGGGTAACGCTTAGGGCTGTGACGAGGGGGCGGTGTGTTGTGGTATTCGTGTGTGTGTTGAGGGTCGAGGAAATTATGGGAGGGTGAAATTATATAAAAAAAGAGGAAGAAGTAAGAGTAATGAAGAAGGAAGGAATGGAAGTAGAGAGAGAGAGAGAGAGAGAGAGAGAGAGAGAGAGAGACGAGAGAGACGAGAGAGGAGAGCAAACCAGAGAAAGAAAAAGAAAGACAGCGCAAACCGTAGAGAACAAAACAGAATCAAACCCAACAGAAAGCATAATAGAGAAAGAGAAAAATAGAGACAGGGAAGAAAGCCCTTAGAGAGAGAGAAAGAGAAAGAGAGAGGGAGGGAGGGAGGGAGAGACGGAGACGAAGGAGCGGGCCAATGACGGCTTCAAAGGACCTCTCCTCTAAATAGCATTCTTCGTGACCTCTGCCCTCGAAGGTAAACTGGTGCATTGTGTGTCAGAGGTCGGCGCTAATAACTCCTCCTATGGGCTCCTTCAAGCGGCCGAGGCGGGAGGAGAGGAAGGGAAGGGAAAGGAGGAGAGAGGAAAGGGAAAGGCTGACGAGAAGGGATGGGAGTGAGAAGGAGGTAAGGAAAGGAAAATAAGGAAATGAGAGAGGGAAGGTTGAAGGAAAGGAAGGATGGATGGCAGTGAGACGGAGATAAGGAAGGAAGTATTATAAAGGAAGAAGGAAAGGAGAGTAAAGAGGAAGGGTTGAAGGAGGGAAGGACAGGAGAATAAGGAAGGGAGAGAGGGAGGAGAGAAGAAAGGGAAAAGGAAAGGGAGAGAGAGGGAGGGTTGAAAGGAGGAGGAAGGGAAAGACTGACGGGAAAGAGAAAAGAAAAGAAGAGAGAAAGAGGGAATGAAAGAAGAGGGGAGGGAGAAGGGGTGAGTAAGAGGGAAGGAGAAGCGAGATAAAGGAAGAGGAGAGACAGTAAAAGGAAAGAGGGAGAGATAGTGATGAGAACAGAAGGAAAATATAAATAAAGATTAAAGGGAAGGAGATAGTGAATTTTAAAAGAAAGGAGAACAACGATAAAATGCAAGAAGAGAAAGACCATAAAAGGAAGAATAAGGGAAGGAAAGAAAGATAGAAAAGATGTTTGACCCTTCTTCTTTACTATGATCCTAAAAAAACACTCATTAGAACCCGACTGATCTCCTTTTCGTCCTTTGGAAATAGTTCATGTGAGGGGTCGAAACGTCTGACAGTATATTTTGACAAGGCTTTCATAGGAGTTTTAGGTCATTTCCAGGGGTAGCCTTATGATCCCTCTGGTAGTCTGACCCTTCTTCTTTACCATGAACCTAAAAAAACACTCATTAGAACCCGAATGATCTCCTTAGTTGACTTGAGGGGTGCGTCGAGGCGTCTGACATGAAGTATATTTTGACAAGGCTTTCGTAGGAGTTTTAGGGCATATCCAGGGGTAGTTTTATGATCCCTCTGGTAGTTTGACCCTTTTCCATTACCATGAACCTAAAAAAAAACACCCATTAGAACCCGACTGATCTTCTTAGTTGACTTGAGGGGTGCGTCGAGGCGTCTGGCATGAAGTGTATTTTGACAAGGCCTTCGTAGGAGTTTTAGGGCATTTCCAGGATTTACCATGAACCTAAAAAAACACTCATTAGAATCCGACTGATCTTCTTAGTTGACTTGAGGGGTGCGTCGAGGCGTCTGACATGAAGTGTATTTTGACAAGGCTTTCGTAGGAATTTTAGGGCATTTCCAGGGGCAGTTTTATGATCCCTCTGGTAGTTTGACCCTTCTTCTTTGCCATGAATCAAAAAAAACCCACCCATTAGAACCCGAATGATCTCCTTAGTTGACTTGAGGGGTGCGTCGAGGCGTCTGACATGAAGTGTATTTTGACAAGGCTTTCGTAGGAATTTTAGGGCATTTCCAGGGGCAGTTTTATGATCCCTCTGGTAGTTTGACCCTTTTTCTTTACCATGAACCTAAAAAAACACCCATTAGAACCCGAATGATCTCCTTAGTTGACTTGAGGGGTGCGTCGAGGCGTCTGACATGAAGTATATATTGACAAGGCTTTCGTAGGAATTTTAGGTCATTTCCAGGGGTAGCCTTATGATCCCTCTGGTAGTCTGACCCTTCTTCTTTGCCATGAACCTAAAAAAAAAACACACATTAGAACCCGAATGATCTCCTTAGTTGACTTGAGGGGTGCGTCGAGGCGTCTGACATGAAGTGTATTTTGACAAGGTTTTCGTATAGGAGTTTTGAGCATTTTTAGGGGTAGTTTTATGATCCCTCTGGTAGTCTGACTCTTCTTCTTTACCATAAACCTAAAAAACACACATTAGAACCTGACTGATCTCTTTTTCGGCCTCTCGAATTAGTTAACGTGAGGGGTCGAATCGTCTGACAGTATAGGCTTTCGTAGGAGTTTTTTTGGGCATTTCCAGGGGTAGCTTTATGATCCCTCTGGTAATCTGATCCTACTTCCTTACCATGATCTTAATAAAACCACTCATTAGAACCCGATTGATCTCTTTTTCGGCCTCTGGAATTAGTTGACGTGAGGGGTGCGTGGAGGCGTCTGACAATACCCCCCTGAAGCACACCTCCTCGGCCCTCACAGTTCATCACCAACACCGGGGGTCATAAATCCTCCCCTTGTGGGTGGCCAGCGCCCCTCCACACCCACCCATCACCCCCACGCCCTTACGACCCAATACCACACCACCTCACCATGGAGGCTCACCCTTAGCCACGCGAGAGGGATAGCACTGTCCTCCTCAGTGCCCCTCGCCTCTCTCGGGTCAATGGGCAGCTACTGTGTGATGGGTATGGGGGGGTGGGGGGGTATGTGGGGGGTATAGGGGTAACCACAGGTATTCTATGTCACCACCACCGTCACCATCAACTCCTCGCTTTGGTGTTATGGTGGGTTGTTTAGTACCATCCGCCATCACCATCATCACTATCGCCACCATCATCACGTATTGCGTTAGTTCGGTTTTATTGTCATTTTTATTATTATTTTTGTCATTATTGTTTTTTTCGTCGTTTTTGTTGCTGGTTATGCTCGTTGTTTTGTTTCTAGAGTCTCATCATCATCATCATCATTATCATTATCATTATCATCATCATCACCATCATTGTCATCATCATCATCATCATTATCATTATCATTATCATTATCATCATCATCACCATCATTGTCATCATCATCATCATCATTATCATTATCATTATCATTATCATCATCATCATCATCATCATCATCATCATCATCATCATCATCATCATCACCATCATCACCATCATCATCATTATCATCATCACCATCATCATCATCATCATCATCATCATCATCATTTTACTCTCCACCATGGTCTGTCATCATTATCTCCACCATCACCATCACCATCACCACCGCCATTAGTCAACTTCATTACCTATTACTACCTCCCCCATCATCACCATCATCAACTCCACACCACGACCGTTCACTATTATCCTTGCTCACCGCCACCACCATTATCACCATCATTACCGTCATCAATAAAACCATTCTTACCATACAGAAAACTACTTCACCACTACCCTCTACAACCACCACCACCACCACCACCACTAAAACAACAGCATCAACTTCACCATCATCACATCGCACATCGAAGAGAGACTAGGGAAACAATCTTACAACATCTGAGGAGAGAGGAGAAAAGAGAGGAGATAAAGAGAGAAGAGAAGAGATAGGAGAGAATAGAGGAGAGATGACTTGATTACAATGAAGAGAGTATGAAGAGAGGACAGGAGACTTACCACAATGGAAAGGAGGAAATAGAGGAAGAAAAGAGAAGAGAGGGGGAAGAGGAGAGAAGGGAAATGACAATTATATGTATAAGGAAATGAGGAACAATTAAAAAGAAGGAAAAAGAATTAAGATTTTCGAATATACAAAAGTGGAAGAAGAAGAAGAAGAAGAAGAAGAAGAAGAAGAAGAAGAAGAAGAAGAAGAAGAAGAAGAAGATGAAGAAGAAGAAGAAGAACAAGAAGAAGATGAAGAAGAACAAGGAGGACAAGAACAAGAACAGGATGGAGAAAAACAAGAAGAAAAAGAAGAAAAAGTCAAAGAACAAGAAGAAAAAAGTAGAAGATAAGAAAATGGAGAGACAAGAACAAGAACAAGAACAAAATTAAGAAGAGACAAAAAGAAGAAAATGTAAAAGAACAAGAAGAAAAAGCAGAAGATAAAGAAGTGGAAGAGTAAAAATAACAACAATCTTTTTTCATCATTCTCTCTCTCTCTCTCTCTCTCTCTCTCTCTCTCTCTCTCTCTCTCTCTCTCTCTCTCTCTCTCTCTCTCTCTCTCTCTCTCTCTCTCATCCTCAGCATCCATTTCATCTCCCCCAAACACAGCATCCACTCAACGCAGCTCCCCCCCTCCCCCCCGTCCCGTCCCTCACCCACCCACCCACCCAATCACCCTCCTCGCCACTGTAACCACCGCCCATTACCGCCGGCACCGCTGTAACGAAGCCTGTGGACACAACGGGGACACCACTGGAACATATGAAGTGAAAAAAAGAAGTTATGGTTCGTTGATTGTGTTGTTGTTGTTGTGGTAGTGGTGGTGGTGGTGATGGTGGTAGTGGTGGTGCTGTGGTGTTTGTTACGTGTGTGAAAGTTGTGGTTGTGGTTGTGGTAATAGTAGTAGTAGTAGTAGTAGTAGTAGTAGTAGTAGTAGTAGTAGTAGTAGTAGTATATGTTGTTGTTGTTGTTATTGGTGGTGGACTATGAGAGGAGTGAAAAACGAGGAGGAGGAGGAAGAGGAGGAGGAAAGAAAGAACCAGGGATAAGAGCAGAGGAGGAGGAGGAGGAGGAGGAGGAAGAGGAGGAGGAATAAAAGGAGGAGAAGGAGGGATCACAACGAGTAGATAAATATTTGTCACCACAACAGTAAGGCGCCTCCCCCTCCCCCCTCTCCCCCATCACAAGAGAAGAGGAGAGAGAGGAGGAGGAGGAGGAGGAGGACAGAAGAGGAGGGGAAGAGGGAGGGACGCGGCATAATGTGGGTATCGATGGCTTTTGGGGGGGAGGGGAGGGTAAGAGGGGGAGGGGGGGAAAGGGGGAGGGGTGCCCACTCTCCACTGTTGAGAAGACCATCATAGGGTCTTTGTGGGCCTTAGAACCTTAGTAGGGAGGGAGGGAGGAGGGAAAGAGGAAGGGAGGCCAACGGAAGAATGGAGGGAAGAGGAGGAGGAGGAGGAGGAGGAGGAGGAGGACTGGAGGAGGTGACTCTCACACAAACAAATCTACCACAACTGTATTTTATTTATTTCGTGGGGCGTCGAGGAGTGAGTGTTGGGGGAGTGGGGGAGGGGAATGGGCGTAGGAGGGGAGGGTGTGCGGGTGGGGTGGGGTGGGGTTGGGTGGGGAGATTAGGTGGGTGGGTGGGGTGGGATAGGGTTGGGTGGGGAGATTAGATGGGTGGGTTGTGGGAAGGATGGGCGGGTGGGGTGGGGTGGGGTTGGGTGGGGAGAATAGGTGGGTGGGTTGGGGGAAGGGTGGGCGGGTGGGGTGGGATAGGGTTGGGTGGGGAGATTAGATGGATGGGTTAGGGGAAGGGTGGGCGGGTTGGTGAGTTGGTGGGTGATCGGTGGTGATGAGATGAATGGGTGGCGGAGAGCTATGTTTTTGTGGTGGTGATGGGGCGTGGTTCTGGTACATCATCGCGGCAATGGCTTCTTGTACATTCTAAATACATGCAATTCGTTTCTGAGGCTCATTCTCAAACGTATCGGGGCTCAACACACCTAGGTTGGTTTTATAAGACAGTTTCGCTTCTAACATCATCTATAACATAAAACTACTCACGGAAGTACCCACAACATCCTCTACGAAGGCCTTATCAAATGTAGATGTGTGACCCAGAAATGTTTGACAATATGGGCTTATATGAGTTACGAATTACTTAATCGCTCAATAATTCTGGTCAAAGAGGGAGGCAATTGAGTTTTTGTGAGTGTTTCTTTAGGTTCATGGTACAGAAGAAGGGACAAACTACCATCAGGTCAAAAAATACTCCTGGAAATGCCCCAAAGTCCTAGGAAAGCCTTGTCAAATAGGTGAACTTAAGCGACAAAATGTTTAGTAATACGCACCCTACAAATCGTAAGGCTTGCATAGAGGTTGTGTTAATATTTCCATGGGGAGTCTTCTAAACCTTGTGATAGTTTGACAAGGCTGCTGCTGCTCTATGAATCTGATGTGCTATTTATTTTTTTAATTTTTACAACAAAGGAGACAGCTCAAGGGCACGAAAAAGGAAACAATAATTAAAAAAGCCCGCTACTCGCTGCTCCTGAATGAGAAACCTATGAGAAACTTATGAGAAACTTATGAGAAACCTATGATAAACTTATGATAAACTTATGATAAACTTATGAGAAACTTATGAGAAACTTATGAGAAACCTATGATAAACTTATGAGAAACTTATGAGAAACCGACTAATCTCCGTTGTGGCCTTTGGAAGTATTTATTTATTTATCTATTTATTTATTTATACAAGGGTGCTCTTCGTCTATCAGTGTTTCAGAGGAAAACGTTTTATACTTTTCATTATCTTTTTTTCATCTATAGGTAAAGAATACATAATATAGACATACATTTTGATACATTTTAATTTTAATACAGACATACATTTATTTATTTATTTATTTATTTATACTAGGGTGCTCTTCGTCTTTTTTTTTTTTTTTTTTTTTTTTTTTTTACGTCTCTGCCTATTGCGCCGGTAGGCTTGCTTGAGGGGCCTGGATGGTATTCGGCCCCAGCCCGTCATGGCGCAGGCAAGTGTTTATAGTGGCGCCATCTTCTCTTTTAGTCTATTAGTGTTTCAGAGGAAAGCGTTTTATTCTTGTCATCATCTTTTTCCATGTAGGTAAAAAATACATATATAGACATACATTTTACAGAGAACGATACATGAAAGTATAATAGGAGGATACTGAGTGTGTGTTTATATATTACTTAACCCGGTAGCTCCAGGGATCATGTTTCTTAAAGGCCCCTCTAAGTGAGAAAAATGAGAAAAAATCATCACTCACACAAACCATTTCATAATATATATCAACGCATTTGTGATCAGTTTATGCATCATCTATTTTTTGGGGGGTTTATATCATGGCAAAAATATGGCCCGTCGCTGGTACACGGTAAAGCCACAAATTTGGCCCGTCGCTGCTACCGGGTTAAGATAAAAAATTTGTATAACGAGTTAGAATTAGCTCAGGTGTTAGGCTCATATTTGCAGACGCTTTTCAAAGTCCACAAATGAGATTAGTCTGATTTTCGTGAGTATTTTTCACGTTGATGATGCAGCCTCAGCCTTGTCAAACTATCAATAGGCCCATAAAACTACTCACGGAAGCACCCACAACATCCTCTACGAAAGCCTTATCAAGTGTAGATGTGTGAGCCTAGAAATGTTTGAGAATATGTGCCTATATGAGTTACAAATTAGTTAAACGCTCAATAATTCTGTTGCAATGACATACAATAACTCAATCATGGGGTATATATTAACGTGAATCATCTCTGTTCGTTTCGTCGTACAATAACTCAATCATGGGGTATATATTAACGTGAATCATCTCTGTTCTTTTCGTCGTACAATAACTCAATCATGGGGTATATATTAACGTGAATCATCTCTGTTCATTTCGTCGTACAATAACTCAATCATGGGGTATATATTAACGTGAATCATCTCTGTTCTTTTCGTCGTACAATAACTCAATCATGGTGTATATATCAACGTGAATCCTCTTTTTTCATTTCGCCAGGCTACCATCTCGTCGCTGTGATTCGCTTGGTCCTGTTATGGGTAAAGACGCCGGGATAACCTCTTCTTTAGCCTCCTCATCCACGGCGCTGCATCTGAGGTAAGAGCCGACGACGTACCGATAAGACTGATTACGTGACTTCCCTTCTTCCAAACAGTCCATGAAGTGTTGGTTGTAGTTTATAAAGCCTCGGTGTTACGTGAGTTCCCTTCTTCTATGCAGTCAATGAAGTGTTGGTTGTAGTTTATAAAGCCTCGGTATTACGTGAAGTGTTGGTTGTAGTTTATAAAGCCTCGGTGTTACGTGACTTCCCTTCTTCTATTCAGTCAATGAAATGATGAGCTCCGGGGGGCAGCATGAGCCATGCAAGATGGCGCCACTATACAAACACTTGCCAGCGCCACAACAGGCTGGGACCGACCATCAGGCCCCACTAAGAAAGCCTAAAGCGGAAACGTAAAAAAAAAGTCATACATAATGGCAGCCACTCTAAATATAATTCTTCTGCGCCACTAACGGGCTGGGGCCCCCCATGAGGCCTCTCAAGAGAGCCTACCGGCGCTATAGGCTGCACATAATAAAGAAAAGAAAACTAAACCATTTTATATTTCGTTGTCATATCTGATATATATAAACTCTCTCTCTCTCTCTCTCTCTCTCTCTCTCTCTCTCTCTCTCTCTCTCTCTCTCTCTCTCTCTCTCTCTCTCTCTCTCTCTCTCTCTCACTTGGTGTGTGTGTGTGTGTGTGTGTGTGTGTGTGTGTGTGAAGTTGTGGTGAAAATAAAAATCGATCTTGGTCTCAGGGTTCTCGGGGCCAGCTGAGCCGCGCCCCGCCCCGAAACAGAGGAGCGGGTGGAAAAGGGGCGGGTGGCAAGAGGGGGGACACAGGGGGAAGCATGGGCGAAACGCTTTGTATTACCCCACAGCACACGTGTTGGCGTCCTGCACGGTGCAACGCTGGACGAGGTGCCTATTTATAGCTATTTTTTTTATGGCTCTTTTTTGTTTTAGTTTCATGGAACATCTGCGGCACTCCATTGGCAGCGTCACCAGATTATATTGCACTTATCGGGTCCAGCCCCAAAACTGTCATACCCGCAGAAATAACGCTAGTCAATTACACGTATTATTAGAACCGTTTGTTACTAATGTTTTTTTGTAATAGTTGGGGGTCAGACAGAAGGAGAAGAAGAAGAAGAAGAAAAAGAAGAAGAAGAAGAAGAAAAAGAAAAAAAAAGAAAAAGAAGAAGAAGAAGAAGAAGAAGAAGAAGAAGAAGAAGAAGAAAAAGAAAAAGAAGAAGAAGAACAAGATGAGTACGAAGAAGAAGAAGAAGAACAACAACAACAACAAATGAAAAAAAGAGGAAAAATTTGGAAGAAAAAAACCCGTAAAAAAAGTGAAAAACAAAAACAAAACAAAAAGAAGGAAGAACAAGAAGAAAATCGAAAGAACACACACACACACACACAAAAAAAAAGAAAGAACAACTCAAAGTAATGAGGATTAGCTAGTCTGGGAACGCAATATTTCAGGCTCGTGTGTGTGTGTGTGTGTGTGTGTGTGTGTGTGTGTGTGTGTGTGTGTGTGTGTGTGTGTGTGTGTGTGTGTGTGTGTGGCTGACGGCGAAGCAGCATCTGGTGACTCTCGCCGCCAGCTACCAAACCAGACATTACGTGATGAATCCCTCCCAGGTTTATCACACCACTGGGCACGTTATGACGCCAGCACGGACTAGCAGGCAACCGCGGCTCCGTCATGTCGCGGCTGGCGGTGATGCTGACGCTGCGTGATGCCGTGATTTTAACGCTGCTGCCGTGCGCTCCCCCGCCCCCCGCCCCGTTCCCGCCCCGCCCCGCGCCGTGCTGCTCGTGTGTGCGCCGTGCCCCCTGGGAGAACGTGGAAAGGCGACCAGAATGAGGTTTTAGCCGTGGCAAAATTAATACGAAAATAATGGTAGTCGGCGCCCGGCCAATTAGCCACGGGTGTCAGGCGCGGTGATGTCTCAATCCCGAGCTGATTTTGGCCAATATTCGGTCGCTTGGAAGGCGCCGACCAGACCCGTTGGGAATTTGGGCCGAAAATGATGGATTTCTAGCGGCTATTGAGGCGAACAACTTAGGGCTCAACAGCGGGCCTTGTGTGGAGGGTTTTATACAGTGGGGGAGGACGGACGCCCGGCCTCCAAGGGCCTCGAATTTCAATGGTAACTTATTTATGATGATACGGAGGAGGAGGACGCGATGGGAACATGACGAAGACGATTGCCCACGGAATGAACGCCGCCATGGGTGACCAACACTTGCTCCTTGCTTTCCCGGGCGGAGTGGAAAATTTTAGGCGGCTTTTCCGATACCCTACGCCCCTGTCCACCCAGCAGTGAATCGGGGGCTGTGTCCCTTCTCCTTCTGTCTCTCCGGCATATGACCACAGATGTTGCGCCGACTAAACGAAACTTTCCAACTTTTTCCTTCTTGCTTGTACCGTCCGAGCCTCAGAACGCCAGAAATGTGTCCCACGAACCCAAGAAACGAAGGCCGAGAGTATAACAAGACCGAGGGGCGAGAGGCGCGCCATTAACCGCGCCACTAACAAGGGCCGCGGCGGCTCTGTGGCCTCAATTAGACACGCCTGTCAACGCCCTCACAACTCTTTGGCGGGAAAAATTCAAAGGCGTCCATTTGTTACTACCGGTCTTTGGCCTTTATGTGGAGCAAGAGAGAGTGGGCCGCCGCCTCCTCCCCCGCCTCGCCTTCGTCCTCGTCCTCGTCCTCGTCCTCGTCCTCGTCTTCGTCCTCCCTTATGTTCGTCCTCACCCTTGTCATCGTCCTTCCTTTTTCTTGCTTTATCTTCGCCTTCTTCCTCGTCCTCGTCCTCATCCTTGTCATCGTCCTTCCTTTTGCTTGCTTTATCTTCTCCTTCCTCGTCCCTGCCATCGTCCTCGTCCTCCCCTTGTGTTCGTCTCATCCTCGCCCTCATCCTCGTTCTCGACCTTCCTTCGCCCTCGTCCTCGCCTTCATCCTCTTCCGCACACGCTCTCACACACGCACACACGCACACGGCAATGGGGGGTGGCTGGTTGACGGGGCGGGTGGCTGGCGGGGCGTCGGGGAGGCAAACCTGTGAAGGCGCCGCCAGGTTGAGCTCCTTTGTCTCAGGTGTTGAGGCATCTGGCGGTAATGAGGCGGGCATTGTGGGCGGGCAGCGCTAATGGCCGCCTCTTTGTCACCCCGCGCCCAGCACCTGCACCGCCTGCCGCTAATTATTCCTCAGGTGTGAATGGCGCATAGTCTCGGCCACATGGACCCGCCATCAGGTAGGGTGTGTGTGTATGGTGCCACGGGAGGGAGAGAGAGAGAGAGGGAGAGAATGAATGGAAGGAGAAGGGGAGGCGGGAAAGTGAGGGTAAGAGGGAGATAAACGGAAGAAAGGAAGTAAGGTATATCTGATTGAAGAAAATAATAACAAAAATTGAGTTAAATACGGTATATATGTAAATAAAAAAAATATATAAAAAGGATAACAAGGCAGAATAACAAGATAGATATACGTATTTAGCTAGATAGATAGATAGATAATGTTATAGATATAGAAAGATCATTAATTTTGGCAGCTTTTTTGGTCTTAGTTCAGAGGAAATGCTTATTGGAGATACTCTTTTTTTATTTTATTTTATTTTTGTTTACCTCTTCCTCGTCCTCATCCTTGTCATCGTCCTTCCTTTTGCTTGCTTTATCTTCGCCTTCTTCCTCGTCCTCGTCCTCCTTTGTGTTCGTCTCATCCTCGCCCTCTTCCTCGTTCTCGACCTTGTTCTCCTGTTCTCTCTCTCTCTCCTTACCTCGTCCTCGTTCGCACCTCAAATCTCCCCCTCGCCTTCCTTCCCCTTTGAACAGGAAAAAAATGTACATCGATAAAAAGAGACAGACCTATAAACAGACAGTGACATAAACGGATTAACATGCCCAAAAACGACGAATGGAGTGGACGAATGGAGTGGGACGAATGGAGTGGGAGGGCTTTAGTAATTTCCAAGGAGATGCGAACGCTGGAGGCAAAGTTGTAATATCTGTCGCTGGAGTGTTTGTTACTGTTCTCACGAAATCACGAAAGCATTGACTAAGACCGAGAAGTTTATGAAAATATGGAAAATTATCGCCTCTATTGACTCTAGTTTTGAATTGTCTAGTCAGGCTTACCGTTATTAATATATCTGGGAGCGAATTTTATCTACATATATGCAAGGGTTGTGTGGAGGGAAGGACCTATGTGCAGAGGGGGCGTGGTCTCTGGGACACATGCTACAAAGTCAGAGTGAAAAACGCGTGCCTATAATCAGTATAATGTAATTCCCTCTCATTCCGTTGTCCTCTCCTCCCCCTTCTCCCCCTTTCTCCCCCCTTCTCTCCCCACGGACACGTTTATATTCCTACCCCCTCCCCACTCTCCTTCTCTCCCTCTTCTCTTTCCTCCCCACTCTCCTTCCCCTTCCTTCCTGAACCACATACATACACTTTTATTCTACTCTCTCCCCACTCTTCTCCTCCCCACTCTCCTCTTTCTCCTCCCCTCTCCCCCCCCAAGCACACGTATGTATTCCTGACACTCCCCACTCTCCTTCTCTCCCTTTTCTCTCTCCTCCCCACTCTCCTTCTCCTTCCTTCCTACCCCCTCCCCACTCTCCTCTCCCTCTTCTCTCTCCTCCCCACTCTCCTTCCCCTTCCTTCCTACCTCATACACTTTCATTCTACTCTCTCCCCTCTCTCCTCCTCCTCCCTCTTCTCTCCCTTCCCCTTCCCTCCCCACCACGCACACGTCTAAATTTTACCCCTCCCCCCCTTCCCCCCCTCCCCTCCCAACCTCCCCCACCCCACCCCCAGGTCAAGGCGCGCCATCCATTCATATATAGAGCCGCGAAGGAAGCGTTTCTGGTCCAGTTGTTGTTGGTGTGAGTTTTGGGGTTGATGTTTGATGCGTCATGTTTCGAGTGCCCCAACAAGGCGACAATGGGCTTCGGCGGGGGGGAGGGGGTGGTAGGGGGCAGTGGGGGGTAGGGGGTGTAGGCTCGGCGGTGGCTCTCATGTTAACCGAGTGTAAAGCTTCCATTGTGGGCTAACATGCCTGGCCCCTCACCTCCTAACCCGCCTCTCTCCTCTTGGCTCTTCTCTCTTCGTCTCTCCTCTCTTCTCTTTTCCTTCTCTTCTCTTCCCTTTTAACTTGCCTCTTTCCTCGCCTTTCCTTTCATTTCATCTCGTTTCTCTCCTTTCCTAACTCGCCTCCTTCTATTTTCCTCTTTTCTCTTCTCCTCTTCTCTCTTCGTCTCTCCTCTCTTCTCTTTTCCTTCTCTTCTTCCCTTTTAACTTGCCTCTTTCCTCGCCTTTCCTTTCATTTCATCTCGTTTCTCTCCTTTCCTAACTCGTCTCCTTCTATTTTCCTCTTTTCTCTTCTCCTCTTCTCTCTCTTCTCTTCTCTTCTCCTGTTCTCCACTCTCTCGTCTCTTCTCCTCTTTATATACTACTACTAATCTCTTCTCTTCTCTTTTCCTCTCCTCTCCTCTCTTCTGAAGTTCCTATACTCGACTTTTCTCCTCTCCTCTCCTCTGCTTTCCTCTCCTCTTCCGTCTCCTCTCGTCGTCTCTCCATGCACTTATTTCCTCTCCTCCTCTCTCCTGTGATCACTTCCTCTCCACTTCTCTCCTCCTCCTCTTCTCCTCCTTCCTCTCTTTTATTTTGTGTGTTTTACTGCAGACTGCTTCGTTTTCTCTCTCGCTTTTTTTTTCTTTCTTTTGGTCCTCCTCCTCCTCCTCCTCCTCCTCCTCCTCTTGGCTTTTAGTTCTTGTTCTTCTTCTTGTTCTTCTCGTTCGTGTTCTGTTTCTGTTTTTCTTGTTCTCATTCTGCATTTCCATTTTTCTGCCTACTCGTCCTCCTCTTTTCTCGTTTTTCTTCTCATATACTTTCCGTCTTAATCTCCTCCTCCTCCTCCTCCTCCTCCACCTCCTCCTCACATATTTCCCTCAGTTCCACATATTTCTCCTCTTCTCATTCCTCTCCTCTGCTCTCTCTTCCCCTCTCCACCCTCCCTGATCCTCTTCCATCATCTTGCCACGCCTATCTTTACCCGGGGCGGTCGTTTAACACACACCCTCGTCATTGATTTCAAGGCTGCAGTTCATTCGATTCTATATGTGTCTTCGTATGTGTTATTCTCATGGATATTCTTCTTTTTATCATTTGTTTCCTTTTCCTCCTTCTCCTCCTCCTCCTTCTTCTCTTCGTCTTCTTCATTTTTCTCCTCCTCCTCCTCCTTTTTATCCTCTTCCCTTTTCATGTTTTTTTTTTATCATCTTTTCCTTTTTTTATTTATTTCCATATTTCTTTATTTTTCTTCTTGTTGTTATTGTTTCTTCTTATTCTTTTCCTTGTTCTTCTTCTTGTTCTTGTTGTTTATGTTCTTGTTCCTCTTGTTCTTCGTCTTCTTTTTCTTCTTCTTCACTTAATCTCCTCCTCCTCTTCTTCCTTTTCTTCTTTTATATTTCTTTCCATTTTTCTTTATCTTGTTACTGTTCTTACTCTTTTCCTTGTTCTTCTTCTTGTTCTTGTTGTTTATGTTCTTGTTCCTCTTGTTCTTCTTCTTCTTCGTCTTCTTCGTCTTCTTATTCACTTAATCTCCTCCTCCTCCTCCATCAGTAGCTGCTTCTGTCGTGTTTTCCCTTCCTCCCGCCTTCTATAGAGTGTTTGGGAGGGACAGGTAGAGAGGTAGGGAGGGAGGGAGGCAGGTAAGGAAGGGAGGGAGGCCGGGGGGTAGGGGGGAGGAGGAGGAGGGGGAAGGCATAATGGCGGGTAAGCTGCTTTGTGTAATGTTTGGGCAGCGTCGCCTCTTGACTCTCATCACTCACTAGGCGTCAGGGATCCGGCTAATCCGCGCTAATCCGCAGTCATCCCTCTCCACAACACTCGTCTGCGGACCTCGTTACGGAGAACACTGACCTGACCCTGTACCTGACCCTACCTGACCCTCCTTCCCACTCACTCACTCACTCATTGACCCCCCCCGAAGCTGCGTCTGGTCACACTCTCTCGGCCACGCTCAATCACGCCGCCGCTCCCTCCGACCCTGCCCCGACCGACGCCTCGCCTCGCTGGGTCCTCGGGTTTAGTGACGGCAGGAAGTCTCTGGTGATGTTACAGGGACACGCTTATTGGGTTCGAGGAGTGTTTATCGAGAAGAGTCTTTTGCGTCCTGAAGGGGAGTGAGACAAAAAAGTGATAGGTAGATAGATAGACAGATAGATATAGACAAAGATGAATAGATAGAGATATAGTTACACAAAGTTTTTTTTTTACAGTAAAGGAGACAGTTCAAGGGCGTAAAAAAAAAGAAAACATTATTAAAGAAAAAAAGGCAGGAGGAAATACAGATGAAGGAAGATTGCTCCAGAGTTACCAGCGTGAGGGATGAAAGAGTGAAGATGCTGGTTAACTCTTGCATAAGGGGTTTGGACAGTATAGGAAAGAGCATGAGTAGAAAGTCGTGTGCAGCGGGGCCGGGGGAGGGGGAGATATAGATACAGATAGATAGATAGACAGAGAGAGAGAGAGGAGAGTATAGTATTTTCCGAACTAACTCCACAATATGTTCCAGTCGATGCACATCTAGTTACACGAAGCCTAAGTTTGATGTCTAGCTATTGATGTTTTTATAGTTTTGTTTCTGTATGGACTCTTGGCATCTCTATTTTTTTTTTTTTTATGTATGGGAATATGAGTTTTTTTTTCTTTTTTTTTTTACAGTAAAGGAAACAGCTCAGGGGCAAACTCAAAGGAAGAAACAAAAAATGCCCGGAGAAACAAACAAACAAAAAGCCCTTGATCTCTTTACAGTAAAAATAGACAACTAGATAAATATATACATAAGAATCAACGCAAAACTTGTATAGCCACAGACTGCAGGGAGTGTGTGTACCGCGCTGAGGATGTGTGGAGGCGAAGACGTGACAGCCGGCTTTTTTTTATGTTTTGTTTAATGTTGCTTTTTATTTGCCTTGACCTGCTTCCTTTACTCTGTTCCTTTTATAATAACGGAAGCAGCTTAAGGACGAAAAAAAAAATAGCCTTAAAACCGCTGTTCCTGTAAATAGAAGGTATACTATAGTTTGAGTGGCCGAAAGAGAGGGTCAGTTTCGGGTGGAGAGGTGTTTTGATACGCCTCTCTTGAAAGTTCTCGTAAAACCTTTGAATATGCAGAATTAAAGTGCTCATTTTTAGAATTTTAAGATACAGCTGTTTCTCCTGCAATTAAAACAGCGTGAGTGGCCGAAAGAGGGTTAGTTTCGGGTGGAGAGGTGCCTTGATACGCCTCTCTTGAAAGTTATCGTAAAACCTTGAAAATGCAGGATTAAAGTGCTCATTATTAGATTTTTAAGATACAGCTGTTTCTCCTGCAATTAGAACAGCGTGAGTGGCCGAAAGAGGGTCAGTTTTGGCTGGAGAGGTGTCTTGATACGCCTCTCTTGAAAGTTCTCGTAAAACCTTGAAAATGCAGGATTAGTGCTCATTATTAGATTTTTAAGATATAGCTGTTTCTCCTGCAATTAGAACATAGCGTGAGTGGCCGAAAGAGGGTTAGTTTCGGGTGGAGAGGTGCCTTGATACGCCCCTCTTGAAAGTTCTCGTAAAACCTTTGGAAATGCAGGATTAAAGTGCTCATTTTTAGAATTTTAAGATATAGCTGTTTCTCCTGCAATTAGAACATAGCGTGAGTGGCCGAAAGAGAGCGTTAGTTTCGGGTGGAGAGATGTCTTGATACGCCTCTCTTGAAAGTTATCGTAAAACCTTTGAAAATGCAGGATTAAAGTGATTTTTAGATTTTTAAGATATAGCTGTTTCTCCTGCAATTAGAAGACAGCGTGAGTGGCCGAAAGAGGGTTAGTTTCGGGTGGAGAGGTGCCTTGATACGCCTCTCTTGAAAGTTCTCGTAAAACTTTGAAAACTTTTTATTGAGGTGTTGATTATAGGATTCTTGAGGGAGTTTAGCGTGTGACTGTCTCAACATCTTATTAACCAACACAGTATTGCTATAGACAAGAACTGAACAAATTATATATATTCAATAATAATAATAATCAAGACACTTTGCCAACCGCCCTTCTCATCTGCAATCACTCGTTCTATACACACTTATATATTGCAGGACCATCTCGTAGCAAGCTTTTTTTTTTTTTTTGTGTTGTTGTCACTGAGCTGCTTCCATTGCTGTAAAAATTTCTGCAACAGCCTTCAATCAGTCAGTCAATGAGGGCATACTCCGGGGGTCGCGTCGCCTCGCCCACCTTATCGACGTCTTCCTTTGCCTGTATCACCGTCTTCCTGGGATAATCGGATAGAGAGAGAGAAATAAAGGAGTATAAGAGAAGGAGAATAAGGAAAAGAAGAATAAGTGAGAGGAGGAAGAGGAGGAGGAAAAGGAAGAGTAGAAGAATGAATAATAGGAGGAGGAGGAGGAGAATAAGTGAGAGGAGGAGGAGGAGGATCAGAACGTGAGGAGGATCTAGGAGGAGGAGAATGAGTAAGGGGAAAATGAGTGAGAGGAAGAGTAGGAGGAAAAGAAGAATGTGTTAGAGCAGGAGGAACACAAAGTAACACAAAGGAAGAACAAACAACAGCAGTCCTGATGGTCCTTACGAGGCTGTTTGTGGTGGAAGAAGAAGGACTGCAAAGGCGAAGGAGGAGGAGGAGGAGGAGGAGGAGGAGCAAGAGGAAAGGAGGAGGCGGAGGAAGGGTCGCGGTGTAAGGGTTTCCTCGTAATCACTCAGCGGGAGAGAAAATGGCGGTCGAGGGAGTGAGGGGCGCTACCGTGTGTGTGTGTGTGTGTGTGTGTGTGTGTGTGTGTGTGTGTGTGTGTGTGTGTGTGTGTGTGTGGGCAGGGAAGGTGTTCTTGGAGATGCTGCTGTCATTCCTGCCTCTTATTTTTGTGTTCGATGTTGCTGTTGATATTTTTTTTAATTTATTGTATTTTGTTGTAATTGTTGTTGTTGTTATTATTATTATTATTATTATTATTATTATTATTATTATTATTATTATTATTATTATTATTATTATTATTATTATTATTATTATTATTTCTACTATTAGTTGTTGTTGTTGTTGTTAATGTTGCAGTAGTAGGAGTATTATTATTCTGATCACATTTGTAATATTTTTTTTCATCGCCAGTCAGCATCCTCCTAACTCCATAACAGGTCTGCACAAACACCTTTTACTGTTAAATAGTTTATTAGACTAATGACCAGCATAACAACATAAATAAGTATCAACACTATGTACAGGGGGCGGGCGTCGTCAGGGCTGAGGGAAGGCGTGCAGCTGCTGCAGCTGCTGCAGGCGGTGCAGGAATGGGTGCGAGGCTGCCAGGGTGGCGGCGAGGGGCGGCATGAAGGGCGGCGTGAGGCAGGGCGGCAGGGGCGGGGGCAGCGGCAGGTGCATGGCGGGGCCCTGCGGCAGCCGCTGGTGGGTCCTGACGTGCTTCTTGAGGTGGTCCTTGCGGCCGAAGCGTTTGTCGCACAGCGGGCACGGGAAGGGCCGCGCCCCGCTGTGGATGCGGCGGTGGCGCGTCAGCTCCTCGTTGCGGGTGAAGCGCTTATGGCAGCCCTGGTGGCCGCAGACGAAGGGCCGCTCGCCCGTGTGGATGCGGAGGTGGCCTTTGAGCTGCCCTTTATTGCTGAAGGCGGAGCCGCACTGACTGCACCCGAACCTCTTGGGCCGCGGCCGCCGGGCACACACTCGCTCCACCTCAGACGCCGGCACCAGCACGTCCAGGAGCGGCACTAAGGGGCCGGGTCCTGTGAAGCTGCAGAAAGGGCCGCCCAGGCCCGCGAGCCCCTGGAACATGGGGTTCCCGGGCAGCCGCGGGTTGTGCCCGAGGAAGCGCGAGGCCGCCGCCTCCACCTTGCTGCCGCCAGCTGCCGCCGCTGACGCCGGCGGCACGTCGTGGCCTTCGGTCCTCGGCATCTTGTGGGGTCGTTTGTAAGAGGAGGACGCGACTTGCTGCAGGAAGCGCTTTCCTCCTCCCTGGGGCCGCGGGGCGGTGGTGGCGCTGTCTGCTGTGGTGGCGGGGGACGTCTCTCCTGAGGAGGTGACGGGCGTCGCGGGGCACAGCTGCCACGGCCTGAAGATGGAGGGTGGGGAGGGGGAGGGGGAGGGGGTGGGGGAGTGTGCCTGGCTGGTCATGCTGCCGCCCACTCACGCCCTCGTCATGCTGCACACTGAACGCTCAGCTACAGGTGGCCAGTCGCCGGGCGTCCCTCGCGGCCTCACTGTACAAGTCACTGCCGTGGCGCATTAGTCACCGCGGCGATCGTCCCCGCACGAGTAAAAACGTAGCAATCACAAGTGTCTCTCGAGAGGAAGATTCTGTTCCCGCTAAGTGTCCAGACGTCCGGCGAGGGTGACGGGGCGGCCGGCGAGGGTGGCGGCGGGCGGCGGTCAGGTACGGCGGGACACAACACTGCTTTCCTCTGACCCGGAATGTCACCGACTGAACCTTCGACATTGTGTCTCTCGCCTTATATACGTCCCTGCCTCTCCCTCCCCCCGCGGTGTTGTGGCGGTGGTGGGGACGTGCATCATCTAGCGTGGGGGTTGTCCTTGTTGTTAGCGATGGGTGTGGTGGGGAAGTGATTGTTGGAGAATTAATTATTTTTTCCTCAATGATCCTATGGACGAAAATTGGCAATGGTCTAGTGATATAACGACAATACTACCGAATATCATAAATGCCGTACTTAATATCAAAATGGTAGTTCATCCCCAGCCATCTCGTTAAAATGAAGTTAGATATTTTAAGTTGTAGGTGTAGTTAACTGTATACAAGATGAAGGTTAAGTTAGATATTTTAAGTTGTAGGTGTAGTTAACTGTATACAAGATGGAGGTTAAGTTAGATATTTTAAGTTGTAGGTGTAGTTAACTGTATACAAGATGGAGGTTAAGTTAGATATTTTAAGTTGTAGGTGTAGTTAACTGTATACAAGATGGAGGTTAAGCTAGATATTTTAAGTTGTAGGTGTAGTTAACTGTATACAAGATGAAGGTTAAGTTAGATATTTTAAGTTGTAGGTGTAGTTAACTGTATACAAGATGAAGGTTAAGTTAGATATTTAAGATGTGTCCCGGAATTGATGTCTTTTGGCCGCTCTTTTCTTTTTGCTTTTATTGGGGCAGCGCTGAGCGGGCTTTATTATTTCATTTTTGTTTATCCCCTTGAACTTTTCCTCTACTGTAAAACAAAAAAAAATCTGCCAGTGACTGTATGGTGAAGCTACAATACATACAGTAACCTCAACGTTGCCAGATTGTCGTACTCAGCCGATTATATTTCTCGACTTCCTACCCCAAAACTGTCTCCTGGGCTCCAGTAACGAAACTCATTTATAGTTATCGTTAAAAGAGTTAGATTCTGATGTTTCTTGGCAATAGTTAGGTGTCAGAAACCGGTAAATACTGTGTCGATACTCAGCCAGTTATATTTCCCGACTTCCTACCCCAAAACTGTCTTCTGGGCTCCAATAAGGAAACTCATTTATAATTATCGTTAAAAGAGTTAGATTCTGATGTTTCTTGGCAAGTTAGGCGTCAGAAACCGGTAAATACTGTGCTCTGAGTACGATAATATAACAACGTTGCTATATGGTGAAACTACAATACATACAGTAACCTAAACGTGTATTGTAGTAAGGGCCACATTTTTAAACATTTCGGGGCCCAAGGACACACATTTGACAAGGCTTTCGCGGGAGTTGTGGGCATTTCCAGGTGTAGGTACTTTTATGACCTTGGTGCATGGTAGTTTGACAAAGCCTTTTTTTTTACAACAAAGGAGACAGCTCAAGGGCACAAAAAAGGAAACAATAATAAAAAAAAAGCCCGCTACTCGCTGCTCCTAAAAAGAATCACAAGAGGTGGCCGAAAGAGGGGTCAATTTCGGGAAGAGAGGTGTCCTGATAACCTCTATACCATGAACGTGAAAGAACGGTCATGAGAACGCGATTGGTATTTTTTTCGGCCTTTGGGAGTTGATAATGTGAGAGGAGAAAACGTTTGAAATGTGAGAGGGGGAAACGTTTGAAATGTGAGAGGGGGAAACGTTTGAAATGTGAGAGGGGGAAACGTTTGAAATGTGAGAGGGGGAAACGTTTGAAATGTGAGAGGGGGAAACGTTTGAAATGTGAGAGGGGGAAGCGTTTGAAATGTGAGAGGGGGAAACGTTTGAAATGTGAGAGGGGGAAGCGTTTGAAATGTGAGAGGGGGAAACGTTTGAAATGTGAGAGGGGGAAACGTTTGAAATGTGAGAGGGGGAAACGTTTGAAATGTGAGAGGGGGAAACGTTTGAAATGGGAGAGGGGGAAACGTTTGAAATGCGAGAGGGGGAAACGTTTGAAATGTGAGAGGGGAAAACGTTTGAAATGCGAGAGGGGGAAACGTTTGAAATGTGAGAGGGGGAAACGTTTGAAATGTGAGAGGGGGAAACGTTTGAAATGTGAGAGGAGGAAGCGTTTGAAATGCGAGAGGTGTAAACGTTTGAAATGTGAGAGGGGGAAACGTTTGAAATGTGAGAGGGGGAAGCGTTTGAAATATGAGAGGGGGAAACGTTTGAAATGTGAGAGGGGGAAACGTTTGAAATGTGAGAGGAGAAAACGTTTGAAATGTGTGAGGAGGAAACGTTTGAAATGTGAGAGGAGGAAACGTTTGAAATGTGAGAGGGGGAAACGTTTGAAATGCGAGAGGGGGAAACGTTTGAAATGTGAGAGGGGGAAACGTTTGAAATGTGAGAGGGGGAAACGTTTGAAATGTGAGAAGGGGAAACGTTTGAAAATACCAACTCAAGTGACGGCGGTAGTGAGCAAAAAGTAGCGATGGTTGTCATGAGGGAGCAAGGGTGGCGGGAAGCACTTGCGGTCACCGAAGAGAAAAAAAAAATCATAAATACTAAACCAGCAATACAACGGCTATGCTGAGAGGGGCGGAGAGGGGCGGTGAAGGGGGGTGAAGGGGGCTGGCGTATCGGGGAGAAAGGGGAGGGGAGAAGAGAAGATCGGGGTGTAAGGGGCTGGCGTAGAGAAAGGAGAGGGGCGCTAGACGAGTGAGGAAGGGGAGTGTGGAGTGCATGGGAAGGATAAGGGAGGAATGAGGGAGATTGAGAGGAGTACCGTCTAGAGAAATGAGGGAGGGGAACATGCATAGGGAGAATAAAGGAATGAGGGAGTTTGGGGAAAGGAGTTGATGAAGAGGAGAGAGAGGGAGAGTAGAGGCAAGGAGAAAGGGGCGAATAGGAGTACAGAAGGCTTGTGGGAAAGGGCCAATACATAAGGGAGGAAGGGAGGCTAGGGCGAGTGAGAAAAGGGTGAAGAAGGGTGATGTAAAGAGGAGAGGGAGGGAGAAGGGGCGAGGAAGAGGAGGAATGGCTACATAAGGGAGGGAGGCTGGTGTGGAGGGGTGAGGAAGGGGTGGAAATCTAATGGAGCTGAAAGGGGGCGCCTGGGAGAGGGGCGTATAGAGGCTGAAGGGGGAAAGGGAGGCTGCTGGGGGAGAGAACCATTAAGCGTTGCCGGGGGAGGGACGACGCCGGTGGGACTCTGTAGTACTCCTCAGATGACAAATATAGAAATAGGGAGGTCGAGAGAGACAGATGAAGGTAGACGGACACTTGAAGGAATAGAGAATGAGATAGGAAGATAACATGGACAAAGGGACAGAAATAGGAATAGAAAGGTTGAGAGAGACAGAGGAAGGTAGACGGACACTTAAAAGGATACGGAAGGACATAGGAAGATGATATGAACACGAAGGAACAGAAAAGCAGACAGGAAGGTTAAAAGACATAGATGAAGGTAGAGGGACACTTGAACGAATAGAGAATGAGATAGGAAGATAGCATAAAGACAGAGGGACAGAAATAGGAATAGAAAGGTTGAGAGAGACGGAGAAAGATAGAGGAACACTAGAAAGGATAGATAATGACATAGAAAGACAGCATAAGGACGAAGGGACAGAAATGCAGACAGGAAGGTTGAGAGAGACAGAGAGAGGTAGAGGAACACTAGAAAGGATAGATAATGACATAAGAAGACAGCATAAGGACGAAGGGACAGATATGCAAACAGGAAAGTTGAGAGAGACAGAGAGAGGTAGAGGGACACTAGAAATGATAGATAATGACATAAGAAGACAGCATAAGGACGAAGGGACAGATATGCAGACAGGAAGGTTGAGAGAGACAGAGAGAGGTAGAGGAACACTAGAAAGGATAGATAATGACATAAGAAGACAGCATAAGGACGAAGGGACAGATATGCAAACAGGAAGGTTGAGAGAGACAGAGAGAGGTAGAGGGACACTAGAAAGGATAGATAATGACATAAGACAGCATAAGGACGAAGGGACAGATATGCAAACAGGAAAGTTGAGAGAAACGGAAAGAGTTAGCGAGGGAGGGACGACGCTGGTGTATTATAGCGATATGTATTACTCCTTAGCCGCGGGGGATCGACTGGTAAATGCTGAGTGGCGATGCTCGCTTGTTTATTTTTCAGACACCATAGGCACTTACTACCAAAGACATCAATCCGCCTCTTCAAGTTGCTGTTTAGTGTCCATGTTCACAGCCACGGAGTAAGACAGCAAGCAGAAGCAACTTGAAGCTTCGGATCGTTGTCCTGCGCATGTATCGACAACGCCATATACTCGTGCTGAGCGAGTCCATAGCACCGTGGGACTAAGCGAACGAAGAAGGAACTGAAAGATAAATTACTTCTCTCTTGAGGCCACCATGTTAGAAAATGGTTAACTATGATATTCCTGCAAGATGGCTGACAGTAACTCGTAACGTTTAGTCATAACATTATCATTATGAGAGGTATGAGAGGATATGAATTAAGAGATGCTGTGGACCGTAAAATGCTTTCTTTGTGGTATTTAAACTGTAAATCCGTCCCTTGAATTAAGCATAACGGGCATGACTATAAAATCTCCCTCGCTATAAAATGAAAAAAAAAAAAAATCATCCACAATATCTAAACTTTTAACCCAGCATATATTTTATTTATCATATATTTTATTTGTATTCAGCATATATTTTATTCATCATATATTTTATTTGTATTCAACATATATCTTATTCATCACATATTTATTCAGCATATATTTTATTCAGCATATATTTTCATCCTCACTCTGGGACTGCAAAAGATTCGAAACCCTTACATTGCTTTCCACTCCTAAAACTTTTCCTCGAACTTGAAGCACTGCCCTCGCCTCGCCGCGGGTGTCCTTACCGTGTATATAGGAATAAGGAAGACCACGTAGGAGGAAGGCAGGGAGGCAGGGGAGAAGGGAAGGACGGACGGAGGACAGTAGAATGAAAGAGAGGAAGGCAGACAATGAGTTGAAAAGAAAGGCTGAAGAAGAGAGAGAGAGAGGGAGAGGGAGGGAGAAAGGGAAGACTTGAAAGAAAGAGTAGGAGAACAGTGCAGATGGAGAGCGGTATATATAGGGATGATGAAGTATATGGAAGATTGAGAGGAAAGGAAACATGGAAACATGGAAACGCAGGCAACAGAAAGCCTATTGGCTCATTACGAGGTTGCCCGTTCTGGTGATTTAATCTGCTCGACAGCCTGGGGCCTGGGGAGCAGATGAAAGCACCTCGATATTGAGGAGCAGATGAAAGCGCCTCGATATTGAGGAGCAGATGAAAGCAACTCAATATTCAGTTTACTCCCGACGCAGCGAAGTGACGGTCGATTCTATATTTGAAGGAGTTGATAGTATTCGCATTTACTACTTCTGAAGGAAGATTGTTCCAGTGACGGATGACTCGGTTTGAAAAGAAACTCCTTCCGATGTCTGTGTTACATCGACTAGACTGAATGGGTAAACCGTTATTTCTAGTTCTTAGGTTGGTTTGCAATTCAAAGAAATTGGAGTAATCGACGTTATTGAATTTTTTAGATACTTGAAGACTTGAATCATATCTCCTCGTAGGCGTCTTTTCTCCAATGTAAAGAGATTGAGTCGCTTGAGTCGTTCCTCGTACGGTTGAGCCCTTAAGGTTGGTATCATTTTCGTGGCGCGTCGTTGAATCCTTTCCAGTAAATCAATGTCCTTTCTGTAATTAGGAGACCAGAACTGTACTGCATACTCGAGGTGCGGTCTTACCATGGAATTATACAAGGATAGCATCACGTCTGGCGTTTTACACTCGAAGTTCCTCGCTATGAACCCGAGCATAGTGTTGGCTTTGTTGTATGCTTTTTTACAGTGATTCGCGTGTTTCAGGTCACTGCTGATAGTGACTCCAAGATCCTTTTCCTCCTGCATCGCTTGCAGAGGTCTCCCATTCATGATGTATGTGTGGTTACTATTTCTGGACCCAATGTGCATGACTTTGTATTTGTCAACACCATTCGATAATGTGATTGAGGTCTTTCTGAATGATTTCGCAGTCGGTCTTTGTGAGGGCCTTTCCCCCCACCTTAGTGTCATCAGCAAATTTCGATATTGTGGATTTCAGTCCTGATTCGAGGTCGTTGATATATATGATGAAGAGAATGGGTCCCAGCACTGACCCTTGAGGCACTCCACTAGTGACTGGAAGCCAATCGGAAGGCTGTCCGTTGAGTAGTACTCGTTGTTTTCTGTCGGTGAGCCAATCTCTTATCCACGCGATCAGATTGGCTCCAATGCCCGCCGAGTGCAGTTTCTTAAGGAGTCGCTCGTGCGGTACCTTGTCGAAGGCTTTCTGAAAGTCCAGGTATATAACATCACTGGGGATGTGGGCATCCCAGTTCTTATATATGCCTTGGAAGAAGTCTAATAGATTCGTTAGGCAGGAGCGCTTGTTTCTGAAGCCATGCTGGGTGTCGGAGATTACATTATTGTCTTCTAGAAACTTAACAAGTTTGTCTCTAATAATCTTTTCGAGTATTTTTCCTGCCACTGATGTCAAACTTATGGGCCTGTAGTTTAATGCAACGCTTTTGTCTCCTTTTTAGAAAAATGGTGATACGTTCTCCAACTTCCAGTCTTACGGGACCTTTTCAATTGAACAGACTGGTTGAATATGTTAGTGAGTGGCTGAAGTATTTGTTGTTTAAGCTCTTTTAATAACCGCGGGGACAAACCGTCAGGTCCTGTTGACTTGTTCGTGTCGAGTTTATCCAAATACTCTTTCACTTCTTGGTCGCATATTGAGTCAATTTTCAGGGGCGTGATTCCCCTCGGCGGGTCAGGGTTCTCGGGCATGGTTTCGATGTTCTCGACTGTGAATACGGATGCGAAGTTACTGTTGAGGATTCTGGCCATCTGTTTACTGTCCTGAGTTGCAGCTCCAGTCTCGTCTGTCAGGGGACCAATATTGGATTTTACTTTCTTTTCGATCTGATGTATGTGAAGAATTTTTTGAGTTTGTCTTGATGTCACGCGCTATTTGTTTTCGTAGTTGCGTTTACTACTCCGAATAAGGGTGCGACAAGCTCTGAGGCTGTTGTGGTACTGAGTACGGGCTTCGGCCGTGTCATTCTCTTTCATTAGGTTATAATTCCTTTTTTAAGTTTACCGCCCTTTTATTTCTCTGGTCATCCACGGTGGATCTACGGCACCATTTACTCGCCTGGGTTTCGTCGGCACTGTAGCCTTTTCTACTCCCAAAAGCTTATCTTTGAAGTTGTTCCACACGTTGTCGATTGTATTGTCGGTTAGGTGAAGTTGGTCCCAGGTCGCTGAGGGAAGCAGCTCACGGGCTAGGTTGAAAGTTGCTATTTTGTAGTCTGGTATCACTGACGGATTGTCTACGAGTTTGTGACTTATGTTGACATTGAAACGGATTAAGTGGTGATCGCAACCGTTAATTTTTTCACCAATTTCACAGTCGCGAATGAGGTCGGGGTCGCTTACTAATACCAGATCCAGCAGATTGTTTTCTCTTGTTGGTTGAGTTACAACTTGAGTGAGGAACGAATCCTCCACCATTTCTATAAGCCTGTTACCCTCTTGATCTCCAGTCAATTGTCCCCAGTCAATGTTAGGGCAATTAAAGTCCCCAATTATTATTGCTTGTTTACTTTGTGTTAAAGAGTGAAGCTCTTCGTACAGGGCAGTGTCATCGGCTGCTTGTTGTTTTGGAGGCCTGTATACGGTCGCAAGTGTTAGTTTCTTATTATTCGCAGTTATTTCCACATAGACGGAGTCGTAATTCTCTGCATCCTGTTTGTCTATTTTTATGGCAGGGAGCGTACTTTTTACGTATCAAATTACCCCTCCGCATTTCTTGTGCATTCGATTTTGTTGGAAGCTTTCGTACCCTGGAAATGAAAGTTCAGATACAAGAAGTGCAGAGTTGGCCCAAGTCTCTGTGATGGCTACCACATCTGGTTTCTCAGTTGCAATATACGCCCTAATTTCGTCCTTTTTGGGTAATAGACTGCGTGCATTTGTGTACAAAATGGAAATGTGACTACTGGTTTGGCCGCGTTGAGTTGAATGAGTTCGCTTGTCGGAGGCGTCGTTGGTTACACAGTTTCTTGCAAGCCGCATCGACGCTACGGTTCGGTTGATCAAGGGTTGCCTTTGCCTTGCCCTCGCCTCCAGTTTTTTGAATAGCTTTTCGAGAAGCTTTCAACTGCATCGTTCAGGAGCCTTCCTAGCCGCGCCGAACCAACCTCGTTCAAGTGGAGTCCGTCCTCCCAAAACAAATCTGGGCGCTGGTTGAAGTGATGCCATTCGTTCGTGAACCCTACGCCTTCATCGTTACATAACTGCTTTAGACTAGTGTTGACGCCGTACGCTTTACTGTTGTTGTATCCGGCGAACGTATTGACTCTCGGTAGAATTCCAGAGACGATGATGTGGGGGGACTTGGTCTTGTATTTCCGAATGACTTGACGGTATTTTGCTAACAGGTCCTGAATTTGAGTTGACTGAAGGTCGTTGGTTCCCGCATGGATCAGATACACTGTGTCGTCCTTCGCATTTACTGAAACTGCATCGACAGCTGATTCAATATCGTCCAGTTTGGCTCCGGGGATACAGAAGCGCTGCCGTGTCAACGTATTCCGACCACAAAACTCCGTAAGTTGGCCTCTCACCACACTGTCTCCAACTAAATTGACTCTAGTAGTTAGTTTGCCCATACCAGGAAACAGCGTCTGGTTCGTACAAGTGACAGCTGGTAGAATGGTCTTGTGATTTCTTCTGGAAGGGCGCGAGGTACAAGGGAGCGCAGGCTAAGGTGGGTTTGGAAGTGGTGGTGGTGTTAGTAGTGGGTGGCTGGGAAAGGGTGGAGGGTGAGGTGTGGATGGAGGAGATGTGGTATCAGAAGTGGAGGAGGAGGCGGAGGTTGAGTTCGTGTTGGAGGTGGAAGTGGAGGATGGAGTGGTGATGAGGATAGGGGAGGAGTCAAGGGTGTTGGAGGGAGAGGAAGGAGAGCGGGAGAAAGGGAGTGGTACTGTGGATGGAGGTGGATGGGGTAGGAAGGAGGTGGATGGAGTAGAAGGAATGGTAAGGGTGGCGGCGGGATCAGGCGTTGCAGAGGAGTGGGGTGGTTGAGGCGAGGCAGAGGAGATCGTGTTGGAGGTGGAAGGGGAAGATGGAGTGGTGATGAGGATAGGGGAGGAGTCAAGGGTGGTGGAGGGAGAAGAGGGAGTGGGAGTGGATGAGGTAGCAAGGGAGGTGGATGGGGCGGAAGGAATAGTAAGGATGGAGGCGGGTTCAGGCGAGGCAGAGGAGGAGGAGGGGGTATGTAGTTGGGTCAGAACGTCAGAATATGAGTTTGAGGAGGAGGAAGCTGGAGTAGGAAGGGCGGGGAAAGAAGAAGAAGAAGAAGAAGAATGAGGGGTAGGGAGTTGAGGGAAGGCCATCATGGTGTCCCAGATCAACGCATTGGAGCGTTGTAGTTCCTCGTTGGTCTTTTGTAGTGCCTGAATACGTAAGTCTAAGACACAGTACCTACACATCGAGTCGCTGGCTTGGTAATGAATCGCAGCATATTTCTTTGAACAATTACAGCAATTGAGATAGTTGGACGGCATGATTACTTCTTTTTTTAATTTTTATTTACTGTTGCAAGACGATATAATTGTGTGTTTTACAGTTAAGATGAATTTTGTATCCGCGTGGACTAAGGTGAACACCTGGAGGGAGGCGGCTTTAAATCGGTCGAGTCACGCGGGAGAGTTTGAGGTGTGGCGTCTATGAGGGCCCGCACGTGTTTTCCCTCCGGGATTAAAATTCTCTGGGGGATTAAACTTTTCCTCCTTTTCAAAACAGGTGTGCTGGTATACGGGTCAAGCTTTGTACTTCTACGTTAGTGACAGATTTTCTACGTTAGTTAGACACAAGAAGCTCACTGTCTTTCACTGGGTGCTGTGTTAGGTCGTGCAGTTGTAATCCTACTGGGGAAAGACAGGAAACACAAAAAAAGTCGATATATAACTTAACCGCTCAGCTCAGCAGGGAAGTCCTCTCACTGTAAGGTAATCCTCGCAACACTTCAAACACTAGTTAGACGCGTCACAGCACTGAGTTAGACGTTAATTAATTAAGTTGAGTGGTGCTAAATCAGAAAAGTAAACAAGCACAGTTAGTCGTTCGATTTCTGAGAAGGCGTACGGGCCTATTTAAGTAACGGTTAATTAAAAACGTGGATGAACGGATTTCAAAAGTTGTGACGTTAAAATGTAACACACGGAGTCGATTCACACACAAAATAACAAGTGTCGTTTCACCAGACGAGGTGAAAAGCAAGGTTAAGGTTTGATGCCGCAGCAGCAGCAAGGTCAACGTCTGTCCCTTTGAGGAGGTCAGGCGAGACTGTTTTGAGGAGGTCAGGCGAGGGAGAGGGAGGGAGAAAAGGAAGCTAGAAAGGATAAGAAGTAGAGACACAGAGGATGATAAAGATAAGGACAGACATTTGGTTAGGAAAATTAAGAGCGGTATGTATAGGGATGAAATAGAAGGCTGAGAGAAAGGGAGGAAGGAGAAAAGGAAAGAAGGAAAGGAAGGGAAACAGGACAGTGGAGAATGATAGAGATAAGGACAGATATTTGGATAGGAAAATTGAGAGCAGGCAGATAGAGAGGACAGTATGTATAGGGATGAAATAGAAGATTAAGAGAGAGGGAGGAGGGAGAAAAGGAAAGAATGAAAGGAAGGGAAACAGGACAGTGGAGAATGATAGAGATTAGGACAAAGGTTTGGATAAGAAAATTGGGAGCAGACGGATAGAAGACTGTAATTTTTTTTATAAGAATGAGGACATAGAGGATTGAGAGTGAGAGGAGGAGGAGAGAGAGAGAAAATTTGAAAGGATGAAAAGGAAGACTAGTAGAGGATAACAGAGATGAGGAGAGACTTGTGGATAGGAAGATTAAAAGAGGGAGAGAGAGAGGGAAGGAGGGAGAAAAGGAAACTTGAAAGGATGAGAAGAAGGGACAGTGGAGGATGATAGATATAAAAACATAACCCATAGATAAAAAAAAATGAATAGAAAGGTTGATAGACACAAAGACAAATAAGGTCACACTAAAAAATATATACAATGACTTATGAAGAGAGCATTAAGACGAAGGGACAGATATTCAGACAGGAAGACGAAAGAGACTGGCTGAGGGTGAGATGAAAACAGGGTGCGAAATGACGAAGGGAGGACGGGCAGGGTGTCACGGTGGAAGGCAGGGTGAAGAACTATAGGGTGAGGAGAACTGGGGAAGGGCAGGCAGGGTGACGAAGAGGGGGAAATACCGGGTGAGGGCGAGATAAAACTAGGGTGAGAAATGAGGAAGGAAGGGCAGGCAAGGGTGACAGGGTGACGAAGAGGGAGAGGAAAGAAGAGGGAATGAAAAGTATGGAAAGAGAAAGGAAGCAGGGAAGGGAAAAAGGAAGGAAGGGATAGGAGAGAGGATGGAATGTGTGGGAAGGAGAAGAGCGGGCAAGGTGACAGGGTGGGTGACAGGGTGAAGGGTGACGAAGAGGGAGAGGAAAGAAGAGGGAATGAAAAGTATGGAAAGAGAAAGGAAGCAGGGAAGAAAAAAAGGAAGGAAGGGATAGGAGAGAGGATGGAATGTATGGGAAGGAGAAGAGCGGGCAGGGTGACAGGGTGGGTGACAGGGTGAAGGGCGCCCTCACCCAAAAGTGGCGCCCCATTGTGTCGCCACGGCCGCAATTAGGCATAAATATTGGCACGTCAGCGGCGACAAAGCGGTGGCCGGGAGCCTCGCCGCCATCTCAGCGCCTAAATATGTTGACATCTGGCGTAATGCAGCAACAGGGCGCGGCCAATTGTGTGGAGGCCGTGTGGTCCGCCCCGCCGCCCCCCTCCAGTGTCTCTCTCCCTTCCCTCCAGTCTCCCTCCCTCCCTTTCCTAGCTACCCCTCCCTTCCTTCTGCCTCTCCCTCCCTCCCCCCTCCGTCTCCTCCCTTCCCTTCAGTCTCTCCCTCCCTCCCTTCCCCCCAGTCTCTCTCCCTCCCTTTCCTAGCTACCCCTCCCTTCCTTCTGCCTCTCCCTCCCTCCCCCCTCCGTCTCCTCCCTTCCCTTCACTCTCTCCCTCCCTTCCCTCGCCGTCCCCTCTCTCCCTTCACCCCAGTCTCTCTCTCTCCCTTTCCTAGCCACCCCTCCCTTTCCTCTGCCTCTCCCTCCCCCGCCCCGCCGCCCCAACAGCTGGCTCCCCGCTCCGCCAATCGCCGCCGCCCCCCGCCCCGCCGCGCCCGCCCCGACACGCCCCCCGCAGCCCTCTCGACGCTCCCAGCCCGGCGTCATGGTCTGAAACGCCCCTGTGTCCTCTTCCCTTCCTCCCTCCCTCCCTCCTTCCTTCTATTTCTTTCTCTCTTTCTCCCTTTCTCTTGTCTCTGTTTCCCTCTCCTCATCCCCTCTTTCTTCCTGTTTTCCTCCTTTCTCTACCCCTGCTCATTCTCTTTTTCTCTTTTTCTCTCCCCCTCCTCTTTCTTTCTTCTCTTTATTTCCCTTTCCTTCTCTTTTCTTTCCTCTCTGCCGCGTTTCTCCTTTTCCCTCTCCTTTCTTCTACCTCTCTTTTTCGTCTTTTCCCTTCTCCCTTTTCCCTAAGCCTCCTTCTCTCCGCTTCTGCTTCATTTCCTCTCCTTCTCTCCCCCTTCTTCATCTCCCTTCCTCTCCGTCTCCCCCCCTTTTCTCCCCTCTCCCCTTCCCCCATCTCCCTTTCTTCCCATCTCCCTCTCTTCCTTTCCTTCGCTTCCCCTTCCCCTTTCCTCTCTCTCTCTCTCTCTCTCTCTCTCTCTCTCTCTCTCTCTCTCTTCCCATCTCCCTCTCTCAGCTCCTCCCTCAACCTTTTTTCTCCTCCCTTCCTATCTCCCCCTTTTTCCTTCTCCCTCTAGCCCCCCTCTCACCCCCCCCCCCCGCGCCCCCTCCCTCGCTCCCCTCTGTCCCTTTGATAACACGAGGGTCGCCACGCGCAGTATCAACACAACTGATAACAAATTCAATTTTCTCCGTGTCTTGTTATCGCTCGAGGACATCTTGCGGCCTCCCGTGGGACCGCTCGGCCAAAGAGGGATCCGAGAGGGAGAGAGAGAGAGAGAAAGGGGGGAGGAAATTAAGGGAGGTGTGGGGAGGAGGGGAAGGGGAGGATGCATATAAGGAAGGGGAAAGAGTATGCCTGGTTGTGGAGGGAGAAAGAGAGATAGATTTTTGTAGGGAGAGGATGTATAGGGAGAGGACGAGGAGGAAAAGGGAAGGGGAAAGGCAGGAAAGAGGAGAGAGGATTGGAGGAAGAAGGAAACAGGAAAGGAAAAGGAAGGAAGGGAAAGAAGATGGAAAATATGGAAAGGAGATGGGAAAAATAATAGGGATGGAAAAGAAGAAGGGAGGAAAAGTACGGAAAGGAGAAGAGAAGTTGGAAAGGACACAGGGAAGGAAGGGAGGAAGAGAGAGAGAGGATGGATTGGAGAAAGAAGGAAAGAATGGGGAAGGAAAATAAAGAAAGGGAAGGGAAGGGAGAAATAAGTAGGAGAAAAAGAGGAAGGAGAAGAGGGGATGGAAAGTATATTTATAATGCGAAGAAGAGAAACAGAGAAGGAAAAGAGAGGAAGGGAAAGGGGAAGGAAGAGAATGAAATGAAAGAAAAGAGAGAAAGGAGTTGAAGGGAGAAAGGTTATAAAGAAGAGGAAATGAGGAGGCGTAGAGAAAAAGAGGAAGAAAAGGAAGGAAGGTAAAGGGTAAGGAAGAGAATGAAATGAGAGGGAAAAGAGAAAGGAGTTGAAGGGAGAGAGGAAATAAAGAAGAGAAAATGAGGAAGCGTAGAGAAAAAGAGGAAGAAAAGAAAGGAGAAGGAGAGAGGAGAATATGTTGAGTATAAAAGAGGAGAAAATGTATAAGGAGATAGGAGAAAATGTGGATAAAGGAGAAGGAAAAAGAGGAAAGGAAGAGAAAGGATTATGGAGGTTAAAGAAGAGACGGAAAGGGAAGAAGAAGAAAAATAGAAGGAAAAGAAGGGAAAGGGAAGAGGGAGAAGAGAAACAGGAGGAAATGGATAGAAGAGGGAGAGAGAGAAAGAATTAAAAAAAAGGACGAAAGGGGAAGGAAAAAACAATAGAAAAAAAGGAAAAGGAAGGAAGAAAAGAATAACAGAGAAGGAGGAAAGGGATAAAAAAAAAAAACAGGAGGAAGGAGAAGAGAAAAAAATGGAAGGAAAAGAAGGGAAGAGAAATGGAGGGAAAGAATTAAAATGAGGGGAAAGAAGGGAAGGGGAAAGAGGAGAATGATAAGAGAAGTGAGTAGAAGGGGGAAATTAAGATAGGGGAGGAGGGGGAAGGAGGAGGAAGGGGGTCACGTTGAGTGCTTGTGGAAAGGCCTCAACCCACCTTTTGTTATGCTGATGATGCGCCTTGATCCCTCACACACACACACACACACACACACACACACACACACACATATATCCGTGACACCCTCTTCCCTTCCCTCACTTTGCTTCCCTATATATGATGCAACTCCTCCTCCTCCTCCTCCTCCACCTCCTCCTCCTTCTCCTCTGTTTTTTTTTTCGTCCTTGTTGTTGTTGTTGTCCTCTTCCGCCTGCTGCAGAAGTCTTAACAAAAACTCTAACATTTCCTTCTCTTCCATCAACACCTCCGCCATACAGTTTCTTATATCTTTCCTTCTTCTTTTTCTTTTTAATCTCCTCCTCCTCCTCCTCCTCTTAAGCAATATTCTCCATACCGCGACCCAGTTTCGTGTTTTGGAGCTTAACCCTTTATTTTATTTATTCATCTATTTTTTTTTAAGTGTTGCCTATAGCCCCGGTTGGCGGTAACACGTTAATGGCGCTGGCAAATCCTAAATACAGTGGCTGCCGTCATGGGTGAATCTTACTTCTCCCATGCTGTCCCTGGTGCTCCTATTGAATGAAGTCGTTGAAGTTAAGGTTGGTTGTTACTGGGCAGCATGTGGGCAATCTTCCACCACTTGGCGATGGTTGAAAAATCGGCGCGTTTCGGTTGGACTCGAGCCTTGGGGCCGCTGTCAGTCACCTTGTTTTGATCGTTACCAATGGCGGAGATCGACGATATAGTTTTCCACGTGAAACTAGCTTATGGGGTAGTGGCGGCTGCAGAGGAAGCGAGGTGTTGAGTGTGTGTGGTAAGGTGCGGGGCTAGGCTAACCCCGCAGCCGCCACTACCCATCGGCCAGTTTTACGTGGAAATATAAGTCCACGGGCTCACCACGCCATGCAGCGCACTAACCACTCGGCCACCGCCTCCCCACTGGCCCTTAGTCTTCCAAATATGTCGAGTCCATTTTGGTGTTGGCTCCTGCGTTGCCAAATTATCGTACTCAAAACATCGCATTTATCAGTTCCAGGGCTCGAAACTTTCCTTCCCACACAGATAACGAAATTCCAGTTAAAGTTGTCGTTAAAAGCATTACTTATTGGTGTTTGTTTGCGATAGCTGTGACTCAGAAACCGGAAAATACGATGTGCTGAGTGGCTGAGTACGATAATTTGCTAACCCTGGTTGGCTCCCGCGGGTCCATTTCTCTCCTCAGCTCTGCCACACGGTTCCAACACCTATATTTTCCTCTCATATGTTACCTATAGCTTGCATATGAGAGGAAGGGATAGGTGTTGGGACTGTGTGGTGAGCAGAGGGGAGGAAAGGGCCCACGGGAGCGTACGCAAGATCGGCCTCGACATATTTGGAAGATTATAGTGAAGACGTTTGTATGGTCTAATATCCCCGTGCTGACTCGCTGTGAGCCCCCGCCACTGTGCCTACTCGTGCGTGACCCAGCGTGACCCGGCTTGGCCCAGCGTGTCAGGCCTCGACGCCAATGACCTGTTTGAGCCTCAATGTGCCCACTCACCCGACTTCCTGTTGATGTACACAGTTATTGTTCCTCCTCCTCTTCCTCCTCCTCCTCCTCCTCCTCCTCTTCCTCCTCCTCCTGGCTCCTGCTGCTGTTTCTTTTCTTCCTTCCTGTCTGCCTCACGCGTTCACGTACACACAGAAACTAACAAACAAACAGACAAACGCAAACACAGTCTCTCTCTCTCTCTCTCTCTCTCTCTCTCTCTCTCTCTCTCTCTCTCTCTCTCTCTCTCTCTCTCTCTCTCTCTCTACTACTACTACTACTACTACTACTACTACTACTACTACCACTACTACTACTACTACTACTACTACCACGATGACCCCCATATCCCAACCAAGCAGCCTGTCACCCTTTCCCCCTGCCCTCGCTCCCCTTCCCCGCCCTTTCCCCGCCCTTCCCTGCCTCTCTCTCATATAAAGAGTCGAGAGGGGAGCATTGTGCACTGGGGCGACGCTCCCACGCTCCCCTTCCCTTTTCCTCCTCCTCTCCCTCCCTCATTCCCCCACCCCTCTCCTCCTCTGCTTCTCTCTCCTCCCTGTCTCCCCCTGTTCTCATCCTCCCTCCCCTGCTTCTCCCTCCCTCTCTCCTCCATTCTCCATCCCCGTTCCTCCCTCCCTTCCCTTCCTCTCTCCTCCGTTCTCCTCCCCGCCTCTCCCTCCCTCCCGTCCTCCGTCCTCTGCCTCTTTCTTGTCATGCTTCCAACATTAATTGTGTCTGTCGGGGAAGCTAATGTGTGCGTGTGGCTGGCTGGGCGGCGGGGCGGAAGGGGAGGCTGCGGACAGGCGGGGGGTTATCGCATTGGCCGCGCCCTCAGCATCCCTTCGCCGCTCTTTGTAGATTCGTTATGATGGAGGTGGTGATGAAGTGCTCGGCGGGGTACTGAGGGACACCGTTGCCAGATTATCGTACTCAGAGCCTCATATTTACCGGTTACTGAGCCATAGCAATTGCCAAAAAACACCAGTAATTAACCATTTGAACGATAACTATATATGAAGGCAATTACTGACGTCGAGGAGGTAGTTTTTGGGTCGGAAATTTGCAAGCATAGGACGCCGAGTACGACAATCTGGCAACGTTGCTGAGGGACGGTAGTGGAGGGAGGCGGTTCAGTCATGGCTCGGGATTCAGAATTGGAGGAGTCGTATACTCTAATGAGGTAATCGAAACTGCTAGGGAGGTATGGACACGCACACACACATCACACACACACACACTAAAGGGGCTGTTACACTGGGCAAATTTTCCGTGGATCTTCAGTCAAACCACGATTTCCGCTAGCGTGGTTCTCATTTGTTTCTTGTTATTGCTGCTGCTGATGATGGTGAGTAATACCGTCGTCCTTTGGTGAAATCTACCGTAGCTTTGGAAGATCGTGGACTCGTCAGAAAACCACGGAAATATGAGAACCACGCCAGCGGAAATCGTGGTTTGACTGAAGATCCACGGAAAATTTGCCCAGTGGGATAGCCCCTTAAGAGTGCTGTGCTGTGCTAAACTCCCTAAAAACAATGTAGACATCCCGCGTTAACTCATCAGACAAGTCAAATCTGTAGCCGTGGGGAGGGTTGACAGAGTGGCCAGCTCCCTCGAGAGTGCCCCATGGAACTCCAAATACTGAGCTCTTTGATGACAATTCGAATTATTGCTGGGGCATCCCTGGTAATACTTTAGGTAGGTACTGTAAGCAGGTAGTACACGCAACGGCACCGGTAGTGTGTGTGTGTGTGTGTGTGTGTGTCCTGGTCGCAAGGTATGTCAATGCTTCGGATTATTGGACTCTAAAGCTCATCAGAAATCCTCTAACAAGTCATCATAGCAGTTATTGGATGAATGTGTAGTTGCATGAATATTTGACGGACGCGAGAATTACTGTATGTTTGACGGGATATAAAGAACCATAACACTATATCAGTATTTTCAAATTAGCACACCAGAATTATTTTATCATCTGAAAACCATCGCGCGGTGATATCCTGCGAGTCTCTGAACCACCCGCTCCGAGCCCCCAGAGAAACGAACCCCGAACACCGCCCCTCGGATGGCGGCTGGGCCATTAAGCTACATCTATATCATGGTCTTATCCGAGTTATCCACCGCAGCCCTTAAGGCATCGTAAAGCAAGTTAGACTGAAGGAGTTATTTTTTTTCAAGTTCAGGCGGTCCACATGAAGCTGGCGCGCGTAAAAATCTTGACTAATCTTTCGAGTATTTTTTTTTATTTTTATATCACGGGGTATCGAATCGACTCTGTTATATACTTGTGGCTTAGTCAATGTTTTTTACTTATTTTCACTTTTGAAAATCATTTCTACTTCGTTTCATGACCTGAATCCACCCAATCAACTTCTTCAATTCAACCTCTTCTACCAACAGGAAGGAACTCCTGGACCCCCGGCAAGAGAAGGATCGAACCAACAGCCTCGGATCGGACCGTCGAGCTGAGCGCGGCTCGAGGCTTCGGATAGTTCTCCTTTCGGCAGACCCTTCCACGTCACTCCATCTCTGATACGAATGGCGGGCGGACGGCGCGCCTCCTGTAATAATATTTTCTTGTGCTACTTGGTTCCGGAAGCTTCTGGACGCCTGGCAAGCTACGTGAAGGAGCACGGGACAGTCAAACACCCTTGGGTACGTGAAAGGTGAGCATGTGTAGCCCGCATTACTGATAAGACGAGTTGAGAGAAAGCGCTGATCAGGAGAGCGGGGATTAGACAGTTTACGCACTCCTTTTACTCCGTCCCGTCTCTCCACTTGTATGAAGTCTCACAGATTTATAACTTCAAACTACTCATGTGAATGCATCTGAATTGTCTTTTTGCTTGCTGTAGTCACCGTGAACTCATCGTATGCATAAGGTAAAATTTTGGGCATACGCTGTAGCTGCCCGCCCTTGGGTTTTCAATAGTGTTAATTGCCTTTGGCGGCGCCAGACCATCACTTCCGGAGGTTGGAACACTTCCCGGTTGATGATACCCATAGGTTTCACTGGCGGTACCCATCCAGTGCTGGGTGGACAGGGGGCACGGGTTAAAGGTGACAGCCCACGCGTCTCCACTCCGCCCGGGAATCGAATTTCCTCTCCGTTGCGAGCGTGCCAGTACGTTCTGCAGAGCCCCGTAGCGCAGTGTTGGTGTTAAAGTTATGATAAATCAAATTTGATTAGAGTACTATATTCTGTAATTGTGTGAACATGTAGACTGGCAGTGTACTGAATAACGATTGTGTAGAAGCACATGGCCTTGGGAAGTTGGGAGTGCCAGCGACTGTTTTTCACCACCTTGATTTTCCATTGTCCTCAACCTATCATGAAACAGCTGCGGTTATGCGTTGTATAAGTGCCCAGAGACATCGAGGCCTACAACCAGGATCAGATTTATAAAGATATGGCCCCAATCAGAGGATTTGTCTTGTGGATAATCACACTGTCCTGCCTGGGGGTTGGGATGGCATGTTCCTCCCTTCTCCCTTGTTGTTTACCTGCAACAATAAACTATCAATCAATCAATCTCACTCATCCGGAAGCTTTCAGAGGATCATAGTCGTTGGGATACGCTTGCTACTACTCACGGTTGCCAGATTATCGTACTCAGAGCATTGTATTTACCCATTTCTGACTCATAACTATTGCCAAGAAACATCAGAAATTAACTATTTTAACGAGAAATATAAATGAATCTCGTTATTGGGGACCAGGAGACAGTTTTTGGGTCGGAAGTCGGTTAAGAGGCCGAGCACGACAATCTGGCAACGTTGCTACTACTACTGCTGCTGCTCCTCAGGTTCAAATGATAGCGGAAGTCTTGCCTTTGGATCGGCTAGCATGGGCAGTGGCACGACCTATTTTCCAGGGTGACTAAGGGCCAGTTTTACAGTCCAATACAGCAAGTTTGTAAGCTCCCAAATCAAACCCAAAACATGACGAAAATTCCTTGTAGCTCCAGTATTTGGCGTTGATATAAAAAGCGGAAGGAAATTTTAGGAAACTACACAGGAAGTCTCTCTATTGGTATCCGGTATTGAGTTGAAATAACGGAGCATTGTGGAGAATATGGTATGGCTTGGGCGCTTACAATGACTGTGTTTCCCTCGGGGTGCACCCATTGTCTACTACTGGCACTGAGGGACCTGGCCATGAGCTGTTGGTCTTCATGACTCTGCTACTATAATTTTTTACGTGTCAGCCTATAGCGCCGGTAGGCTTTCTTGAGGGGCATGGATGGCAGTCGGCCCCAGCCCGTCATGGCGCAGGCAAGTGTTTTATAGTGGTGCCATCTTGGTTTATGCTGCCCTCCGGAACTCGTTCTTGATTCGCTTGGACGGTTTCCTCTAGAGTCCGGGTTGATGGGTGGTCTTCAGGACAGCATGTGGGTAGTCTTAGCCTCTTAGGCCACTCGGCGGTGACTGAAAAATCCCAGGTGGTAGCGGGGGATTCGAACCCGCGTCGTCCAGCACGCGGTGAATGCGGGGCCCGCACGCTAACCACTCAGCCACCGCCTCCCTATCCATTAGAATCCCATTAGAATTCTACAAAGAGCTTTCTTAATGAATCTTGCAAGATCCAGGAAACAGAATTGTAAGTTCTTCATATCGGAGGCCATGGGGAGCCCCACCACTGGACTTGCCAGTGATGGAAGGGGTAGTTAGGAGAATAACTACATCCTTGTAAGTACTCATTAGAGCAGTGGTTCCCAACCTTTTCTTCAGGCGACCCCAATCATGCACCTCTAGACACGACCGCGACCCCACAATTGTTTAGTTGTATTTGTGTCATTATAATATGATAACACCATGTTTGATATTTTGAGAAAAACGCTTGGCAACCCCAGGGTTGGGAAAGGGGGCATTAGAGGATCGATCCTCCAGGACTGCAAAGTTTTCTCTATTGCAGAGTCCATTGCAGCAGATCCTTATCATAGGCCTGTTGCTGCACCAAAGTGCATGTGCTCATGGGTGTACAGTGACAGTTTCAAGTGTGTCCTGCACCTTTGAAGACCCTATATGATGGTAAGATGCTTCCAGCATAAAACTACATGCTGCAAGAGTGCAGTGGAGACTGATGGTAGCTGAGGAGTGGTGTTGCCTTAGAGATGATGTTCGAAAATACTGAGAAATAATGTTGCCAGACTTGCAGAAAATACAGACCAAAGCTTCCCTGAGGAAAGACATGGAGAGGCATGTTAGGAATCTTGCTCAGCAAGTCTAGGATCATTTCAGTGCTTATGACTTGTGACCAAGCCCAGAAATTATTTCCTCTCTGATTAGTGCAATTTGAACAAGAGATGATTTGTCTTGGCAGACAAAGAGGGCCCATTGGACAGTGCTATAAACAGTTGTACATGACTGACCATCCAAGTGGGGCACTCCCAGTTGCTGGGCTGCAAACTGTATTGATCACTATTCATGTTAACTAACTCTACTGATAACTTACACCAGGGAATGAAGTTTAATTACTTTGCTTTTGCAACTTTAGAATATTAGTATTAGTTGTTACCAAAAACTCCACTTCATAGGGAAGGTTAAGATTTCAGTTCCACCTTCGAGTTGTAAGCATTGTCAGCAGGGGCTTACCTCTCCCTTGGCCCACCCCAGCTGCAGGCATCATGAGCTTCATAGTTTCCTCAAGGCATGCAAGTGTTCTCTTTTGGCTGGGTTAAATCAAACGAAGGATTGAGTTTTATCACAAGATTCCTTTTATTTTGGATAAGCATTTTTTTTTGTACTTTTTCCTTGCTTTTTTTTTTTGTACATTTTTCCTTGCAAACACTTAGATGCAACTATTTACAGAATGAAGGGCGGCAGGCAGCAGGGAGGACAGCGATCAGGACTATGACTGCAGCTAATTCTTACTTTGGAGTCAGGTGCTGGGGTTGAGAGATGAGGCCGTGGCATTGTAATCACAATCATAAAGTAGGTACATGGTATCGTTGTATGAGAGAGAGAGAGAGAGAATCTGTTCTGACAGGTTCACAGCCATGGGGGGCTTTAGGGGGGGGGGGACTTGGTTCCTCCAAAAAACTCTCAAGCCCCCCTGGAAGTTCTTTTGCATATATGAATGCTTGAATGTATACATAGGAAGAAAGTATAAACAAGTAAAGCTTTCCTTTGACAAGAGATCCCCCCCCCTTTAATTTAAAGTCATGGCTATGGGCCTGTATTTCAGTCACAATGCACAATTATTTAAGTGAAGAGAAAAAAATGGGATCAGACTGTTTTGCCACATGGGAATTTTGTCCCAACTCGAGTGTCTCTGATCAGCTGGTGAATGAAAGTTTTGCTTACATAAGCTGCTTTACTAGGACGAGGCTGGGGGTGAATGAGAGCTACTGGTCAACATTTTCATCGGCCAAGGAAAAGAATTCAGTGTCGTCGTCCAGCACCGGCTCATCAGCAGCATACTCTGGGGAGGTGCCGCCACACTCCAGGCACTGGCACTCCACAATGTTGTCATACACGGGGCTGAAGGTCACACCGGAGTCGCAGTTCAGCTGGATGCGGATCTTCTCAAACCTGGACGGTCTGCAGCAGTAGCAAGTGGAGTCGTACTTGGCCTGTCTCCCTGTTGTTAAGAAATGAAGGTTGGTTTAACTTGATCTTGCCGTGAAACTCTCTTTACTGAATAGCTGATTGTCAGTGTGCAATATATATCTAGCTCTAGAGACACAGCCCCCTCCCTTTGTATGAATTTGTAATCAATGCAGTATTCCAAAGGCACGATGAAGTTAAAAAAAAAAAGGCAAAAATTGATGAGAGGAGACTCGGACTTTATCCCCTGTACTCAGCAATGTCCTCTACAGTTACATGTTGTAAGGGATGTTGGCAGGGGTCATGATTTCCCTCCCTACAAAGGTTGAGGGCTGGACCCCTTCTAATCTGTTCTTTTGCCAAGACTCAACCTTTTATTTCACTCTTACTGAAATACAGTGAATTCATGGTGAAAAAATGCATTCTCTTATGTATTGCTTTTCTTGACCTAACTGGATTAATAAAAATAACTAAGCCATTTCATATTTTTAGACAAGATGTGTGCATTTTATATTAATGTACGGTATTCAGCACTGTTGGTAGAAAAATGCATATTCATAAAATCATGGATCCAATTATCAAGTCTTATGGAAGGGCAACCCATATATAGGGGAGAGTGGTGATGATTTGGCAATGTTGTTGACCTTAAAATGTTCCTTCATCATTTGGCCCTTCAGTTTGTTGCTAAATAATACACCCGTAGCTATTTCCAGTTTTCAGCTGTAGATGATGAAACAAGAAACAATGTGGTGATGGGATGGTACGGACACTCGTATTACTCGGCATAATCTTGATATGACTTAAGTTGGATCAGCTAAATTCCAGGACATCTATGTAAGTACAAAAATATCCTTTATATTTATTGGAAAAATGAAAACCGATAAATATCTCAAGCACTATGGCTTCCTTCTTCCCTCACAAATGTAATATCTGAATACCAAATTAGCCTTTTTTAATTGTTGATAAACCACATCACTTAAACTGATATAAAATCAATAAAAATCATGACAAATTAACCGTCTGAATCATCATGTATCTATGAAAAATAAGTGACAGGGTACAGTCCATTTCCAGCACAAGAGCTAAGTAGTCATGTTCTGCGGCAATATATTTGTTCTGCATCACCATAATAATGCACAATCTGCTACTTTCTATTATATTATTGAAGTGAGAGCTTGTGATACAATCTGACTTTGCGGTTGTCCTGCGTGAGCCAAAGCAACAAAGTTTTGCACATTCACACAAGATCTCGTAGCACTCGGTCCTATACGTTTTACAATGCGATGTCCAGACCATCTCACCGTCCAAATCATCACCACTGTCCCCTACTTTGGTATATAAAAACTAGTCCAAACTGATGTTTTTTTGCACTTGGCAGACAGTAGGACACATCAGTATCTATGAGCCCCTTAGGGTACATTTTTCAGTTTAACCTCCCACTGTTTATTCCTTTACACTTGTCACCGTTTTGGCCTATTCACCAATGTAACCAACTTTTTACTGTAACCTTGACAGTGTAGTGCTTACTGCTTACCTTGTCCTTTGTACTCTGTGGAGGAGTCACAGTGGCCAGAACACATTTTAAAGTCTGGCACAGGGTTGGGGTTTTTGCAGGTTCCCACCCGCCACGTGGACAGCTGGAAGAGGCCTATTGTCTCCACGGGAGGAATGGCCTTGGGCTTGCAGTCCCCTGGTGGCACAGAAATAGTTTAGTTTGTTGACCAGTAGTGCATTGCTTGTCTAATTCAATACAATGAGTAACTTTTATCAACATCTTCACATACAAAAGTAATTATAAGGCCCAGTCAAAAGCACACAGGCTTCATTCAGGAACCTGACTTACTCTTAGGCAACAATGTTACATTGCACAGCTTGCAACATCCAGATTCGTCCAGCATTATCTCCTCCTCAGGGCACTCGGGGTCAAAGAACGGACACTCCTTTTTGACGGCCAGTATTGTGGGCAGGTCATTGCGCAAGTCACAGCTATACTCGTAGCAGGCGTCTCCCTCACTCTCCCATCGCTCACCAAGGGAGAACACATTGCCGTTGTCCACACAGTGCGTCTTGACACAGTGGCCGCAGCAGTCCTGACTGTTGAGGAGGCAAGGAATGCTGGTGAGTGTGATGGCTTACTTTATGACCATTACTTTGAATTGTTGATGAAATAAAGGCAAATGCTGTTCAGACATTGATGCACAGGTGCTATTTAAGGTATGCAAATCAATCTGAGGCAATCCATATTATATGTATGATCATGTGTATACTAGCTCATTCATATGCTATTGATTTATGGGATAGGGGCTTTGAATGTGGCCCCACCTAATTACTTTCTTTTTAATAACCTAATTTGTATGATGTAAATTTAATGTTACACTTTTTTGAGGCCTCTTGGGCAAGGTGTTACCCAAATCTAGAGCCCATCTGTAATGGGGGTCAGGGTGGAGGCAGTACCCCAAGTGACAAAATGGCACAAGACTCAAAAGTATCCTCACAATATACAACTAATCCTCAGACTCGGACATACCTGCCAAATGCTGGTGGTTTGTATATGTAGCCGAGGTCACAGTTGCTGTCACAAGTTGTCTCCTTCTCCCTCCTTGTCACATTACCGTCAGCTCCCACAGTGCAGCTGATGGTGGTGCAGCTGTCATTGGGGTCCTGCACTTCTTCACCCGCCTGCAAACAAAAGATACCATAAGATGAGTAACAATTTCCTTCAGTTTTAAAGAATATTAGTAGAAACTGTAATATGGATATAATGACTGTGTATTCAGAATGGTCATTTTGTGAAGAGCAGAGCAGGGGGTGGCAGGGTAAGGAAACAAAGGTGGAAGGGGGGTTTGAACGTTGCAAAAATGGAATGCATGGTCAGAGAAAACTGGGAACACATTTGCGATGGCCATCTTGAGGGAGAGTTCCTGAATAGATAAGGGAATGAGGTATGAATAGATAGAAAGTTTTGACAAAGGAAGTAGCACTTTCTTATGTATCCATTACAGACTATAATGATTAGTGGCTGCTTGACTTACTGGAATCTGGCTCTCTTCCAGGAGGCAGGCTGTGCGGGTGACAGCAGGGCAGCACTGGTTTGGCACCTCCTCTGTCTGGTACGTGTAGAGGGCCAGCTCCGCCTCGGTGGGCTGGGCACACTGCACCTCAACGGCCTGGATCTGAATTTGGTCCTGCAGGATATGATAAAGTTTTTGAGGTTTATTAAAGAAAGCTGCTCCTGTTTGGTGTCTGCCATCAAATCAAACAAGACAACACACAGTAAGTGGACTGGATCTGATTTCAAAATATTGTTTTGCCATGATGGTATTGTAATGAGCTTTTTAGTTACTATTGAATTATTTAGTCAGAGGCATTTCAGGTTGCTTAATAAAACTATCTTGCAATTAGAAGGTCAATCATGAGCTATTATTATTACTGGTAGTGGTAACAACATTTCTAATATTACTCACATTGCTGTTCTTGACACAGGAGTAAGTGGTGCACAGGTCATCAGAGAGCCAAGTCTCCCCTACAGCCTTCACCTCCCCGTTTGTGATGCACGACACCTGCAGACCAATATTTTGTAAGGAATGTTCTTGCAGCATAAGGTTAACTCAAGCTAACAAAGTAAAGGTAGGAATAATCCTTCACTCTAGTATTGCTGTACATACTACTCATAATACTTATAAGTTTTCAACAAACAAGGGGACCAGAGAGTAAGATGAAGCAAATGAGTGAGAGGAGTAGGATGGAAACTCAAGCACTATACATTTTCTAATTTTTGACAGTCTTAAATAAAGTAAGATTACAAAGAGGAACAATGTATGCACCCTCATGGTGGATTCTCGTGCAGGGCATCTCTGAACTGAAGCTGCTAATTGGCCTACTACAAGTGTGTCTCTGATTGTGGAGCGTACCCGTCTGCCTAGCCTTCCCAGTGACTGTCACCTCTCTGTTATGAAAAGCAAGCCTGCACAGTCTTATCAATATTCTCCCTTCCCAATGTGATGAATCTTCATGGCATTTCAGTTGGACAGGTGCCTGTGTGTTTCTGCATGCACCACCAAGGAACTGGAGGTCACATGTTGGTGCAAAATTGAACTTTGTGCACATTTTCTGCTAAAGATGCACGGTCTCTATAGTACTGTGCCTCGCATGATGATAATACATATACAATGCTGTCTATCCCCTCTTTATCAGTCCATGTTAGACATATACTAATCTTTGACCAGACATGATCATTCAGCTCCAGACAAAGAAATGGTAATGTTTTTTTAGTCAACTCAAACTGGATGTCGTTAGTACATTTTCTTAGTTATTTGTTTTCTAAATTGCTTTGTGCTAGAGCATATAAACCGTAATGTATTCTGTTTTTAAGTGTGTGAAAAGTTCAATAAATGTTCCGTTACCGATGCTTTGGTTGTTTGATTTAACAAAAGATGCTTCCACTGGTTTCCCGGAGCCTCTTTTAGGTATTTATGACTTAACAGTTTTTTAAGCCTATTTTATCCCGATTTTGACAAATTTCTTGCCTTTTCTCATAAAATTTGGTGGGTTTTCTACTCAGTTCATTATACATAATTTTATATAATTGTATCTCACAAGGAAAATGTTCCATTTGCTGTAATTCCCCAAACTGATTTTTATTTTCAACAGACTAAGTATACCAGTCATTTTCGTACTCCAAATTGGCAACGTGTTATTTAATGCGGCTTTTAAATAAATTGTCATGCTAAAACATGATTGAAAATAAAAGAAAAAGTAATGAATTAGAAATGGGCACTGGGCCATCTACGTATGCAGAGTCCTCACTACACTTCTTGGCTGCCTCCCACTATCTTGTGTTAATTCCTCATTATCTAAAAATTTGTCTTCCATCGAGATGTACAATCTCTCATCTAGAATTTCTGGGGTAAAAAAATCCTTTTATATATTGATGTAATCAATGGTAACTACTTATGTAATTACTCGAACCAACCTGCACACACTGGCCACAACACTGCTGGGGGTAGAGCGGCGAGGGTTCGTACACCCAGCCCAGCGCACACGCCTCGTCACACGAGAAGATCTTTTCTATCTTTTCTACCTTGCCTGCAGGAGTCTTGATGCAGTCAACACTTCTACAGCCATTCAAGGGATCATTTAAAGTGTCTCCAATCTGCAGACAGACAAAGTGGAAGTCCATTTAGAACTTTTAATTACTAATATGTATGTAGTTGGAATATCTCACATTAAGTATCCAAGTCTACTGCTCTGTTGCACCTCTAATGTCAGATGCTTTCATGAATGCTAACTGCCTTCTTTAAATATTTCCAAAGTGTGCAAAAGTGAAATACTCAGAGCAATAGTGTTCATATTCAACCTCTGATGACTGAGCTCAAAACTGTGGATACCATAACCTTTTGGATCTGTATTATTCACCATGATTATCAACTGTGTGCTAATGGTCTACTTTGAGAAAGTCAAATGTGGAGAATAAAATATAATCACTCACCTCAATCACTTCATAGTCGTCGATACAAGCCGACCTCACTATGTTGGGGCAGCAGGACCCGGGCACCTCCACCACCTCCAGCTGGTAATCCCCTTGGTCAGGGTGATCTGACACACTTGGGCAAGTTGTCTGGGCACACTGGTGGTTTGGTCGCCTATCTCGGCCTTCCTTGCACACACAGTTGAGGCAGTTACCATCCTGCCACGTCTCATTCACCTACACACAAAGAAATGATGAATGGCATGGAACATACTAAGTAACAGTGTAGCTACTGCAAACACTATCATAAGTTTACAATGGGGTTAAGTTTATGGCTGGGGAGGGCAGAAGTGAGCAACTGGTTCTCAGGAGCTGTCTTGTGTGAGCCACCTGGCCTCTTGCAGTCTCCTTGAATATACCCTTGAGTGACAGCCCCAAGAGAGTGTGGGTCCGTCACCTGAACCCCACATCCACACTGCCAAGGCTACACAAGTTTAGCTCCAAAGCTGCTGTTTAGTTAGAAGGATATTTACTGATGAGGGACAATAGCTTTCTTGTCAGAATAGTTTCTTGTTGATAATTCTGTATTTTTATAAGTAATGACAGTTTTAAAGTTGTCTTCAGGCACAAAGGAAAGACTGAGACTTCACCTTGTACAGCTTCTTGTTGTCCGGGGTGGCAGACTGCTGGGTGTCCTCCTCATCCTCTGTGAACTGGTGGGTGTAGATGCACACATCCGGTGGTAACTCTGAAAGGATCAGGTGGCTGAGAATTTGTCAAGCCACTGCACTGATGTATACTATATCCCTTGTACATTAATAATTTAAAAAGTCTTCCCAGATCTTGACCCTTAATACTGCTGATCAGTATACGATACATTTGTAACATGATTTCTGGAGGTAACATGTTTCAATTGTTTGATATGATACATGTTGTGCAGCCCTAATACATAGCTATTTACTAACCTCTCCAATAAATATGCCTCATCTTGATTCTAAGCTTGTCACCCTACTGTGTATCTTATGATCCTAACCATTACCTCACTTTTTAGTTACTCTCAAGGTCTGTCACCATGTTGCTTCTCTTAGTAGCCATTCGCCATGCTCACTTCATGACTCCCTATTCTTACAGTCCTGATGACCATTTTACCCCATCTTCTGGTTAGATACCTTTTCATAACTCAAGATAATGTTCTAGATTGTTATAAAAAATGCTACAGTTCAGCTGAACGTTACAAGATTTAGATCAGTCTGGTTTCCACTTCAACCTACCTTCTTTAAGCCTGCCAAGGGAAGAGTGTCAGACACCCCTTGACCTACTTTTCTCTTCCTATTCTTTTTAGGAGCATTCAGTAGATAAATTCAAAGTCTTAACACTCACCACATCTTTTTTTGGGGCAGCACTCGCCCTCCTGCAGCTCCTCTTTCACCAGGTTATGGAAAGTTGGACACGTCAGGTTGGCACACTCACCGGTGCACTGCGTCACATACTTTGGACAGCAGCCACTCGTGTCTAGGACCATTTCCTCTCCTGAGGAACAGATTCTGTTATTATTCTGGTGTCTAAGACTAGATACTTTAACAAAAAATACTCAATATGATCATTTGAAGTAAACACATTTAACATGTATCTAACATACACTGACATACGAAAGTTACATGGCACATAGACACAAACTAGAAGATCTTGAGTGTACCTTCCCCTAGCTCCTCTTCCTTCAGCTCTTCAGGTGGTGGGCAGTTCTCAGGGTCCAGGCAGACACAGGCATACTGAGGACACAGACCTGGAGCTTCTATCTTCTTGAGGCGCTGGCCATAGCCACAGCCATCCTTGGGCTTTATGGGCTCGGTGCAGTTTTCAGGAGTCTCCACCTTGCACTGCTTCAGTGGGCCGCAGCAGGCGTCTCCTGTGCCAGGGATCTACCAAAGAGGAAATTAGCTTTCACTATGTTGCCACCGAGCCTCAATGCGGCAGGCATTATTAATGTAGTGCCTTAATAATCCAATGAGATATCAAAAGTTCAAAACTGGTTCATGGCAATATGCAATAAGCTGTCTTGAAAAAATGTATGATTATTTTTTAATTGTTCATGGCCATCCTCTTTTCTATTTTCACAGGGTATTGAAGTTTAAAAGTTGCTAGTAAAAGGCTAATGTTGATGAAGTTGAATGTGAAGGGCAGTGGGGCCATTAAACTTTCAACACCACTGGTCTAAAGGAACCCTGCAAACTCTAAATTATGGATCACAGGCAAATAATTAGGTGCTTAATAACTTGATTCATTCTAATCCATCATTTGGAAATGGGAAAACATAGATGGCACCATTTACTAGTCAACAGACAGTGAATGCTCAGACTTGTGGCACTGACCGGCTCCAGAGAATATCCCTCTTCACAGAGCAGCTGGTGCGGGCAGGTCTTTGTGCTGCAGGAGCTGCCTCTGTCGGTGCACTCACAAGTGGTGCAGGGATCCGTCTGCCACACATCCCCGATGCGGTGACCCTCGTCATCACAGGTCTTGCAGTAGCTCATGTTGACGCAGGTGTTCTTGTCCAGGACCTGAGGGGACATGGAGCGGCCACTTTACTTCTTACATTGAAGGAGGAAGTTCACTGATAATGACATTACAGATGCTGCTGCTTATGACATGTTGAATGTTTAAAACTGAATAAGCACAAACATAAATAATTATACCCTTTGCAGCTTCATTTGTCTACCTGAATGATATATTCTTATATTTAACTCTTCATTACCTGCACCAGTTATCTGAACATTAACATAAAAAAAACAGAGAGGAGGACTCACCATTCCCTCAGGACAGGTGCAGCCGTCCACAGATGAAATAAGACAAGCATCTGGATTCTTTTTGAGGTCCTCATAGTTATCACATGTACTCACACAGCCGGGGCCGCATGCACGGTACTCCTGGCCTGTAAAGGATAAAACTTCCTTTTAGATGTTATTCAAACAGATAACTTGGTAATGGTAAATAGAGACTGAGAAAAAATACAACAGAAACACAGGTGAAGGAGAGATGCTAAAATTGAGAATATGAAAAGCCCAGACTGCATTTATGAATGTGTAGAACAGGTAAACTCTGTTACTTCGTTTACCTCAAAGTGAATTTCTAGAGGAAAAGACACAAGGCCTAATAAATGAAACTAGCTATGGTGAATACTTCTACTAGTCATTTGGCATCCTCTTTAGAATAGGATGGCTAGCTGCTACATTTGTTAATCTCTACTAAACAATGAATTACTGTAATAAGAGCTAATAGTCTGTTTAGTCATTCAGTGTGAATTATGTCCTCAGGCACACATTATTTGTGATCTACACTTCTACCTAGAGGGAGGAGGATGATCTACTTTACAAACAAGGTGTACTATCCACTGGCTGACGCACACACACAGGCACACACCTCCATGGCAAGTCTTAGGACACAGGTCATCAGATCGCCAATCAAGACAAATGTCAAGGTCAGCACAGCGCCTTGCATAGGCCTCCAGGGCATGGCAGGCAGCCACTTGAGGCTCCCGGCTGCCGCAGGAGTCTAGTTGACACGATGACACGTATGCAATTGGGTCCTCCACAGGGTGGCACTAAAAAATAATTTTATTACATTAGGCACAGAGGAAATCTGTAACAGGCAAATATAAGCATTCTGTTTTAGTGTGGAATGCAATAATCTAATTACTCAGGACAACACTTGATGTCTGGTAAGTTTGGGTTGATATTTTACACTTTACCAGCAAGTTGATCAAATGCTTCAGTCTAATAGAGTTCAAACCTTGACATTAAAGTGCAAAGCCAAGGGCAAAACAAAATGAAAAAAAAAACTGCCACAACATCCTGCTCCAATAAAAATAATACAGAGGAAGAGCTGAAAGAATGATCAGTGCTGGTGTGCACAGGTTGGTTGAAACTAAATAACAAGTTCTTACTTTGCCAAAGATCTCCTCATTCATGAGAGTGAGGCAAGGGTCAATTTCAGGTGGCAGCAGGTTACATAACATCTCCTCCTTCTTGATTATCCCGCAGCTGGCTGGCTCGCCCTCCAGGAGCCAGCTGCTGCCAAACTCGTCCACACTGTCCACCAGGCCAGTGTCTCGAGCCACAAAGTCGTCCTTGTTGTCATGGTTGCAATTTCCTGGAGGCATAATTGCAAGAATGAACCCCATAAACATCACAGACAACTCATTGATGTAGCTACAAGATCATTTGCTGTTCCATTAAGTGCAAAGGGGGACAGGTGGAAGCCTCTGTATCTATTTTTGTTTTTAGCTTTGAGACTATTGAAAGTATTATTTACTGATTACACCCTGGATCACTCTACCTTCTAAGTTAAGTCCCTCAGCAGAAATGTTACTCTATGTATGTTCTTGTTTACAGATTAACCTTGGAGTAATTTATAAACACTGAACTTTGGCAAGACTGTTAGAGCAATGTATGTAAAGAAATTCTGTAGACATTGAGGGGATCTAGCATATATGTAATCTTAAAAAAAATTCTAATATTGTTGATCACTTTTGTGGCTTATAGTCTTACTGACACTTCATGAAAGACAAAGGTTATGCATATCAGACTAATAGATATCTGTTGTCTGGTGCAGAGTGAGGGTTATATAACTAATGTGCCAAGCTGGAAACACTCTTCACGTGGATGTGTTTGGACTCACCACACAGTCCCTCAGTCTTGTTGAAGTAGAGGGCGGATGGAATGCGGACGGCAAAGCCAAAGTTGTCTAAGAAGTAAGTCACCTCCAGCTGTATGTCAGGAATGGCTGCCGTGACCTAGGAAGGAATCATGCTGCATGATGAGTCCAGACAGACACAAGCAGTAAAACTTAACAAAATGTAATGAAAGGTTTGAGCATGTAAGGATCTGCATGATGCTGGAAGGGACCATAATCCCACTTGGCTGTATGATAACCTTACTGGCCAAATAGGCAGAGCAATGGCTTCCCATCTCGCCGGTCATGGTTAGATTCTCTGTCACAGCAAAGTTTATTCACACCCCGCCCTCCTGTCTTAAATTAACCTGGTAGCAGCGGGGATCATGTTTCTTAATGGTCTCTGTAAGCGAGAAAAATGAGAAAAAATCATCCCTCACACAAACCATTTCATAATATATATTGAAGCATTTGTGATCAGTTTATGTACCATCTATTTTGGGGGGTTTAAATCATGGCACAAATTTGGCCCGTCGCTGCTACACGGTAAAGCCACAAATTTGGCCCGTTGCTGCTACCGGGTTAAGTTTTTATTACATTTCAAACCAAACAGAAGCTTGTGTCAAACATGCACAATGAACAAAGGGTATCATTTGCCCAAAGTAGCTATCAGGACTTGAGTCAAATTTATCCTCTCTTATTTCTGTATTTGCTTTTTTTCAGTTAAACTTTAAATCAATAGAATTTTAGGGCTACTGCTGTTCCTTCTCTGAGCCCACCCAAGTGTCATTACTTCAAATGTTATATTATTAACATAAATCAGAAACATGTTCAGAATATATTTCAACAAGTTGTTGCTCAGATACGACCCCACTGGTGAGGTGAGCAAGAGAACATGTGATGAGGTACCTGTGAGGAGTCTGGCTGCTCAAGGGACAGCCAAGGGTTCCTGTACGGGAAGACATCCACTTTCTCCTTGTCAACAGTTACTGTGACTCCTCCGTCCACCTCCTTGGCAGCAATGAGCACCGTGTGAAGGTCATACAGGATGGTGACCGCATCAGTGCACACCGTCACTGGCTCAGGCGTGCACTGCTTGTTGTTGGTAATCACCTGTAAAGAAAAGACAACCAGAATAAATCAGAGGAAAACTTTAAATCAATGTCACGGCTGATGTAATACTAGTTTTCATTAGAATTCTTATGAGGCAGGAACAAGAACAAGTATATTAACTACTTTTCAACTACTACTACAAACACGATATAATCTTCTATGGTCTTAATTCTTGCCTGGAACTTGTGTTGGCCTCGTGGATCCTTGTCTCGAGCCGCCACGAAGGAACACTCCCCGTTGAAGGTGTAGTTGAGGCGGTCGAAGGTGGTGTAGTGAGGGTCTCCGTAGCCCTCGCACACACAGTTGTGGCAACGCTCGGGCCGGACGCACTTCTCACCCTTGCGCACCAGGCCGGGGGCACAGAAGCAGCCAGGGATGCAGGAGCCGTACTCAGGGCACAGACCTTCATCGTGGAGTGTCTCGCAGCGCTTCTCACACTTGGAGCGGAAGCAGTCCTGGTAGATCTCTCCTGGGCCGCACTCTTTGTCTGGGAGGGAGATGACAGTGAGATATGAGTGGTGTGCTTATACTTTACAAATGGTAGTATTTCAGTACTACAACTACTACTACTACTATAACTACTACTGCTTCCACTTCTACTCTACTACTAACTAACTAACTAGCAATTATAACACTACTAACACCACAACTCAAACCACCAATAATAATATTCTTCAATCAACAGAGGAGAGTATCAGTACACCTCTCCACCCAAAATTGACGTCTCTTTTGGCCTCTCGTTTGTTTTTCTCTTGTTCAAAGCAGCGTCTAGTGGGCTTTTTTGTTGTTGTTTTTGTTTGTTGCCCTTGAGCTGCCTCCCTTGCTGTAAAAAAATACACCCGGTACTCACAGCATTTGGTTGTGATGCGCCAGTTTGAGAGGGGCACATCAGGGTTCTTCTCGAGGCATTTTGAAACATAGCGAGTGAGGGCCTGGCACCGGCACTCCTCCTCGTTGCCCTTGCTGGCCAGGCAATCGCACATGGTGCTGAAGCACTTCTTGAGGAACGGCGAAGGGTCAGTGATCTTGTGACACTCAGTGAATGGCTCTAACCTGTTGGGCAAAGGAACAATTAGCACAAAACCAAATAAGGTTCAGTCCCCTCCAGCCATGCTACTGTTCCTTGATCCTAGCAGGCTTCGATTAGGGTAAGGGTAAGGTAAGGACAGATAGTTCAGAAGGTAGAGCAGGATCTGTAGATTTGTAGGGTTCAAATATGATAAGAATAGATACTTCAAAAGGTAGAGAAGGACTTGTAGACTTCTTCCTTCGATCCCTTTAAATTTTTATTCTAACAGCAGTGCACAGTTCTAAAGAGAAGACTTGTGGATTATTCTTTGATACTCAAGTTTAAATCCTAGTCACCATGCACTAAACTGACCCAGAAGCCCAATCATCTTCACCCTACCAACAAGATGACATCAGCTCCTAACTCCAAGCTCCTTCCATCCAGCCAATCATTTCCCATGGCTACAGAGGAGGGGGTGAGACTAATGGGTCAGTTTAGTGTATGACGATTATAGCAACAGTGCACAGTTCAACAAGGGGAAAAACATTGGCTCTTTACTCCAAGCTCCTTCCATCCAGCCAATCACCTCCTATGGCTACGGATGAGGGTGTGGGGTTTCTGGGTTAGTGTAATGTACAGTGATTATAGTGACAGTGCACAGTTCAAAATGGGAAAAAAATAGGACAGTGGAATAAGCCAAACAACCAGTAACATACAACCCCTATGAAACTTACATGATTCTGTTGCAGAGCTCAAAGGCTTTGCTGGTGAGCTCCGGTAAACACTTGGGCCGCTCCTTGCATTCCTCTCCGTCCATGCTCCACGAGTCACTGAATTCCTTTGTGTTGTGAGCCAGTGTTCCGTCAGGCTTCACCATCTCCTGCACATCACCGTTCACAAAGAGCCCGCAGAGACCCTCCACCTGCTGCACCAGTTGGCCTCCAAGCTGCAAGGCAAACCAAGAATCACAAATTATAAAACGTACTTACTCGTTCGTGTAAAAGTCAGTCTCATGTAAAAACTGATTCTCCCGAGGGTTAGAAATGTTCAACTGAGGAACAAATTTAATCCTCTGAGAGAGTAGTGTCAATGGAGAAGCTCACCCAGGCCCCAAACTTGGTCTAATTCAACTTTTTACATAATTAGATATGGTATGGAAATAGACCTCTGTGTGTATGAGTGTGTGTGTATATTTACCCATCTACAAATGAACCAATTCCTGTCTATGTCTTTACTGAATCTGAACTTATCCACCTTAAATCCATTGCTTTGAATCCTACCCTTCTCTTTTACTAAAGCTACTAAGCCTCATTGACATCACCCTTATTAATGCTCTTCATCCATACGTAAGCTACAACCTGAATAAACGTGCGTGAGATAAGACAGACTAAGGAGGAGTACGGCCGCACTCAGACCCACCGACACATTGATGTTCATTTCCACGTTCCACTGCACTTTGAAGTCGTACGTTTTGGACTCGAAGTAGATGGAGTTGCCAACCCGAGAGATGCTGAAGTTCTTGCTGGAGGTGCCGATACGATGGACCTGGAGGGAAGAAGACGATACATGGAGGACCAAATGTAAAGAAGATATCCCGAACCATACTCTCATGACTCAACCCGGTAGCAGCGACGGGCCAAATCTGTGGCTTTACCGTGCAGCAGCGACGGGCCAAATTTGTGCCATGATACAAACCCCCCAAAATAGATGATACATAAACTGATCAGAAATGCTTTGATATGTATTATGAAATGGTTTGTATGAGTGATGATTTTTTCTCATTAGTCTCGCTTAGAGGGACCATTGAGAAACATGATCCCCACTGCTACCGGGTTAATTACAGTTCAAACCATTCAGAGTTGGCTTTAGAGCAATGATTCTCACTGATATAGATGCCCCTGTAAGCACACCAACATACCACCTCCACCTTGAACCATACCACCTCACTCATACCACCATCACCAAAATGACCACTAACACCATCAGCCACACCACTTCACCCATTTTACCACTTTGCACCATACCACCTCACTCATTCCATCACCCCTTGCCACACCACCCCTCCCATAGCACCAATGTCATCACCACTACACCATCTCCTGCCAAGCCACATCACCCATACTGCCATCACTATCACCACCAGCCACACCACCCCAATCAAACAACTGCCACCACCACCAGCCACACCACTCCACCCATACAACTGCCACCACCACCAGCCACACCACCTCACCTGCTCCACTGTGTACGTGTGGCCATCCCAAGAGACACTCAGATCGGGCTGGAGGACGAGTGGCTTCCCCTTGAGGGTGATGCTGAGATACTGGCTGCACTGCTTACTCTCAGAACAGTTACTTTTCACTGCCAAGACAGAGAAGGTGCAGAAATAACAAAAATAACTTTACTTTGAGAATTATTACTACTCTCACTCAGTGGTGGGCACCGCTAACTAAACAGCTTAACTGATAAAGAAATTAGTGGAAGCTAACACTAAGGTATAGCGCCAAAATCAGATGATGATAAAGGTGTTCACCCATAGGTACTGCCGGCTCCTTAACAGGGTCAGCATCCTCAGGCGGAATAAAAATGTCCTCACTCAGGTCACCTTCCATGATGTCGAGAATGATAAACAAGACGACAATAATGAAAGCGACCACATGGTGATAACGTCGCGGCTGAACCGAACAAAGAACCCAACAAGCAACAACAAGAAGAGAAAGAAGCCTCCAGGTTATCCTAATTACATATATTTTACCCAAGATTTCACGTCCGCTCTCCTCTCCTCTCCTCCCCTCTCCTCTCCTCTCGTCCCTTCTCGTCCCCTCTCCTCTCCTCTCGTCCCTTCTCCTCCCCTCTCCTCTCCTCTTGTCCCCTCTCGTCCCCTGTCGTCCCCTCTCCTCTCCTCTTGTCCCCTCTCCTCTCCTCTTGTCCCCTCTCCTCTCCTCTTGTCCCCTCTCCTCTCCTCTTGTCCCCTCTCGTCCCCTTATTTTTACTATAATAAGTTTATTTCTTGTCAGGTGGAAAATATTGAATTCTTGTTATTAAATCTGAGTTCAAAGAGTTGGAAATGGAAGATGCATTACCCTAAAATACCCAAAAGTTTCCCTAATATTTGTCCAATTAGCCTACTTTAAGGCTTAATTTACCCAAAAGTGGAAGCCATGGAATTATTGTGCCATGTGGCTCAACTGGTGCTGTGTCTGCCCACAATGGACAAGAACGAACCTGTATGATTTTTTAGTGGACTTAAGTTAGCGGAGGAGGAACTACATTTAGCGGAAGCTAATTGGTCCACTAACTGTTTCCAAAGTTAGCAAAAATGCTAATCAGCTAACGAAGAAGCTAGCTTCGCTAATCAGCGGTTAGCGGATTAGCAGAACCGTGCTCACCACTGCTCTCACTACAAACTGTATTGAACTAAAAGGGGTTTGGGTTTATTATAGTCGTGTGCATCTTGTGTGTGGCATTTATATGTCCCCTCTCCGTTAGTACAGAGCTGCTATTTTGAAGTTACCTGAGGTGTTTCTACATTATATTCATCAAGGATCAAGATTCCTAAGCATTTGCATATATCAGCTGACTTAAGTGGGGTATGGCTGCTTGTCTCTGACAAAAGTTCAACCCAAACTAGCTGCACACAAAACACTGTATGATGTCTTTCATGAATATCATAGCCGATACAGAAGCTAAAGTGTTTCAGAAATTAATAAATGTTTTTTTCTATTTAGCAAACAGCTACTCCTGAAACTGTAAGGTTGCAAACTAGTTAGCTTCAGAACACTGAGAAACATTTCCCTCACCTGCCAAGACCCAGTCCTTGTTGAACTTGTCCTGGGCCAGGATGTGGTCGCACAGATTCATCTCAAGGTTTTTGCCATCATAGGTGGAGACAGTGCCACTCTCTATGTTACACTCTGGCACCAGTTTCCTTGGCATAGCTGTGGTGACTTCAGGTTGGCTGCCCAAAGGCTCTGAAAAATACCACAAGAAATAGTGTCTTTGAAAGTAAAACTATATGAAACATACTTTCAAAGGAGTAATATTGTAGCCTGACTCGGGGAACAGTAATGATGGGAAATTTTGTGTGACTGTGGCACATGACAATGCATCCACAATAAAAGGTTTATTGGGAAAGAAAAGTGTATGCTACAGAATCATTTTTCAGCCTTAAAGCACCCAAAAAATGTACAAGTATTTAACAGTACAGTGTGAGTCTCTAGGGCGAGGCTGTAGAGTACTCACTGCAGGCATACTGTGGGCACTCCTCCTCCACAGGGTTGACTCGGTACAGCTCCTCGTTGAGGCTGCAGATCGCTATTTCCTGCTGGTCCTGTGAGAGGGATTCATTGATGAAGTTATTCATGCTATCAAAGACCTGTCTAATATTTCATGAATATTTAAATCTATTATAAGGTCTTTAATCACATCAGTATCATTCCCAACTCCCCTTTATTTCTCTTTTCTGAATCTTAAGTTTTTGTAGAGTATACATAATTAGGGAAACAATTCTGGCAAATATAGGCAAAAGAAAACTTGACACATGTTAAGATAATACTGCGTGCTAAAATGAAGAAACACATCAGAAAAAAATGTATTGAAAATTTGTTGTACAGAATTTAATGCAGATAATGTTTTGCTGTGACACACTTTTCTCTCCAATAAGTCCTCCACTAGTATGTAATTTTGTCTCAACCTCACAGTGAAAGCAAAACAAGCAAGGAAAATTTCAAACCTAAACAACCCTTCTTCATATCAGCCTCCACAACCTTTACTTATGCCTCTACAAACCATAAACCCCAAACCGTGATATTGTCAGTCGTACATGTGGACACTTGGGAGGCACAGTGGTGGGCGTGGTGACCGTCGGGGCGGGCGTCACCTCCACACAGGTGTAGCGCGGGCAGGCGGAGCGGTCCTCGCCTTGGATGAACATGGTGGTGAGGTTGTTGGGGCACTCGACAGGCGGGCACGGCACAGGTGTGGAGGGCACTTTCGGCACACACTCATACTGTGGGAGGGAACAGATGATTCTTTTACAGATGTGGAACTTTAAATAATTGGTTGATTAATTGAAGCAGGGGAACTTTAAATAACTGGTTGATATATTAAAGAACTGGAACTTTAAATAACTGGTTGATATATTAAAGCAGGGGAACTTTAAATAACTGGTTGATATATTAAAGCAGGGGAACTTTAAATAACTGGTTGATATATTAAAGCACTGGAACTTTAAATAACTGGTTGATATATTAAAGCAGGGGAACTTTAAATAACTGGTTGATATATTAAAGCAGGGGAACTTTAAATAACTGGTTGATATATTAAAGCACTGGAACTTTAAATAACTGGTTGATATATTAAAGCAGGGGAACTTTAAATAACTGGTTGATATATTAAAGCAGGGGAACTTTAAATAACTGGTTGATATATTAAAGCAGGGGAACTTTAAATAACTGCTTGATATATTAAGGCAGTGGAACTTTAAATAACTGGTTGATAAATTGAAGCAGGGGAACTTTAAATAACTGGTTGATATATTAAAGCACTGGAACTTTAAATAACTGGTTGATATATTAAAGCAGGGGAACTTTAAATAACTGGTTGATATATTAAAGCAGGGGAACTTTAAATAACTGGTTGATAAACTGAAGCAGAGTTATTGAATTTCCATTACCTGAAACTCTGATTATGGGACCTTTACTCAACTTTGAAATGAGTCATGGTGAAAAACGTGAAAAAATGATCATGACTTACCGGAGGACACGGTTCACCCAAGACACTGACGTCAGCAAACAAGATTTCAAAGTTTTCGGGACAGTGTGGGTCAGTGCATCCCTCCGGCGGCACCTCCTTGGCCTCGCAGCGGTACTGGAAGCACACTGCATCACCCTTCTGGACCTCCTCCGGGAACTCCTCCGTCAAGTAATCGATGTAGTCGTGTCCCTGCACCTCGTAACCCTCAGGACAGGTGGGCGGCTCGCAGGTTGGGGGCTCAGTTGCGGTGGGCAGTGGAGGGTTGCATTCATACTCGGGACATCTATCGCCAGCCTGGAAAAGAAAGCGTCACTGTAAATAATTTTGATTGGTAAGATTTCATTCATCACAAGTTGGTATACAAAGATAGGTATTAAAAAGAGGTAAGAGATAGGAGAAAAGTACAGAGAGAAAGGCACATATGAAGAGACTGTTTAACCTGTCCGCTGTGATTGGCACTGATTTGTCTTTTGCTGGTAGCCTCGTAACACATACTCCCAGGTTGTTCTATGCCTCTGTGGTGGATACTGGAGTGCTTTCCTTGTGGTATTGGTATGCTGGATATCCCCTCCCAAGGTGCATGACTTTACAATTTTCTTCACTGAATTGTAGCAGCCACTTTTTTTTCCATTTCTGTAGCTTGGTGATGTCTTCTTGTAGGATATCCACAGCCAAGAGGTTAAAGAATGAGTATAATTTGGTTGGAAGGTATCAGAAAAATACCTGAAAACACAAAAATTCTGGAAAAAAGTTAAAAGAACAATGAGGAGAGAAAAAGACAGGCGACTTGCAGTATAAGGAGTGATGATGTGCTTGTTAAAAGAAATGAGGACTGATCAATCCCAGCACAGCACCGAAACATCTTGGTCATATGGCACATAAAGGAGAGGATGGTGAAATGAGTCAATAGTATATGGAATTGGAGAGAAAGAGCTGACAGGCAAGGGATTAACTGTACTGAGAGGGAGTGCCAGAACAGAGAAAACTGGAGACACCTCAATCAGGGTCACCCCCTTGGAGGAAGTTCTTGTGATGTGATGGGAGGTCATGGTCATTGGAGACAGATAGAATAAGTAGACAGAATTGCCAGCACTGAACATCCTAACACCAAGAACACTTCCCTCATAGCATTGACTCACCTCCGAAAGCTTGACGACAACAATGTAATCAGGGAAGCAGATGGGGCTTGGGCAGGTCTCAAGGGTGGGGGGCGGCTCACACTTCACCTGGGGGCAGAAGCCTTTGGACGGCCGCACCTTCACCTCCCAGTGCTCGGGGCAGAAGGGTGTCGGGCACGGCTCTGGGATCTCTGTGGAAGAAGGGTGAAATGAGTTAATAGAAATGTTAAGAGTTAAGAGAGAATCGTCAAGTGGGGGTATTTCAGGGCAAGGCAATTCTATACACATATGATAACTTGCAACACTGGTAAACTTCAATAACCAAAATGTTAGGCATGTGGTTAACATTTAAATTCATCCATGATCTCCGAAGTTAATTTCCCATTTCATATACAAGATTCAGGCAAAAAAAGGAAAATTTATATAACCGCATGAACATCAGGGAGGAGGGAGTGTATGATTTTCAAGAGTGGGAGAGACTCATAGCTCGTCCAACCCCACAAGGGAAAATAAAGACATTAAACAAGAAAAAGATGAAGAGGAAGAAGACGAAGAAGAAAAAGAATCAAAGAATGGGAAGATGATGTGAATAATAAATAAGTAGGTTCCTGTATATACGAGAAGGCCTAATATTTGTCAGGTGTAGGAAGCAGCACCTGGAACGGGGGTGGTACAAGTCAGCTCATCATCAGGACAGTCCTCAATGCCATCACACCAGGATGTCTCGTTAAGGCAGAAGTTGCTTGAGGGACACAGTCTGGTCTCTGGAGGACACGGCTTACACACACAGTTGCACGAGGTGGTCACGATGGATTTCTCCTCCTGAAACGCATCAATTCAAATTTGGAGGTTAGTAAATTGCGAAGAAGAAAAATGAGCCCTCTAGAGTCACAAGGTCACATGCACTGCCACAGATGAAATGAGACTGTGCAAGCAACAGGTTCTACATATTAACCCAGTAGCAGCGGGGATCATGTTTCTTAATGGTCCCTCTAAGCGAGAAAAATGAGAAAAAATCACCCCTCACACAAACCATTTCGTAATACATATCAAAGCATTTGTGATCAGATTATGTATCATCTATTTTGGGGGGTTTATATCATGGCACAAATTAGGCCGTCGCTGCTGCACGGTAAAGCCACAAATCTGGCCCGTCGCTGCTACCAGGTTAACAATGGTTGTCTAGCTTCTTGAAAACTGGCACTTGGATACTTCTAGAAGGCTTAATTTTGAGTGGTTTTGGTAGCATGCAAATATACAAAATACTAAGTAAATTAACACTAGAAATACTGAAGTGCTCTACCATCAGCTCATACAGATTACCTTAACCCAGTAGCAGTGACGGGCCAAATCTGTGGCTTTACCGTATAGCAGCAACGGGCCAAATTTGTGCCATGATATAAGCCCCCCAAAATAGATGATACATAATCTGATCACAAATGCTTTGATATATATTATGAAATGATTTGTGTGAGGGGTGATTTTTTCTCATTTTTCTTGCTTAGAGGGATCATTAAGAAACATGATCCCTGTTGCTACCGGGTTAATGAAGCAAGAGGAAGATCAAATAGAAATCTTGTGGAAATTTAAATCATTCAAGCCACAGCAACTGGTGCAAGTAAAGTTTGTACTCACGTCGTCCTCGCAGGGTGGACACTTCTTGGGGACACAGACTGTCTTCCCGCCTAGCAGACACTCGCACTCCTCACAGTCCTTGCTCTCAAACACCTGGCCCACTTCATACCTGGGAAGGAAGAAGTGCACCCTTAGTTCTTCAATACTTACCATACATGTATAATTGTGAAAAGGTTGATTTCATGTAAAAATTGCTATGGTATGTATGGCAGAAAGTTTCGTTTAGTCGGCGCAACATCTGTGGTCATATGCCGGAGAGAGACAGAAGGGGAAGGAATTATAGGAGAAGGGAACAGATCTCAGGAGACGGGACACAACCCCTGATTAATAACTGGTACCCATTCACTGCTGGGTGGACAGGGGCGTAGGGTAGTATGTATGCTATGATATGTTTGACTCAAGAAGAAATCCAACCCCTTAGAAAATGGTGCAGTAGATATTTAATGCAAGATAGGTACTAAAGAAAAAATTGCACTAAATGGAGGTAATATTTCCTTAGGATTTAAAGATTTGGGACAGGTGGGACTTTTTTTTATGTGTGTAAAGGAGTCAGTTGGAGGGGGCATTATAAAGAAATCCTTAAAGAGAAACATACCAAAGTTGGAAAGTTTCGTTTAGTCGGCGCAACATCTCTGGTCATATGCCGGAGAGAGACAGGAGGGGAAGGAATTATAGAAGGAAACAGATCCCAGGAGACGGGACACAACCCCCGATTAATACCTGGTACCCATTCACTGCTGGGTGGACAGGGGCGTAGGATATCGGAAATACTGCCCAAATTTTTCCACTCCGCTCGGGAATTGAACCCTGGCTCTCTCGTTTGTGAGCCGAGTGTGCTAACCACTGCACCACGAAGCCCCCCGAAACATGCCAAATGAAGGGTCTGCTGTATCCATGAAAAGTCACTTCCTGAAATACAGCACATCATGGCTAGAAATAAAGGAAGCTTCAGTATTCCTGGCATGGAGGAGAAACCATCCCCCGACCCACCTGACTCCCTCCTTGTAGCACGGACACATGCTCTCCGGCACACAGCTTCGGCCGTCAAAGTGTTCTCCCTGGGCAAAGCAGGGGATGCAGTAGGTGTAGTGCTCCTCAGGCAGGCCGGGGCAGGACACACAGTAAGGGGGAGGAGGCAGGGTGGTGGTGATGACTGGCGCTGGTGTGGTAGTCATCTCGGCTGGGGAAGGGAGAGAACAGGCCTTAATTAGTACAACTTTAGTCTTAACGATGACAAGAGCAATTAATATATCATGAAACGTAAGTGGAAAAGTTAAATTCTGATCTGAATAATTTACAGTTTGTTTTTTTATTAACCAGCTAATATATATTTTGATTTTGGGAAAGGAGTCTCTTCCCATGAAAATATTCTTATGAAGATGTTGAATGTACAGCAGAATATTGTATACAGACTGACTAAGTAAAAAGTGTGAAAAGGCTGGAAAAATGAGATATTAGAGAAGGTATGTTTAGATAGTTTTCTAACACTCCTACAGCATCATTAAGGGTCAGGGATAAATAGGTTTGGACTCACGGTATGGGTGGAAACATCCAAGCACTTCCACCCTCATGGCGATGTTGGTGTTCCATTCCTTGGGCCGCAGCTCAAGGAAGCGAGCGTTGATGAGCCGGTCAAACTTGTTCTCCACGGGTGTGTCGCTGTCAAAGTTTCCAGTGAACACCTGAAACAACAGTATGAATATAAATCACATGGACAATATGGACACACAAGTATATCATGCATACAAAAAACATTAAAGGGATGAATATAGAATAACATGTGAGTAATTGGAAGGAGAGAAAATATGTGATTAGGTGTGTGGCAGGGACTGAGGAATGGTTATTTTGTGACACTGCTCTGGAGACAAACACCCAATGAACAATGAAAATGATGTTCTGAATGCTTACAAAAGATGAGTCAAGAAAATCTTTTATTAATGTAAAAATCCCAGTTCATTAAAGAGCAAATATTTCCCTGCATTAAACTTGTCTCTTCAGACATGCCATTGGGCAGACACAGTGCCACACCTTTTCAGTGCCATCTGGCTCTTTGATGGTGCTCCAGCTGTTCCCGTCTGGGGAGTAACGGACAGTGAAGGACTCCACCCACTCTGGGGAGCCGGGGCGGCCCTGGGTCATCACCCCGGACAGCAGGCTTGGCTCAGTAAAATCAAACTGAAAGAAAAGAGGAAAAAGAATTTGAACACTCAGATCCACACTTGATCTACACTGAGTATAAAATATTATTAAACATAATTTGAGTGATCAAAAATTGTAAGAGGCAAAACCAACCCTGACAAACTGTTCAGGTTTAGGCTCTGCCACCCAAGCCCCGGCCGACAGGAAGGAGTCAGGCTGAGTGTTGAGGCGAATGTTGCTCTTCCCGTAATAGTCTGGCCTGTCATCCAGGACGGAGGACACGATGATCTGCAGATCCGACAGGAGTCCATTCTCAACACCCATCTCTTCCTCGCACTTTGGAATTTCTGTTGGAATAATTTTGAGGTACAGTTGACTGCTTAGGGCAAAAAAGGATACATCTTTATGCTTCACATTTTCATGGAGTATCAATATCATCATCATCATCATCATCGTTTAACGCCCATTTATTCCCATGGTGGGGTTGGACGGGATATGAGCCTCCTCCACTGTTGCCGGTCCATAGCCATTTCTTCAGTATATCTGACAATAATTGTTTCTTACAACCCAAGATTTTGTTATTTCATAGGAAAATGTTAAAAGCATATATCACCTGGAAATCTACAACCTTCTATAAAAAACAGAAGGAGGGAAACGATGATGATGATAGCAACGGATGACTTATTGTGAAGGTCTATCAGAAAGGGTCACAGTTAGATTCTTCATCCAAATAAAGATACCCTGGTGGCGGAGGAAGATATGATGAGGCTGAACATCACGGAAGAAATGGCTATGGACCGGCAACAGTGGAGGAGGCTCATATCCCCCCGTCCAACCCCCATAGGGAATAAATGGACGTTAAACGATGATGATGAAATATAGACACCCTGAGCGCATCTCTTCCCAAGGTGTTTGCCTATTCACCTGCGTCCCTCCACTCACTACTCGCGTCAGGAAAAGAACAAAACTACCGTGGAAAATGACCTGACGTATAGAGATAAAACAGTCAATATATAGATAAACATTCTTAATTTTGACAATAGTTCATTTTAATGCCTCAGCTTAGTACTCCAGTGAAGCTTTTTTCCTTGAACTGAGCACTAACGACAGCAAACATACCCAAGCTCCCGTAAGAGGTCTGCCAAGCTTTTTCTTCGGCTATAAACACTTCTAACCAACAGCAAACATACCCAAGCTCCCGTAAGAGGTCTGCCAAGCCTTTCTCCTGCTTTGAAAACTACTATCTGGCAGCGGACATACCCAAGCTCCCCTAAGAGGTCTGCCAAGCTTTTTCTTCTGCTATAAACACTTCTAACCAACAGCAAACATACCCAAGCTCCCCTAAGAGGTCTTCCAAGCTTTTTTTGCTCCTACGAACACTAATAACTGACAAAAAGCATAGCCAAGATCCCATAAGAGGTTTGCTTAATTACTTTCCTGATATCAGAGCTAGTAACTGACACCCAACACACCTGAACCAGCCTGAGAGGTCCGCCAAGCTCAGCACCTGCCAGCCACTCACCTGTCGTGCTTGGTGTTGTGGGCACCATGGGGAGCTCACAGCCGATCACCTCCAGCCGCACAGCAATGGCACGGTACCAGTTTGTGGGCTTCAGTTTCATCAGCCGCATCTCGGTGGGTTGGTCAAACATGTGTTGCTTCTCCTCCGTTGGACTGAGGGCACCTTGGAACACCTGGGAAGCAATGGTGACTCTATACATGTGGTGCTGCTCTGTTATCTCTCTTTGTGGCTTTATCTTATGAGAAAACACCTACAGCTTTCTCCTGTGCTGTGTGGCTCATTCAACGTATTGTAATTTTTGGTCATACTCACGGCCGAATGGTAGAACAGTTCCTTTTTGTATGTTTAACCTTAATTCCTGCCAGATATTTAAAATTTTCTCAGTGTATCAGCATTGTAATCATTTGCGAATGATTGAACAAAGGCAACTTTTAGCAAGACAATTATAGCACTTGAAGGATGAGTGAAAGGGGGAGTGTGAAAGTCGCTGAAAGGAAGTGTAAGAACAGGGGGATATGGAGAGTCTTCTGCCATGGTCATGCCCTCAAGAGGAGTTCTGAGAGGGAGGAGGGAGGGGATCAAATATAATAGATAGAATATAGTACCTTTGGAGGGCTGGAGGAGTCTGTCTGCCATGGTCATGCTCTCAAGAGGAGTTATGAGAGGGAGGAGGGAGGGGATCATATATAATAGATAGAATATAGTACCTTTGGAGGGCTGGAGGAGTCTGTCTGCCATGGTCATGCACTTAAGAGGAGTTATGAGAGGGAGGAGGGAGGGGATCAGATATAATAAATAGAATATAGTACCTTTGGAGGGCTGGAGGAGTCTGTCTGCCATGGTCATGCACTCAAGAGGAGTTATGAGAGAGAGGAGGGAGGGGATCAGATATAACAGACAGAATATAGTACCTTTGGAGGGCTGGAGGAGTCTGCCGGATCAGTGGGGATGTCAGACCAGATGAGGCCGTCCCTGGAGTACTGCACCGTGAAGGCCGTGACTCTCTCCCGTGTGAGGGGGTTGCCGGACACCACCACACCATAGACGGGCACCACAGCACCCAGGTCCACCTCCAAGAACTGGTCCTGGTTATTGCGCATTGGAGACCATCCGGACACTGAAGTCAAATTCATGAGCATTACAACAGAGAAAGAAATCACACCTGAATAAGTAGAAAATTTAGTTTTTTTGGTGAGGTGGTGAAAGTTCAAAGAAATATACATAAGAAGATGCAAGCTAAAAATGTTTACAGCTGGAACATACTAAACAATAAAGGTATTTAGGGATTTTTCAGTTCCTGGCCTTTCAAGCAGTTCCATGACAAATAAAACAGCAGGTAACCTCTGTACAAGAACTGCTTCATTGTCAACAAGACGGAGGATTTAGCAGAGGATTCAGAGACAGGTCTTGCCGGGTCAACTCACTGGAGAGGCTGCCGTCTGGATTGTAAAGCCGTGCACTGGCGGGCCCATAGAGGGAGCTTCGGGCGGGGGTGGAGAAGAAGGCAGAGTCGTCCACATTCTTGAGGAGGTTGATGTACCTTTTAGAGTATTAGTACTATTAGTTGAGTTTCACTTGTCACCCTGGCCTGACATCATCCTTATCCAATTCTAAATGATTAGGAAGACTGGAACTCTCCAGAACTGGGCGGCATGAAGTAAAAACTCTGGGTGCTTTTGGATTGCACAAGGTGAACTGCTCATATTCTGTTGTTGCAAAAAAAAAGAGAGAAAAAAAAAAGCCTGCTAATTGCTGCTCCTAAAAAAAGAATCAGAAGAGGTGGCCAAAAGCAAGGTCAGATTTGGAAGGAGAGGTGTCCTGATACCCTCGATCCTCTTGAAAGAGTTCAAGTCGTAGGCAGGATCATTTGTCTCCCAAAAGACCACCTTCACTCATGAACACATCTGGGACACTTAGCACTGACCACAACACTGGTCTATAAGTTGGTTGTTTGAAGTAAATAGAAATACCTAACTGTTTTGAGTCTCTATCAAGTGAGCATTTGCACAGAACCCTTCCATTCAAACCCAAAAACTCACTTATCAGGATAGCATTTGGGAGGCGGCGTGGTGAAGTCTGGCAGGATGGTGGTGATGGTTGTGGTCGTCTCTGCAAAGGAGTATAAAGTTGTTTAAAGTTAATGTCTATATGACATAACTAATGGCATATGAAATTAAGCCGTAATATTTTTAAATGAACATCAGTCAATCTTAACAGAATATGCACCTTGACATCATGAACACACAGGTATCAAAGCAGAGCAACCCACCACAAGTGCAGTAGTATCTGATCTTGTAGTCCAGACAACTGCCTCGGGCCTGGGCGGCGTTGTTGCACCGGAAGCCAAAACGCACGTCACAGCTGAGGCCGCTGTCCGCCCCAGTGTTGCGGCCGCTGGCATCCTCCACACACTCAATGTCTGCCAGTTGGCCCTGACCACAGAGTGATTGGGATTAAAAAATGAGCCTTGCTTAGTTTCCTTTTATCTGTCATTCTCCTTTTGAAATGTATGGTGACGTTAACAAAGTTTTGCCATTTACACAAACACTCAAGTGAATGCAGTGAAGATGGTTATGGACGGGTGTACTCCTGCAGGACATGGAAGATTAGAGTTTAAATGCATGGCTGGCTCAGGGCATGTAGACAAGCAGTGCTTTATGCAAAACATAGCTTTTGTTTATGCAACATAAAATATGTGTTTTTCTCAACAAATGCCACAACCAACATGCTCACCTGCAGACAGAAGCCATACTCATTCTGGAGTTGCTCCAGAGAGCTGTACTCTGTGTCACCATCGGTCTGCCATGGCTTGACCTTGTTAATCCATGGTGACCAAGAGTCACATGGGGCCAGGGTGGTGGTGGGGCCAGTGGCTGGGGAGATGAGGGGTGAGCAAAGTTAGACAGGGCAACACAAAAGGTCAATATAGAAAAAATCAATGAAATTCTATTTTGTAAATGAAACTGATAACACTCAGCTAGCAGGAGTGTGTGAGAGTAATAATGGATCTATTTCCTTATTTTCCTTTAATTAACTAACTAGGCATCACTCAAATACCAGGGAGAATACAAGTACCAGGAAGAATATGATAAAGATCAAGTGTGCACTACATCAGTATAAGATGGAGTATATAAAAGTAGGTATGACAAGCAGAGAGGGCCTCTGTTCATCCTGTCCTTCCCCTGGGACCCCGGCCCCACTTACGCGTCACTTGGGATGGAGGAGTCGAGACTTTTTCACAGAGACAGAAGAAGGAAATCTCGTAATTGTAACAGTCCTGGGCATTGTCAAGATCGAGGCACTTGAGGCCCTCCACAGCGTTGCATGTGAGAGTCTGGCCCAGGTCAGCTGCTGAGATTTTGGCTGTTGGGAAAGGAGATGAATGACTGTTTGGTTATCATACCATTACTTGTGTTCAACATTCATCTGTGGTTGCATTATAAGAATGAATGAATACATTTGGAAGTGGAGAAATAAAAAAATTTGCCGTGGCAGTTTCATACAACAAGCAATCATGGAGGTGACAACAGATAGTCTCTTCTGAAGCAAGGCAAAGTGACTCACTGGAGGCCTCCCTGCAAGTGGCATTTATGGGGTTGTCACACAGGAATTCCTCCCGAGTGTTCAGCATTTCAAGGCTCAGAATCAGCCCATCAGTGTCCCGCTCCTTCTTGTAGAAAGGTGACCAAGTGTTGCAGCTAAGAAACACAAACAAATATTAACACATTGTAAATACCACCAAGTATTAGCATAATCTACTATTGTATAAATATTGTTATGGTGTTTAAGAAAAATGTGGTTTTCAAGGGCTGATAAGACATGTAACTTACTAGGGAAAACAGAGATTCCAACAAGGCATACTTGGAAACACTACACTACCCAGAGTACAGACACAGACAGGCTTCTAAGCACTCTGGGACAAAAGACCATTAGCAAGGAACACATACACAGGCTTAAAGGTGATGAGGTCTTCAGGAACCAAGGGGGTGGTGGGGGGGGTGGACATGGTGATGATCAAGGTGGTGGACTCGGTGGTTGGCTCCTCACAATCTGGCTGGCGGGAACACTTGAGGTGGTTGTCCTCACACTTGCACCGCTCACACACACTCACCTGGTACTCCACACCAGGCTGAAAGGCACAGGAAAAATAAGTCCATAACATCAGCAGAGTGAAAAATAAACATCATGTACTACTAGGATATCCCTTAACTAAAAAATAAATAAATAAATAAATAAAAAAATCACATTCTGAATTAAAAGATAAGTGACTAATGGAGGAAACTAAGGGATTATTTACACATCCAAGTCTTCAGAACTAGAAAGATGTACCTGAAATAGCATAGTCTCATCCTTAACTAGAGAAAAACTGACTTTTTCATTGCACAATCAAAATGAACTAAAAAATAAACAATCCAAAACACAGCAGGAACATTCACACATTGAAGTCTCCTCTGAACCAGTGAAGTCGACCATTCATAACATCAGTTCATGCACCACGAGGGACCAAAACGTGTCACATACTGGTAGAGCTTGTCCGTTGGAGAGGCGACAGTTGCAATCTGCCACCTGGACACATTGCTCCTGGTTGATGGCGAACAGGCCGGGAGGGCAGGTGACATTTTTGTTCTGCTCCACACAGCCCGGAGCACAGTCGCCATCACTCTGCCATGGATGGAAATGTTTTATAATGGTTCAGTTGGTGGAGGTGTATCAGACATAAAATGTTGCAATGATATCAATGTGTAGATATATTTCTGCAGAGGTAGCATCAAAATTAGTGTGATATAGATGCCAAATCCTGCATGCAACTGAGTAGGTACACTCACACACACATACTTAGACTGATGAGAAAATGTTAAGGCAAGTAATAGTCAATGCTACGATTTAGGCTTGAGAGTATGCATCTGTGGCATGGTCCCTAGACAGGAAGTCACACAAGGAAACTCAAGAGGATTCAAAGAGTTGCAACAAGGTTAGCTCCTAGTCTAACACAGCTATGTATGAAGAGAGCTTTAATAATATGAGACTGACAAGAAACACGGTTAGCGCCTAGTCTAACACAGCTATGTATGAAGAGAGCTTTAATAATATGAGACTGACAAGAAACAAGGTTAGCGCCTAGTCTAGCACAGCTATGTATGAAGAGAGCTTTAATAGTATGAGACTGACAAGAAACACGGTTAGCGCCTAGTCTAACACAGCTATGTATGAAGAGAGCTTTAATGAGACTGACAAGAAACACGGTTAGCGCCTAGTCTAACACAGCTATGTATGAAGAGAGCTTTAATAATATGAGATTAACAAAGTTGAAAGACAGAAGAAAGGAGACGATAGCAATGTTTAAATCAGATGACAGATTAAAGAATGTAGACAAGGACCTGATTAGCAACAATGGAGGTCATGATCATGAGTCAAAGACTAGGTGCAGAAACAATATGAAATTTAATTTCCTACATAGAAATATTGATGTTTTCAGTTATGAGCTTGGGCCAATGCATCAATAGGCTTTCCTGATGGTATCTAGTGGGCGCCTGAGCTCATTGGTGGTAGCAGTCGTTCACAACTTTAAGACTAAGTTGGATAAAAGTAGATATGGAGACAGGACAACACAAGATAAACTCAAATCCTGTATATTCCACTTAGACAAATACACACTTACCATGCACCATCCCTCTTCCTGCAGTATGAACTTGTAGTACATGCAGATCCTGTTGCATGGCATGGCACATGGCTCGTGCCTCCTGCTCTCAGTGCATCCTGCAACACAAATTTTCTATGGAGGGGAAGCAACAAGTAGAAGCAGCACTTCAGCTGACTGCAGAGAGCATTGCACACATCCTTACTGTGATTCATACATGAAAACTTTGATAAAAATTGTAGCTGTCAGTTTTGGTTAATAATATAATTACTGTATTACAGAGATTCTCAGGTATACAAAAATAACTAGAAAAAAATGTGTTAAGAGATCACAGGCCAAGCATGACAGCTTATGTGCCAGGGAAAGAAAGTTGAAAAAGAAAAGTTGAGAATGTTTGCAAGAAAAGCTGCTTCATCATATAAATTATCCAAGGTTCTTGAGAAGAGTCTTGAGAGTTTTGAAGGTCTAGAGAAGTCACATGGTTAGCACTTACTGTCGTGGTACGGCCTCATTGTGGTGGTGCTGAGTTCTGGAGGAAGGGCGTGTGTGCTGACAGACGGCACTACAGAGGGCAGGGAGTATCAGTACACCTCAAAATAAATTCTATTACATGTTTTGGTCATCTTATTTTGTTTTCTTTACATGTATATCAAGTTGCCAGCATATATTAAACTTTTTAGCTCCTTAACTGTAAGAAAACACTAGATTTTTTTATGCATTTCTTTTGAGGAGATAATTTTTGCCTCTCTACAACATAAAACATTTTTCTAAAAAGATAAAAGAAATTTATCATAACTTAATCATGGAAATAGCAATCCTAGGCACTACAGAGTCCTGCTGGCCTCCAAGGCTGCCTCACCTGTCGTGGAGTCAGTCAGGTACGCGCTGTCCCAGTCACTGTCCTGGCAGATGCAGAACACTCGCACCTCGTAGTCCTGGAAAGCCAACACTTGAGTGGCAGACGCCTGTTTTCTGCGATCCTATTCTAATGCCACCTCCCTTGACCTCTTTACCCCACTACCCTCATTCAATCACCCCCAACAACCCATCCCTTCTTCACAGTGGTTGTCCACACAGAGGCAGAACACTCAGATCTCATGGCCCTGGAACACATACACTTAAGTACAACATGCCTATTTTCTGAGATCCTTCTCCACTTGTTTTGAAAAGCTCCATGCACACTTGCATATGTCTGCCTTGTTCTCCTAATAGTGTCTCTTCATTCTGGTTGCTCTTTAACAGCTGGTAGATCCCTTAAGTAACTTCCTATAACTACAGATACAAGCATTTCCAACACATTAGTAGTTCTTGAATATGTTAACTATTTCTGATTGTGGTTTCCAGCCATGTACTTGACAAAAGACTAAACACACCTTACAGCCGAGGGGGTTGAGGGATTGCTGGCACTCCAAGCCCCTCGTCAGGTCACAAGTGGCCACCTGTCCTGCCTCGGCAATGGACTCATGGCCTGGGGGAGGTGAAGACATTGTTACATTACGTCAATCATGACTAGAATTTCAGACACCATCATATGGCTTTACATTACCACAGAGGAAAAAGAGTAAAAACAAGGATTAGAAATAGATTTGGGTAAGTCATATCATGTGTAGAACTGGTAACAGATAAACAACCAAAGCAACAGAGTGGCAACATGCGAGCTGTAGAATTCAGGGCAGAGAACCAGATGGAAAAACGAAATATGAATCTTTGTTGGGTCAGGATGGAGGCATCTTAACATCAGACAGAGTGGTGGAAGACACTGGAAAAGGCCTTTGCTCTGCAGTGGCTGATGATGATTGTCCCAGTGTGAGTGGGTTAAACAGAATCCTTTTTAAGTAAAAGTTGATTTTCTGTGAATAAATGAAGTGGCGCTTGACTTTTACTTTGTGTAATAGAGGGAAATATTATTTTGATAGCACCAGCCAACTGTTAAGTCAATGTTTAATTTGGTTTGATGCAACCAAAACAAAATGTGGTTGAAAAATGGAATGTGAATATCCACAGCACTTTGTACTTGATACTTACTGCCTTTCACTCTGCACTGTATGCTGCCATGCTCTCGGCACACCTTGGACATCTTGGGATACATCTTCTGCAGGTCATCAAGCAGCTCCTGCTCGCCCCCTTGGGTGGGCACTGACACACTCAGCCAGGAAGTCCAGTTGGCACAATTAAACTCAGGCTGGGTGAGACACAAATTTTCCTTGTACTGAAGTAATGCAAAATGCTGGAGACATATATATTCTGGTAGTTTTTTTACAATGAGATGGAAATTATTTTTTGTTGAGTAATTTCATGTCAGAGAGTTCAGAGGATTCCAGGTAGTTCAAAGTGACTCACAAAAGTTAAGTTTAATGAGTGCACACAGGAAGGGGCAATACTGTAAAATGTGTATATTGTGTTTTATGAAGGAGTTAATTCTGTTTTGGCACAACTAATTTCCTGACAAGTAGCACACAAAAAAATATTGTTGTAAAATGTAAATGAGTGACACATTTGAAATAAGAATGCTGGGATATACCAAAACTAGACAAAGGAACTGATTCAAGAACACAACCTCTGTGGTGCTGTGACTGAGGCCATGTGCTGAATCTATACACACTGTAAAGGGAGTGAGCAGCCTTGGGAAAATGAAAGACCTCACTCCACTAGGCACACGATAAAAGGAGCCTAAGGAAATCAAATGTAACTCACTTTGCTTTAAACACTGTAAAGGGAGTGAGTGCCCTTGGGAAATGTAAAGAACTCGCCTCACTATACACATGGGAAAGGGAGTGAGTGCCCTCGGGAAATTGAAAGGACTCACCTCGCCGGTCACAACGTGCGTGGGTGGCGTGGTGGTGATGCATGAAGTCTTGTCGCAGGTCAAGAAGTTGTTGACACATTGACACACCTCGCACTGGTCCACTCGGAGGGGACGGCCAGGCTGAATGTGAAGGAAAGAGGAGTTTTTTTTTATGGCGAGTTAGGCAGCTCAAAGGCAAAAAGCAAAAATAACAACAAAAAAGTCCGTTAGACACTCCACCGACAAAAGAGAGAGAAGCCTGAAACCTCATCAACGGTAAATGGTAATGAGAGGTCAATATCGGGTGGAGAAGGAAGGTTAGGTGAGGTTAGGTAAGGTGAGGTGAGGTTAAGTTAGGTTAGGTGAGGTTAGGTGAGGTTACGTTAGGTTAGGTTAGGTTAGGTGAGGTTAAGTTAGGTGAGGTTAGGTGAGGTTAGGTTAGGTTAGGTTAGGTTAGGTTAGGTTAGGTTAGGTTAGGTGAGGTGAGGTGAGGTTAAGTTAGGTGAGGTTAGGTGAGGTTAGGTTAGGTTAGGTGAGGTTAAGTTAGGTTAGGTCAAGTTAGGTGAGGTTAGGTGAGGTTAGATTAGATGAGATTAGGTTAGATTAGGTGAGAGGAAAGAGGAGTAACTTTCATTGTATAGGATTCCACAACACCTGCTGGCCTTGAAGCATTCCAGTATCTTTGTGGAAACTATGACTGTAATCTGATACGAAAAAAAGGTCTTTGGTTATAGATGTCACTGAAAACTGAACTGTATGCAATAGGATAATACAGAGGCATGGGGCAAAAGGGAGAAAAAGTAATTGAAATACAAGCAATACAGGTTGAGAGGCTGATCAAGACAACAGTATCTGGGGTTATATATTATGAAGAAAGTAGCATTGGGGTTTATATCAAGGGGCGCCGAAAAGGGGTTGAAAAAGGAGGATTCTAGCGGCCCAGAACAGGAATTTTTGCTGCTGTGTTGGGGGCCCTGCAAAGATTCTTTTCACGGGGCCCAAAAACCTTAGTGGCACCCCTGTTTATATGACATTATCAGGAAGAAGAATGGACTGAAAAATAATAAAATGCAGCCTAAGGAAAAGTAGAGCAGATGGAATACAAATAATACAGGTCAGGATATTAATGAAGAAACTAGTGTGTAGCATTTCGACCTTTCAGTTATTACCTTTGGAAAAATAAATAAATGAAAGAAAGACAAAAAAAGAAGAGAGAGAAAACAATGATACCGATTCCTTTTATACGGATACTAAATAAAAGGACGTCTTCAAAATGCCAAACACATCCTACCAAGAAACACTGTAATGGGGTGTTTTGTTTTCATATGTTTTTGCCCTTGAGCTGCTTCCTTTACTGCCAAAAAAAATAGATAAATAAATGCATAAATAAATCCAAGTCCTCACCGGCGCAGGCTGTCCATCGGGGAGGCGGCAGTTGCAGTCCTTGAGGTCGACGCAGGTGTCCTTGTCTCGTAGGTACTTGTTCGGGGGACAGACCTGGCGCTTGCGATGCTCCAGGCAGGCCGGCGCGTACTCCCCGTCATGCTGCGAGGGGAGGAAAGTGGTTTGTCATGTCTCAGCGATCCTCAACTTCCGCCACTGAATGACCCACTCACTCTCGTTTTTTCCCTACCAATGCTTACAGCCACAAACACACGGCATCACAAGACTCTTAACATGCACATAAACATCACATAACAATTTGGTTTGTCATGTCTCAGCGATCATCACCTGCCACCACTGAATGACCCACTCACTCTCGTTTTTTCCCTACCAATGCTTATGACCACAAACACACGGCAACACAAGACTCCTAACATGTACATACACATCACATAACAATTTCTACTGATGTTTAATGACACAAACACACACCATCACACTGTACATACACAAAACATTACTTTCTACCAATTCTTACTGCCAGAAACACACATCACACACACACACACAAACACAGATTCTTAACACCCACAAACACATAACTCTACACTACATAGGATTTCTACCAATACTTACTGCCACAAACACACACCACACACACACAAATACAGATTCTTAACACCCACAAACACATCACATTACACTTTCTACCAATACGCACTGCCACAAACACACACCACACACACAAACAGATTCATAACACCCACAAGCACATCACTTAACACTACATAGGATTTCCACCAATACGTACTACCACAAAAACACACACCACACAAATACAGACCCTTTAACACTTACATAGAGATCACATTACTCTTTCTATCACTGCTTACTGTCACAACCATATACCATATACACCAACACACTCTTAACACCTACATAAATAAGACATTACACGTTTTATAGCCGGCCACAAACATGGACAGAGAGTGATGGCAATGTACCTGACAGATGCCGTTCTGCTTGAGGAAGTAGCGATAGTAGGCACACACACGCCAGCAGGGGATTGCGTTGGGGACGTACTGTTTGCCAGGAGGACATTCTATGGAGGGAAATATAAATGTGGTAGTTATTAACCCGGTAGCTGCGGGGATCATGTTTCTTAATGGTCCCTCCAAGCGAGAAAAATGAGAAAAAATCACCCCTCACACAAACCATTTCATAATATATATCAAAGCATTTGTGATCAGATTATGTATCATCTATTTTTGGGGGTTTATATCATGGCACAAATTTGGCCTGTCGCTGGTATTCGGTAAAGCCACAAATTTGGCTCGTCACTGCTACCAGGTTAAAGACCTAAACTCGCCTATAAGAAAAGCAAGACGGCATTCATGAGGAAGAAGTCTTATTTGATTCACTGTGAACTATTGCAGACAGTTAGTGATGAAATTGATGATGATGAGTTATATAATTCGATTAAATGGGTTCATGAGCTCCAAACCAACACAAAATCCTACGAAAATTCATTATATAGTGCTTGTTGGTCATGTATGGGTGGTAAGAAATTTGATAAAACTACACAGGATATCTCTTTCGTTCCAAGTAGAGCGCCTGAACTTTGTGGAGTTTTGTTCGGTTTGGGCACTAATTGGACACTGCCTTGGACTGTGGAAGTGGCCCGATGACAGTGGCGGTGATGGTTATGATGAAGACTCACTTTCCACTACGACTTCTGGTGTGGTGGTGGGGACGCCTGTGGTGGTCGTGATCGCCTCTGGGGGCTGCGTGGTCAGGGGGACGGCAGGCGTGCTTCTGGTGGCTTCTGTGTCAAGGGAACCATTAAATGAGCATATGGAAAGCTGCATTGCATATTTTCAAGAGGACAGACGATATAGTGATGTATTTTCACTTTATAAACCTACATCTGCAATTTGTATTATATGATCAAATCTCAGCATTGAAAAGAAAATTATATAAGCCATATCATTAAGTATTATATGACCAAATCTCAGCATTGAAAAGAAAATTATATAAGCCATATCATTAAGTATTATATGACCAAATCTCAGCATTGAAAAGAAAATTATATAAGCCATATCATTAAGTATTATATGACCAAATCTCAGCATTGAAAAGAAAATTATACAATCCATATCATTAAGTATAAGTATAAATCTACAAAAAGTCATCCCATTAGGTGAGTTGTAGAGTGCATTAGAGTGAGCAGAATAAAAAATGACGCCTTGTTTCCCTTACCGCAAGAGCACTGAACCCTGATGGCATAGTCCTCGCATTTCCTGGCCCATCCACCCTGTTCACTGTTGCGACAAGTGAGGCCGGAGGTGAGGGAACACTCCACATTGCGGTCGTTGCTCTGGGTGAAGTCTACACGTGAGGATGTAAGCCTATCAAGACGCTCTCCTCTGTAGCCCTTACGACCTCCTTTGCTGTGACCTTTTCTACGGCCCTTGCTGCGGGACTTGCTGGGGGTCTTGGGCGGGGCCACCTTGTTGTAATGGCACTGTATGTCGGTGATGTACTTGTCCTCACAAATGTCTAGTCCTGCCTCCCGGATACTCTCGAACGTCTCAAAGTCTCCACTGTCAGTGTCTGGATGGGAGACGTTGAACCACTCCGTCCAGAAGTTCCCAATGCATGGTGTCGGGGTGGTGGTGATAATCCTTTGAGGTGTTATTGTGACAGCACATTCTGGCTTCATGAGGATAACATTGTACTCGAAGTCACACACCGAGTCCCTGGGATTGTAGAATGTTCCGGGGCCACACTCCTTCTCCACGTAGGCCCGTCCAGTGAGCGTTGGTGCACACTCGTAGAATTTACGACAATCTTTTTCATGCTCCTTGATCTGGGGGCTGAAGTAGTGGCAAGTCTCTGGGACTGGGGGCAGAGTGGGGGCAGTGGTAGTCACAGCCAGGGGTGGAGGAGTGGTGGTCAGTGAACAATCACAGCGGAATCTTATCTCATAGTCAAAGCAGTGGTCAGGACTCTGAAGGCCATCGTTGCAGAAAAGACCATTATTTATGTTGCAGACAATAGCGTACTGGCTGGCAGGTGCCGCAGGACCAACTGGCCGGCACTCTGTGTCTACTATCATGTGAGGAGCACAGAAGGTGTATTTTTCAGCCAAGGTGTCCAGATCATCTCTGTCATCCCAATCTCCAGGGCCGGGTGTGTGGGTGTTCATCCATTCTGTCCATCCATCAGTGCACACACCCTCTGAGGGGGTCGTGACAGCTGGAGGAGGAGTAGTTGTCTCCTTCACATCACAGCCCTTGAGCTCCAGTCTAAGGGAGATGGCAGAATGGTAATCAGTAGGAACAATTCTGACATACTGTGCAAACACTGGCTCTGGGAACAGGTTGGTCACTGGGGTCACAGGGTCAGTGTTGCCCACAAATTCCTTGGCATAGTTGACTTCTGGCTCCGTGACGTCCTCCCAAGTTAGTCCTGTTTCCGAGAACTGGACAGCAAAGCGTTCAACGTACTGGTCGTAGAACGGATGCCCCTGAGTTACCACACCTGTCACCTCCTTTATCTCATCAAGGTCAACCTGTAGCCACTCAGAGAGATCTTTAGCCCCAAACTTGGGTGCATCCTGAGCCGTCCAGGCCCACTCAGCGTTGAGGCGAGCAGCATGTGGCTTGTCATCGGGTGTCTTAATGGAGGAGGCGGTGATCTTGTCGTTCGGGATGAGGTAGCTCTCCATTCCAAGGCCATCCTGACACTCGCAAGTGCATAATATCCGCACTTCATAGTCTTGGCAGTACTGAAGTTCTCCTGAGAGGGAAAAACCATTGTTGCTTGTATAATGAACGGCTGACTCTAAGATTAAGAAGACTCTCCTAGTAAAGTAGACAGGCACATTCTTAGTTAAAGGGATTTTACCTTTTCTTTCCACCAATCTGGATTAAAGAAAACTAACAAATTATCTTTTTCCTAAATCCATGCCTGTGCCATATATCCTCAGAGATGTATTTCCACACCTTAAATAACTAATCTAAATAAATTTCATAGCTTTTTTATTTATGTTGAGGATATCCTACACATTGTTAAGTAGTCACCCTCCTGCATATCTGATTTTTCCTTCTCTTTAGCCAAGGACTTGAGGTACACCTGCCCGACCCCTCACCGTTGTTCCTGCACATTGCTCCTCGCTTGTTGCAGGTGATGAAGGGTTCCAGCTCTCCACCCAGCGCTGGCCGACACTCCACCTCGGCTATGTAGTGGTCGGGGCACAGTGAATAGGTCTGTTTGGATGGTGGCAGTCATTAGATACAAAAAAAGGTCTCTTAAAAGATGAAAGCTACACAACTTCATCAACTTCTTATTTCTCTAATGGGATGTCTAGCATGTTTTATAAGCATTTGGTTACCAATATATTGTAGCTTAAAACCCACATCACACAATAACATGAGCAATGATACAATAAATTAAGCTAAAACTTTTCTTTCAACCAAATGTGAAAGCCTCTGAGAGTCATACTATTCAGAATCAACACTTGGTCTCTTTTATAAGGAAAGGTTTTTGAGCTTCCTGGAATGTGTGAGGACTCCCCCCCACAGCTTCTTAAAGGTCTTGACAGGATTAGTCACATAAGGCTGCAACAAAGAGGTCCAAGCAGGATGCAACCAAGACCTAAAAAGAATTCAAGCTTAAGACAAGCACAATGGAGTGTTTGCCTACCTTGCGAATTTCTGCAAGAGACTCAAATTCACCGTCGGGGTTAGGAATGTTGAGGTTGAACCACTCACTCCAGCCCTCGTTGTCGCAGGTGTAAGGCTTCTCAAGCTCCTCGGATGGTGGGGGACTGTGGACAGCAGAGGTGACTGCATTTTCATACTGCACATATGATTTTTCATTCATAATAATAAGCGAGAAAAGTTATGCTCGTGTGATGCACAGAAATCTCTCACAGCATTCCTTATTTATCTACTAGAGACAAAGATCATGAACAGTGTCTTCTCCTATTGTGGTGAGTGTATAATTATCCTGGGCCGACGGCGAATCTCTTCCAACGCTCCTTCTTCTGTAGCAGTCTCCTGAATATCAAACAACTTTCTAACAAAAGAATTATGGTAAAAAAATGGCATTTCAATTATACTGAATGTTCATAATTATATAAAACATTTCAGAAACAAAGAGGAAATGACTCCAAACATAACAATCCACCAGCCACTTACACGGAGGGCGTCACAACGGGCGGAGGCGTGGCTGGTGTGGCTGGGGTGGTTGTGAGCACTGGCGGCAGAGTTGTCAGACCTGTGAAAAAAGGTGGAAATTTACCACCTGCCACACCAAAACTGCATACTAGACTGAACTTGAGGGACGTAGGAGGGAAGGTGTTGGTAGGAATCAGCTGAGTCACTGGGCACTTGGTTTAAAACTGCCCAATAAAAAAATTAATTATGGCAAATTTTGGCATTCATTAAGTAGGTGCTGGGTAGTAAAACAAGATTGTTGAATAAAATTTTCTTTACATAAACGTCCGTAAAGAGGGGGTTGCTACACCATGAACAAAACTGGCCTCTATCACTTGGTAATTTCTTTTTGTATTGGTGTGGAATTTACTGGACTTTTAAGTTACATAGTTCAAGCAGGACTTTTCTTTTTATTGCTTATCTGTATCTGTCTACTTTTGTCATAAAAAAAATATACTGTTAAAGAGTTGTTAAGGTTACTCACTGCAGTCACAGAGGAAGGACACCTCATAGTTTCGACAAGCTTCTCCAGACAAGAGGTCGTCCCTCCCCTGGCAGAAGAGTCCCTCATGCAGAAGGCAGGTCACCCCCGGCTGCTCGGTGTGAGGGCGGTGGGTTCCAACAGCCCTGCACTTGATGTCAACCATCTGGCTCTGGGAGCAGAAGCCTTGACCACTCTTGCTCTGTAACACCAAAAAGGCATGAGGGGATAAAGTTGATCTCTGAGTGACTGATTTTGGTTGTGGGTGGAGTGTAATTGAGGTCTGAACTTTCTACCAGAGCATCTCTCCACCTTGCCTGATCATTTCTGCATGTCTACCATGAGAATTATGCCACAAGAATCAATATGACTGTCTGCTAATTTCTTGAATATCCTTAGTGTTTCTGTATTGCTGGGAAATACTGAAACTCTTGTCTGTGCATGCCAAGCACACATAAGTATGCACACATGCATACATACACAAACACACACACATACAAGTGTAGCTTGACATAAATTTCATGGAAAAAAGTTGACAGTCTTACCTTTGTGAGCCTCTCTGGCACAGGTTCAATGTCAGAGTTCTTCTTGAATGGGATTGGCTTGTCCTCACTGAGCCACTCTGTCCAGCCATTCCTACAGTCTTTGTCCTCCTCCTCTGGGCCTGGTGTGGTGGTGGCAGGGGTGGTCACTCTCTCAGGTGTGTAGGTGGTGGTGAGGGCAGGAGAGGGAGTGAAGACTGGTGAGGGGATGGGTGCAGGGGTGGTGACAGCCGGGGTAGTGGTGGTGGTGGTGGCGGTGGTGGTGGTGGTGCAAGGCGTTCCTCGACATAACTTTTTCTTCCGTGAGCATGTGCTGTGAATGAGAAAAGGGTCATCTGTGCTACACTGAAGAAGAATATCTGTGTCTACTACGAATCTATTCCTCTACTTTAATGCCCTTCTTGGAATGTTCATGGTGATGGACACGGGATGAGATGCATTCCTGTAAAAGTCAATTCCTTAAACTAAACCTTAAAAAAATCTTTAACCTGATAGCAGCGACGGGCCAAATTTGTGGCTTTACCGTGTAGCATTGACAGGCCAAATTTGTGCCATGATTTAAACCCCCCAAAATAGATGATACATAAACTGATCACAAATGCTTCGATATATATTATGAAATGGTTTGTGTGGGTGATGATTTTTTCTCATTTTTCTCGCTTAGAGGGACCACTAAGAAACATGATCCCCGCTGCTACCGGGTTACAAATCTTTGGTGTTTACATTAATATATTAAAACATTTTCTTTGTGCAGTATATCCACTCCTGTGTCTCACCAGGTGTGGCAGTCATCCTGGGAAATAATGTCGCCCTCCAGGAACACTTCTCCGTCCACCTCCATGCACTTCTTCTCACAGTCAGCTTTCGGTACACAGTCCAGATCCGTGGCACTCTTGTGGACCTGGCCCGGAGGACACACATCCTTGGCACAGCCTGCAGGAACACCACAAAGGGGATCAGACTTCAGCTTGGCATGTGCACAAAATCTTATGTAATGGTATTTTTCCACTGTGCTATAGTGTAGGATGCAAAGATTGTCCGGAGAAGTTCTTAACTCTTTCCATACGGTGATGCAAACGTCAGCGTCACAGTATCGAAATGGTGAAAAGGAAATGGAAAAGGATTAATTCTCTTCTAAACTTCTTAATCCTCTTCTAAACTTCTTAATCCTCTTCTAAACTTCTTAATCCTCTTCTAAACCTTTTAATCCTCTTCTAAACCTTTTAATCCTCTTCTAAACCTTTTAATCCTCTTCTAAACCTTTTAATCCTCCTCTAAACCTTTTAATCCTCTTCTAAACCTTTTAATCCTCTTCTAAATCTCTTAATCCTCTTCCATTTCCTTTTAATCCTCTTTCATTTCTTCTTAAGAGATTTGGAAGAGGATTAAGAGGAAATGGAAGAGGATTAAGAAATTTAGAAGAGGATTAACCCTTTCCATATGACGGTGATGCTGACGTCGGTGTCACCATATTAAAGGGATTAACTACCCATGGATAATGAGACAAAAGAAATTACAGCAGTGGGGACCAATTTCCTCATCTTGCTTTGTTCTTGTTATTTTGATTGAAAAAAATAAACAAAAACAGTGTGCATCTTGACTTTCCACCTTGTGCTAACAGGAAACAGAGGAAGCAATTTAGTTACCTTCCACACAGGCGTCTTGGGTGCAGAGTGGCGGGTCCGGGTCCAGGAGGGTGTCACAGTTCTCCAAGGGGCAGGTGGGGATGCAGGGCTCATAGTGTTCACAGGACTCGTCACATTGCATGGCTGTACAAAACACACACACATGTAACACTGCACGGCCCTCACTCCCAACCTTTCACAGTGTTCACAGGACTTCTCACACTTTTTGAAGGCACAGAACACACACACATGTAACACTGCACGGCCCTCACTCCCAACCTTTCACAGTGTTCACAGGACTTCTCACACTTCTTGGAGGCACAGAACACACACACATGTAACACTGCACGGCCCTCACTCCCAACCTTTCATAGTGTTCACAGGACTTCTCACACTTCTTGGAGGCACAGAACACACACACATGTAACACTGCACGGCCCTCACTCCCAACCTTTCACAGTGTTCACAGGACTTCTCACACTTCTTGGAGGCACAGAACACACACACATGTAACACTGCACGGCCCTCACTCCCAACCTTTCATAGTGTTCACAGGACTTCTCACACTTCTTGGATGCAAAGAACACACTCACAACATACACACAAATGAATTAGAGTTCTAGGGGCTTTTAAGAGGATGAGCACCAATGATATGAGGGCAAGATCAGCGTGCAATATGTCTTGTGGGGGCCGCTTTTGAAAGGCAGCCCAGTACTAAGACCCCAGATGCCTGCCTTTAACCCGTTGACTGTGGATTTCCTACAAGAAGACATCACCAAGCTACGGGTATGGAACAAAAAGTGGCTGCTACAATTCAATGAAGAAAAATGTAAAGTCCTGCACCTTGGGAGGGGATATCCAGCATACCAATACCACATGGGAAACACTCCACTATCAACCACAGAGGCAGAGAAAGACCTGGGAGTATATGTTACCAGGCTACCAGTGAAAGCTAAATCTGTGACAATCGCAGCGAACGGGTTAAATTTGGCTCTGCTCACACAAATTTAACACTGCCCAATTTCACTCTCAACCTTTCTTTGTCTATCTACCTGTTGCCACCTTTCTCGTCCCTATTCTCATTCTCAAATCTTCTACATAATCTTTTATATGTAGAAAAATATGTTGAAAATATGCAAGATGAAATTAAACAGATACAGAAGAACTTGACTCCTCTAAGCTGATTTCACAAACACACACACAAAGGAAAAGATTGACGTGAGGCGCTGCATGGAGATATAGGGTCGTTTTATGAGACATTTCGCCGCCCAAGAACACCTATTTGACAAGGCTTTCGTAAGAGTTGTGGGCATTTTCAGGGGTAGCTTTATGACCCTGGTGGTAGTCTGACCCTTCCTCTGTACCGTGACCCAGAAGAAGTACTGATTAGAACTTGATTGACCCCCTCTTTGACCTTTAGAAATAGATAACATGAGAAGCGAAGGTGCCTTGTAATAACGCCCATAGTCTGTTCACTTAAGTCTGACCCAAGCTGACAACATAAACCTAAGCGTATTCGTAAGCACAGTGCAGATTAGCAGAAAGTGTTGCGTGAGATAAACACAAACAGAGGTTAAACAAAACTTGGAAGCCATAGCAGTAACCAATCAGCACTCAGCTTGCAAACATACTTAGGGTTATGTTGTCAGCTTGGGTCGGCCTTAAGTGTTAACAGACTATAGTGATGGATACTTACGACAGAGGCTGGGTGTACGCCACTTGATGTACACACTGTGGATGTTACACTCGTGGACGTACGCTGCAATGGCCGTACACAGACACTCACAATCCCCTCCTGTGTCACAAGCGCAGGCATCGAACTGGCACCTGGAGGAGTAAGGGAATGAGGACACGGCGATCTTATATAGCTGTAGCTTGTGGGACGGGTGTAGAGGTGTGAGACTAATAATAGGTATATGCCTGTCACAATCACCAGACTGAGCTCTTTAGAATCACAGGGACACGAGAACCAGTTTATAAAAAAATGGAAGAAAATGTATATTGTTAAAGTTTAGCTCAATAATACATCATCTTCTTTCTCCTCTTCTTCTTTGTTTAATGTTCTTATTTTCCATTATGAGGTTGAATCAATTATATGTCATCACAGTTAATTAGTCTTAGTCTTGGATACTGTTAGATAATCATTTTCAACCATTATGTTTTAAGTAGTAACACCTTGACACGGCAGACATTAGATTACAACCTATTGCTTGTGATATGTCTATAATGGCCTTGTGGTGCTAGAGAGCTCATTAATATACTAGATAAATAGAAAAAAGGAGATAATTAGTAGTAAGTTTAAGATGAAGGTTACATAGTTCGATGTATGGGGAAGGCGGATAGTATATAAACAGTTCTGAGGAGTTGCTGTGTAGATCAACTGGCTTCTTGTAGTCTCAGTGTCTTTGTGTACCGTTAACCCCTTGACTGTGGATTCCCTACAAAAAGACATCACCAAGCTACAGGAATGGAACAAAAAGTGGCTGCTACAATGCAATGAAGAAATGTAAAGTCCTGGGAGGGGACATCCAGCATACCAATACCACATGGGAAACACCCCACTATCCACCACAGAGGCAGAGAAAGACCTGGGAGTGTATGTTACCAGGCTACCAGTGAAGGGACATCCAGCATACCAATACCACATGGGAAACACTCCACTATCCACCACAGAGGCAGAGAAAGACCTGGGAGTATATGTTACCAGGCTACCAGTGAAAGCCAAATCCATGCCAATCGCAGCGGACGGGTTAATAATAGAGATGGTATAAAAAGAAGGGTCATTAATCTCAGTGCTAAAAGTATCCTACTCCTCTGGTCCATCATGACTATATTCTTGATTTCCAGAGGCAGGGATGGGTTAGTGATACACTCTCCTGATGTGCAATGCCTACCTCTCTATGTAGGGCTCCACGGGCACCTCAGAATGACACAGAGAAAATGCATCAGACTTGAGGATGGCACACTTCTTGGCTGCCCACACTTTCCTCTCTGGATGGAGGCTGCAAGCGTCCTGTTGGGAGAGAGAAAAAGATTACCATCACTTCATCAGGTTTCCCGATGCTAAAATCAGATATAAAAGAAGGGAAATAAGGTGGAGGTACAGATTTCTCCTATTTTAAAACATGCTGCATGCTATGCCAGGGCTGGTTAAAAGAGAAGCATGGAAGATTTTATAGTGAAGAAAACAAATCTAAAGAAATATCCTAATCTTCTCTTAACCCGGTAGCAGCGATGGGCCAAATCTGTGGCTTTACCATGTAGCAGCGACAGGCCAAATTTGTGCCATGATATAACCACCCCCCCAAAAAATGATACATAATCTGATCACAAATGCTTTGATATATATTATGAAATGGTTTGTGTGAGGGGTGATTTTTTCTCATTTTTCTCGCTTAGAGGGACCATTAAGAAACATGATCCCCGCTGCTACTGGGTTAATAATAAATAATCTAGAAATCTCTCCTTATATATAAAAAAAAACATGTCTTAAAAGTGCTTCCTTCTTATAACTTAGCTCAAACAGCAAACAAATCTTAGGAAACTTCAAGTATTTCTGGCCCTGCATTTCTGAACATGAGTATTGTCCATGGCAGGTGTGTGAATCATTGTGAAGATTACCTACAAGCTGCAAAGATCTAGTCAACCTTAACTTCTGTGACGTTGGTGAGGATGAGCACCAGGGGCAAGCAGGGGCCAAACAACAGTCATACATCACAGAAGTCACTATAAATAAAATCTGTCTGTGCCACTATTGGACTGAGGTCATCGTCTATCAAAAAATGCAGTATGCTTCTTAACCCTGAGTCCCTAGCATACAAATAAGACAGTCAAGAGGAGGAGAGGCCAACCTTGATGAGAATGCTGTCTGGGCAGTAATTCTGGAGTCGCCACGAGTCCCCAAATATCTTGACGGACACTTCACTTGAGCCTCCTGCTGGGGTTTGGAAGTCGTCTTGGTCATCCCCATTGAAGTTCCCGCACAGCCCTCGCACCTGGTGATGAGAGGAGGATTAGGTGTGTATTTATCTAGTAGTGAAATACAGGAAAAGAGGCGTACTAGGCTCGTGCTGTCCCGTCTCCATAACGCTTATAATCCAGTTTGGCTTTAAATTCATGAATCGTTTTTGCACACACAGTCTCCTTGTCAAGTCCGTTCCATGTTGTTATGCTTCTGTATGGAAAGCTGTATGTATGTATGTGTGTATGTATGTGTGTACATGTGCATCTGTGGGGATAACTGCTTCTTTATATCTTTCATGTATCTTTTTTTTTCACTTTCTCTCCCCTGGTATGTATATTTATAAAAAACTTCATACATAATGGCAGGCAAACACCTCAGATGCCTTATTCAAAACCACAAATGGTGTAAAGATTGACTCCTCACTTTGGTTCAACTTTCCCCTTCCATTCTCACCTTGCCCTTCCATTGGGGGTCCAGGCGCAGGTAGGTCCGTGTGCCGCGGTCCCACTGCAGCACCAGGCCCATGTCTGGCACCTCAGCGAATATGAACAGTCCCGCCTCTCGGATGATGGTTCGTGTCATGTTCCTAGGAAAGAGTCAAAGTAATTAATTCTACGTTTGTCTTGTACACAATCAGAGTGCAGATTTAAACATAGACCTGGAAATCATTTACAGACAGAAGAGGATATCTGACCCTGTGTTAATAATTAAGCTTTTGACAGATTCTTTAACCCAGTAGCAGCGACGGGCCAAATTTGTGGCTTTACCATGTAGCAGCGATGGGCCAAATTTGTGCCATGATATAAACCCGCCAAAATAGATGACGCATAAACTGATCACAAATGCTTTGATATATATTATGAGATGGTTTATGTGAGTGATGATTTTTTCTCATTTTTCTCGCTTAGAGGGACCATTAAAAAAACATGATCCCCGCTGCTACCGGGTTAAAGGTTGCATTAGTACTTGTTAACAGTTATGTGGGTAGTTTGTTTTTTAATTCCATTTCTGGGATGGAGTTTTGAAGTATTGGATTTTTACAGAGTTAGTTTGACATATTACAAACTCAGTCATAAAAAGTAATATAAAAACAAACACTCAAAAAAGACAAATCAGTCAAATTTTTGTTAATAAAAACTAATTCAATGCTTAAACCAACAGACATTCTTCAAGACAATAACTCATTTTCCTAACACATTGATTTTCCTGAGTATTCCTTTCTCTGCAATAAGTCATCCCCTTGGGCATGTTCAGGAGTGACAGGTAAAGGAAGGTGCAGTAATGTGAGTTTGGCGATCAATAAGCACAAGATAAGTTTGATGCATGCTCCTTAGGTTAATATTATAAGACACTTTCACTTTTCACATCAGCTATTTCTAAAGGTCAAAGAGGGGGTCAGTCGGGTTCTAATGAGTGTTTCTTCAGGTTCATGGTACAGAAGAAGGGTCAAACTACCACCAGGGTCATAAAACTACCCCTGGAAATGCCCACAACTCCTATGAAAGCCTTGTCAAATATGTGTTCTTGGGCGACGAATTGTCTTATAATACGACTTAATCTCTTACTTGGTGGGCGGAGGTTTGCTGCGGGAGAACTCAACCGTCTCCAGTGTGTCTCCGGAGCCAACTCTCAGCGTGACAGACTTGGCGCACGTCACACCTCCTGTTCCACACGGCACGTTCTGGCAAGGGGAGTGATACGGTGAGCTATTATTATTTGTATCAATGAGCTGCCTGTGCTTGAAATGCTCAGAGAGGGTAGTAACATTTGCCTCCTGCTGCATATTCTATGATTCTATGGCAAAGATAATTTACAAATACTTTGATCTATCCAACTACCTATGCTAAAGACTATTGTTCAGTGTGTCTGGGTATGGCAAAGACAATATGTTATGGCCTCTGGATGCCACGTCGTAGGCTTACCTGTATGGTGACCTCAAAGGTGTCTGCCCGGTTGGCCTTGCCCTTGGCCAGCAGGTAGTCACAGGTGCCGTGGAAGTCGTACATGCGGCCGTCAAAGGTCTTGTAGTGGGAGTCGCCCCAGGCAGTGCAGAGGCCGGAGCAGGGAGTGTCTGTGCACAGCCACTGCCCTCCCTCACACTTGCTGTTGTGCAGCACACCAATTAATGAGTCGCTTAAAATTTTGGTGATGGAAAAATTAATATACTCATAAAAAAATACCAATAAGTTGTTCTATTATAGGATGAAATTAAGGCTCAGTAGGGACACAAATTTACCAGAGGGAAAATGCAAAATTAGTTACTGCTTCATGAGTCCCAAGAACAGCAACTCACCATGTGTTGCAGTCCTCGGTGAGTGTGGCGCCCTCCTCATAGGAGCGGCCGCCATGGTGGCAGGGACACAGGCTGTGTGGGGTGCAAGTGCCGCTGTCAGTGTTGCGCACGTACCCGCGGGCACACACACAGCCTGGCCGACACAACTCACTTGCCACTGGACGAAGATGCATGGTCTGGGAAAGGTGATACAGATTAATTTAGAGAAAAGAAAACATGCAGAAAGTCCCTTATGTCTGCTCCCTTGACTAAATCAAGGCCTTTATTTTTTTTAGCACTCGTCCCCTACCATTGTATCTTTTTAGTTTCCTGGTGCTACTTACACATGTATCCTTAGTTGTATAATCACACTCTGTACTGCCTGGGTTGGTGGTCCCTCCTCCTCCCTGTTTACTTTTTTGTAATTTTATCACAAACAATCATCAAGATAAATCAGAGATACCAAATGCTGACTTTGTAAGCTACAGGAAAATAAAGCTACATCAATCATTTTGCTTACTAAAAGGTGGAAAAAAGGACCGTCTCATTCAGACCTGCAGCCATGAGGACACAGGGTGCTGCTCCCCCCATGGATTGATTTCTAATATCCCACTTATGTACAAATATGAAAACAAAAGGGTAGTGAAACTGTGTACTACTAAGTGAACTATATGTGAATTTAAAAAGCACTAAAGCTTGAAGCATGGATGTTTGATCCCTGACCCTATTTTTACCCATTCTGCCCTGAGATCCTAGTTATAGGCCCATTCTTTTTCATTAATGTACCTGGCATGTGTTTTCCTCCTCTGGCAGGCAGTCCACGTAGGCCTCGTGGTTCTCCTCGCTGCACTGAACTTGTGGCGGCCGTGTTACAGACTCGTTGCCTCGTGGCTCCCAGCAGTTCCATTCCGTGTTGAAACATTCACTGTAAAGGTCAGCTTTATTAATACATTTCTGAATAACAAGATGAATCTAAATCTGTTCATTTGTTCCTTTCATATATGTACACACATGGCACATTAAGATCTTACCAGACTCTGTAGGTCCCGTCATTCTGGATCTGCATCATCTCATAGCCAGGCTTGTACTCCTTGGCCTGGTAGACACATGGGCACTCGGTGATGGGCACACACAGGCCTTCGGTGTCCAAGGAGAATCCCTCGAGGCAATTGCAGCCCTCGACGCACTTCCTCTTGCAGTCCACATTGGTCGCCAAGTCCAGGCAGGTGCGAGAACAGCTGTTGCCGCAGACCTGGTACTTCTGTCCACCGGTACAGTGCACACCTAGACGAAAGGGAGGAAAGACTCAAACAGTTAAACTTGCATTCTCTAGAAACGAGGTTTATAAATGGATGAAGGGCTTTAATAAGGGAGACATTCATAAGGTTTTGTTGGTAAGAGAACCGGGTAGGACACGAAGTAATGGGTTTAAACTGGATAAATTCAGATTCAACAGGGACATAGGCAAAAATTGGTTTACTAACAGGGTGGTGGATGAGTGGAATAGGCTTAAAATAGACTAGATAAATTCATGGACAGCGATATTAGGTGGGATTAGATACCTTATGTTCTTATGTAGATGATTAATATTTTCAGTGGGAGGACAAAGTGTGTGCTGGCAAACATACATTAAAGGAAGCACCTCAAAGGCAAACACAAAAAAGGAAAAAAGAGCTCGCAACAAAATAAAACACAAAAAAACCTGCAAGAAAACAAAAAAGCCTGTTAACATACTTACGACTCCATGCTAGTTTTAATAGAAGGAGGTCTCTCGATTGGGTGAAAAAACTGATAGAGATTAACCTGAAGGGCAAACACAAAAAAAGCAATAAGAGCTCGCAACAAAATAAAACAGAAAAGAGACTACGACAAAACAAAAAAGCCTGCTAACACACTTACTCCATACCAGTTTTAATAGAAGGAGGTCTCTTGATTGGGTGAAAAAAAATGATAGATATTAAAAACTCAGGATCATGTGAAAAATAGCTTAACTACTACAATGACATAATTACAGAATCATCCATTAATAAACCAGCACACCCACTATAGTAAGTACTCACCACACTCCCGAACTTCTGCGCGCCAGTCAATGGTGATGCCCTTCCTGGCACACTCCTTGCTGTAGGCCGCCAGGATGGGGCACAGACACCCGTCCAGCTTGGTCTCGCAGGAGCACATGTCATAGAGGCAGTCGCGGTAGTAAGGCTCGGGGTCCACTTCGAGGTGGCACTCTGGAGGGGTTTGTACATAGATCTACACAGATGCTCAGACCACACAGACCATAATTATATAGGAGGGGAGAGGGAGGCATAGAAGTGACTGACATACTGGAGGGATTTGTACATAGATTTACATAGATGCTCAGACCACACAGACCATAATTATATAGGAGGGGAGAGGGAGGCATAGAAGTGACTGACATACTGGAGGGATTTGTACATAGATTTAAATAGATGCTCAGACCACACAGACCATAATTATATAGGAGGGGAGAGGAAGGCATAGAAGTGACTGACATACTGGAGGGATTTGTACATAGATTTACATAGATGCTCAGACCTCATAGACCATAGGAGGGGAGAGGGAGGCATAGAAGTGACTGACATACTGGAGGGATTTGTACATAGATTTACATAGATGCTCAGACCACATAGACCATAGGAGGGGAGAGAGGGGCATAGAAGTGACTGACATATAGTTTCTACATGTATATTTTAATCACATCTCTCTTATACTGTTTTTTTTTTTATGTATATGAGAGAGAGAGAGAGAGAGAGAGAGAGAGAGAGAGAGAGGGGGGGGGGTTCACTCACTGGAGAAGAGGCTGGACTTGATCTTGGCGCAGAACTTCTCCGCCACCGCCTTGTTCTGCACGTGGGTCTCGCAGGGCCGCGCCTCCTCCGCCTGGGGCTGGTTCTCGCATCGCTGGGAGGAACATTAGGAACAAAAAAATAAGTTCTTCCCTTCTATAGGTGCTCAGTCCACCCTCCATAGCCAAATACCAGCTGAAAAGCATACCTAATTTCTACTCTCTTCTCTATTTACTTTCCTTTTGTCTATGGTGATATATTCTTTTCACTCATAGTAATTAGGGACCGTATTACTAAACGTTTCGTCGCCCAAGTTCACATATTTGACAAGGCTTTCGTAGGAGTTTGAGGCATTTCCAGAAGTAGTTTTATGACCCTGGTGGTAGTCTGACCCTTCCTCTGTACCGTGAACCTAAAGAAACACTCATTAGAACCCGAATGATCCCCACTTTGACCTTTAGAAATAGTTGATGTGACAAGCGAATGTGCCCTATAATACTGACCTAGGTCTTGGGAAAAAAGTGTCAGTTGAGTTTACGTCAAGGGAAAAGGTTGATTCGAGTCCCCTACAAAGATCGAAGTACCATCGCGGTAATACACCAGCCTAAATAACGTTCCATTATATCACCCCAGTTCTTCATTCCTCAGCGTTATTCCTTAAAAAATAGCATGTGTCCCCTACCATTCCTCAGCGTCATTCCTTAAAAAATAGCATGTGTCCCCTACCATTCCTCAGCGTCATTCCTTAAAAAATAGCATGTGTCCCCTACCATTCCTCAGTGTCATTCCTTAAAAAATAGCATGTGTCCCCTACCATTCCTCAGTGTCATTCCTTAAAAAATAGCATGTCCCCTACCATTCCTCAGCGTTATTCCTTAAAAAATAGCATGTGTCCCCTACCATTCCTCAGTGTCATTCCTTAAAAAATAGCATGTCCCCTACCATTCCTCAGCGTTATTCCTTAAAAAATAGCATGTGTCCCCTACCATTCCTCAGCGTTATTCCTTAAAAAATAGCATGTGTCCCCTACCATTCCTCAGCGTTATTCCTTAAAAAATAGCATGTGTCCCCTACCATTGTATCTTTTTAGTTTCCTGGTGCTACTTCCATATGTATCCTTAGTTGTATAAGCCATTCTCCTTTGTTGTTTACTTGCAACAATAAACTATCAATCAGTTAATAATTATGGTTATAACATGCACTATCCCTCAATGATCAACACCTGTGAATCTACACCTGCATAGGACATTAAGTGGATACCGTTGAAGGAACATTCTTTCATTACCTCCATTTGGGCATTTTATATTCACTGCTAGTCCTCGGGTATTGGGAAGAAGAAAAAAAAAGTATTGTGTTTGCCAGGTGAGAAGGTTGATTTATTTAGGGGTGTATTTTAAGACACCATCGCTTCTCAAATCGACTATTTCTAAAGGTCAAAGAGGGGGTCAATCGGGTTTTCATGAGTGTTTTTCTAAGGTTCATGGCACAGAAGAAGGGTCAAACTACCACCAGGGTCATAAAACTCCACCTGGAAAGGCCTACAGCTCCTACGAAAGCCATGTCAAATATGTGAACTTGGGCGACGAAATGTTTTAAAATACGACCCTTGGGCGGTATTCTTAGACGCTTCCAACACCTGCATCAACTATTTGCAAAGGACGAAAACATGATCAATCGGATTCTAGAGATTGTTTTTTGGGGTTCGGGGTTTAGAGGAAGAGTCAAACTATCACCAGGGTCATTGAACTACCCCCTGGAAAGGCCCATAACCCCTACGAAAGCCATGTCAAATGTGTGTGTTTGGGTGACAAAATGTTTGAGAATATGTCCCATTAGGGTCGTGTTATTTGACATTTCATCGCTCAAGAACACATATTTGACAAGGCTTTCGTAGGAGTTGTGGGCATTTCCAGGAGTAGTTCTATGATCCTGATGATAGTGTGACCCTTCCTCTGTACCATGAACCTAAAGAAACACTCAAAAGAACACGACTGATCCCCTCTTTGACCTTAAGAAATAGCTGATGTGAGAAGCGAGCGTGTCTTATAATACCAACCATGTCCTATTTAAAGATCTCACCTCCGAGGTCTTCCACTTGTTGGCGAAGGCGATGGCGTTCTGCTCGATGTCTCCTTCGGGGGTGAGGAAGTCGTCCCGCTGGTTGTCGGTGAAGGTGCCGCAGAGACCCGCCGTCAGCCCGCGGAACTCTGCCGGGGCGTCGACGTACACTCTCGTCTGGCCGTCCCACCACACGTCCAGGCCATTGCTCAGCTCCACTGTAACCCAGGTGGAAAGTTGGAAAATTTCGTTTAGTCGGCGCAACATCTGTAGTCATATGCCGGAGAGAGACAGGAGGGGAAGGAATTATAGGAGAAGGAAGCAGACCCCAGGAGACAGGACACAGCCCCCGATTAATACCTGGTACTCATTCACTGCTGGGTGGACAGAGGCGTAGGGTATCGGAAAAGCCGCCCAAATTTTTCCACTCCACCAGGGAATCGAACCCGTGCCGGAGAGAGACAGGAGGGGGAAGGAATTATAGGAGAAGGAAGCAGACCCCAGGAGACAGGACACAGCCCCCGATTAATACCTGGTACTCATTCACTGCTGGGTGGACAGAGGCGTAGGGTATCGGAAAAGCCGCCCAAATTTTTCCACTCCACCAGGGAATCGAACCCGTGCCGGAGAGAGACAGGAGGGGGAAGGAATTATAGGAGAAGGAAGCAGACCTCAACAGACAGGACACAACCCCCGATTAATACCTGGTACCCATTCCCTGCTGGGTGGACAGGAGCGTAGGGTATCGGAAAAGCCGCCCAAATTGTTCCACTCCGCCCGGGAATCGAACCCAGGCTCTCTCGATTGTGAGCCGAGTGTGCTAACCACTGCACCACGAAGCCCCCGAACCCAAGCGGAGGAAAGTGTTAGTTAGATCACCTTGAGCCAGCTTCCTCAGCCACATAACCCTTCCTCTGGCTGTCCTACCACTTGTCTCGGCCATAGCTCACTGCAAGCCATGGGAAGCAGTGTCAGAACTACCCACCACTCTTAAGGGGCTATTACACTGGGCATATTTTCCGTAGATCTTCAGTCAAACCACGATTTCCGCTAGCGTGGTTCTCAATTGTTTCTTGTTATTGTTGCTGATGAAGATGGTGAGTAATACCGTCGTCCTTCGGTGAAATCTACCGTAGCTTTGGAAGATCGTGGACACGCCAGAAAACCACGGAAATATGAGAACCACGCCAGCGGAAATCGTGGTTTGACTGAAGATCCACGGAAAATTTGCCCAGTGTAATAGCCCCTTTACCCTCATATGTCAGAAAGCGTCACAAAGTACTGATCACAAGTTCGCCTGTCACCGCTCATCACAGCCTCCTCCTGCCCCGTGCTGAGTGTTGCGAGCTGAGTGAACGCAGTGAGGTTGAGGCTTCGTTTGAGCTTCGGATACCGACTCGAGCTTGTAACGAGACTCCATTCCAAAGAAACTATATAATCCTGTTTTTGTGTGGATGCTGCTGGACTTTTTTTTATGGGGGGGAGGGGGGGGGTGATGGAGAGCTAAACAGAAGACACCTATTAATAAATGCCCGCCACAATGTCTCGAAAATTATTACTGAAAATGCCGGAACAGGTGGTCAATAGAGTGCTCTCTCTCTCTCTCTCTCTCTCTCTCTCTCTCTCTCTCTCTCTCTCTCTCTCTCTCTCTCTCTCTCTCTCTCTCTCTCTCTCTCTCTCTCTCTCTCTCTCTCTCTCTCTCGCCTCCTCCTCCTTCCCTTGCATCCTTCAGCTTGAAATTTGAACCTCTTTTCTCTAAGTCGATGAAATAAAATAACAAATCCTATGGTGTCCCTACTTCTCAATGTCACACGTAGGGCCGTTCAGGTGCTCACCAAGTCACCTGATATCGCTAAGCCCTCAGGTACGACAGGTAAATGCTGCTGCCGCCGTACCTGAGATGAATTAACAAAAGGTGATGTCGTTTAGCTACTGTACCTCTGTTTGTTTGTGTTTCCTATAGTTATTAAATATCACGACCTTGCCCCCTTTCAAGATACGCATGTCTTTGATCAGTATTCGCTTACGGCTCACGTCAATTATCCCTAAAGGCCAAAAAAGAGGTTATACGCGTTCTCATAAGTGATTTTTACTTTCATAGAGCAGAGGCTTTGTCAAACTACCATTAGGGTCATAAAACTAACCATGAAATTGACTTGAAACTCCTAAGAAAGCCTTGCTCAAAATATGTGCTTGGGCGGCGTAATGGTTAAAAGAATATGGGTATTTCGCGTACAAGGGGATATGTTAAGTTTTCTCTCCAGGCGTGTCGGGGGAAACGTGTAGTGTGTGAGAAACGAGTACACGAGACCTCAAAGTGCTGAGTTCGAAGCCAATTTCTTGCATTTCGAAGCCACTTTCTTGGAGTTCGAAGCGACAAAGCAAAACGCTCGCTCCTTCTTCTCCTCCCCCACCCTGCTTCATCGTTCCTCCCTAACCACTCAATCTCTCCTTCCTCCTCTCTATCCCCCTATACCACCTCCTTCCTCCTTCCTCCCTAACCACTCCATCTCTCTTTCCTCTCCTCCTTCCTCCTCTCTATCCCCCTAAACCACCTCCTTCCTCCTCCATCCTGCTTCCTCCTTCCTCCCTACCCTCTCCATCTCTCCTTCCTCCTCCTCTCTATCCCCCTATACCACCTCCTCTCTCTCTCTTCCACACCCACCCATTCCTCCTTCTCCCCCCCACCTCTCCAAGTCTTTCAAGTCTTCTCCGTAAACGCTCGCTAAACTGTCTGGTTGTGTTCCTCGCCACAGTTCTTCGTAACGGCAGCAGCGACGCTATTTCCAGGCGCAGAGAATAGCGGTGGTTTGACAATTTTCCAATCTCTCTCTCTCTCTCTCTCTCTCTCTCTCTCTCTCTCTCTCTCTCTCTCTCTCTCTCTCTACGCCCACTTTGCCAGCGCCGGAGAGAGTGTTTTCTTCACACGGTTTTCATTTCCCAGGCGTGTGCTCCAAACAGTCATTTTACCTCACCGCCGCCCTCTTCCTTCCTCTCCACCTCCTCCTCCTTCCTCTCCACCTCCTCCTTCCTCTCCTACCCCTCCCCCTCCATGGCTTCTTCCTCCTCCTTTCTTTCTACCTTCTCCATGCCTTCTTCTTCTTCTCTCTGTCCCCCTATATCTCTTCTCCGTTCTCCCTCCATTTTTCCTCCTTCCTCTCTACCTCCGTCCATGCTTCCTCCTCCCTTCTCTCTATGCCTTCCTTCTATGCCTCTTTCTTCCTCCTCTTCACCTACCATGCCTCCTTTCTTTTCTAACCCCTCCCTCTATGTCTCCTTCCTCCTCTCTATCTCTCTATACCTTCTCCTTATCCAGCTCCTCCTTGCTTCTTCCTTCCTCTCTGCTACCTCCTCCCGGCATATGACCACAGATGTTGCGCCGACTAAACGAAACTTTCCAACTCTTTTGCTATCTCCACCTTTCCTCCTTCCTCTCTTCCCCCTCCACGCCTCCTCCCTCCTCTTTCTCACCCATAAAATACGTCAGCGTGGACCTCTTTCCCTCCTCCCTTGCTCTCGTTCCCACCTTTCTTTCCGGCACTTTCTCCCCTTAACCTATTTTGAAGGATGGGTGGAGGGTGCTGGTCTCGCTCTCCTCTCCTTGCCCCGCCTTTACAGACTTGCAATCATGGGTCGGTTTTTCTCTCAGACGCTTTCATCAACCCCTCGCATCAACTATTTCCAAAGGACCAAAAGGAGATCAATCGGGTCCTTATGAGTGTTCCTCCTTTATAGAATTGCAATCATGGGTTTTATAATAGTTCCTTGAATCCTTGTTTGTTTCTGCTCCTTCGCCTCCCCTCATCTACCTATCCATAATCCTTGTTTGTTTCTTCTCCTTCACCTCCCCTCTTCTACCTATCCATAATCCTTGTTTGTTTCTTCTCCTTCACCTCCCCTCTGCTACCTATCCATAATCCTTGTTTGTTTCTTCTCCTTCACCTCCCCTCTGCTACCTATCCATAATCCTTGTTTCTGCTCCTTCACCTTTCCTCTTCTACCTTTCCATAATCCTTGTTTCTGCTCCTTCATCTTCCCTCTGCTACCCATCTACCCATTCTGAAGGCTGGGTAGGGAGTTATTTCTCTTTCTCTTCTCCCTGTTTATTCCTTTATAGAATTGCAATCGTGGGTTTTGGAGTTCCTGTAGTCCTTGTTTCTGCTCAGTCACCTTCCCTCTGCTACCTGTCTACCCATTCTGGAGGCTAGGTAGGGAGTTATTTCTCTTTCTCTTCTCCCTGTTCCTCCTTTATAGAATTGCAATCGTGGGTTATGGAGTTCCTGTAGTCCTTGTTTCTGCTCAGTCACCTTCCCTCTGCTACCCACCTACCCATTTTGGAGGCTAGGAAGGGAGTTATTTATCTTTCTCTTCTCCCTGTTTATTCCTTTATAGAATTGCAATCGTGGGTTTTGGAGTTCTTTTAATCTTTGTTTCTGCTCCTTCTCCTTCCCTTTTGCTATCCATCCATTCAATTATTTTTCCCCGCACGGAAGAAAAACGATAATAGATCTAATAATTTCCTTCCGCTCCTCCTCCTCCTCCTCCTCTTCTTCCTCCTCCTTTGTTTGATCCCTCCCTCTACTATCCGTATATGGTAGGAAAAGAGAGATGGAACAGGAGGAGAAAGAGGAGGAGGACCACATATGCCTATTCATCCATACAAACCCATATAGTCTCTCTCTCTCTCTCTCTCTCTCTCTCTCTCTCTCTCTCTCTCTCTCTCTCTCTCTCTCTCTCTCTCTCTCTCTCTCTCTCTCTCTCTCTCTCTCTCTCTCTCTCTCTCTCTCTCACCCATCCACCCCCTACATCTCTTCCCCCATATCCACTCTGGTCATCCTACTACTACTACTACTACTACTACTACTACTACTACTACTACTACTACTACTACTACTACTACTATTAAACTACCAAGACTAACTACCGAACTGCCTAACACCAATCACCCATTCCCCTGCATCTTCCCACTCCCCCATCCACCCCCTTGCATCCTTTTCCTCCATTCTGCCTCTACACCCTCCCCTGTCTCCTCCTTCCTCCTCTCTATCTCCCTATATCCACTCCTATTTCCCATTCCCTCACTGCCTCTTCCTTCCTCTCTACCTTCTCTATCTCTCATCCTTTTCTCCACCCTACACTGGTCATCCATTTCTCACCATTTCCCCTCATCGCCACCCTCTTTCTTCCTCTCTGTCTCCCCTTCCTATGCCTCCTTCTTCCTCCTCTCTCTACCCTTATTCTGCCCTCTCCTTCCTCCTCTCCATACCTCCCATGCTTCATTCTGCGTCTCATTCCCACATACTCACTCTGGTAATACTCCTCCTCCTCCTTCTTCTCCTCTTCCTCCTCCTCTTTCTCCTCCTCCTCCTCCCCCAAACTCACCCATGATAAAGAGACTCGAGGCTGTCTTGATGTACACTCCGTTCACCCAGGCAGGCAGGTCCTTCAGTTCGACCCCGTTCACCGTCACTTCCCGCTTCTGCTTGAGCCGGATAACCGTGCCGTCGAGCCGAATGGTAACCGACTTGGTGCACGAAGGGAACTGGCCGACGATGGAGGCTGGGAAGTTCATCTCCTGCGCGTGAGGGAGAGAGGGAGTGGTGAGGCTGGTTGATGATCGGTGTTGTTAGGTAGTTGGGTAGTTAAGTAGTTATTGAGGTAGTTAGGTTGTTAGGTAGTTAGTTTGGTAGTTTAATGGTAGTAGTAGTAGTAGTAGTAGTAGTAGTAAGCAGAGTAAGAAGAGGAAAAGGAAGAATGTAACAAGAAAAAGAACACAGGAACTTGAAAGCACAATAGGAGGAAGAAGAAGGAGGAGGAGGAGGAGGAGGAGGAGGAAGAGAGTGACGCTAGACGAAAAAAAGGGAAAGGTTAGGAGGAGAATAGGAACAGAAGACGTGACAAGAACATAATAGGAAGAGTGTTACAACGAGGAGGAGGAGGAGGAGGAGAAGGAAAAAAAAATGGTAAAGGAAGAACACAATGAAAGGAGGAGGAGGACGAGAAGAAGAAGGAAGTACAGGAGAAAAAGATGGAAATAATAGAAGAATAGGAAGATAAGGCCACAATGGGAAGAGCACGAAGAAGAGGAAAAAGAAAATAATGATGACGATGATAAGGAGGAGGAGAAGGCGGAACTGGAAAAGAGGAAAGAACAGCAGAGATTCGCGTGTGGCTGTGCGTGAGGGAAAGAGGGAGGAAAGAGAGAAGGGGAAGGAGGAAAGGAGAGAAAGAAGCGAGTGTGAGAAGGAAAGAAAAAGTGAGGATAATGATGATGGCAACAATTACGTCTTCAACTCCACCAGAAAAGAGGGAGGGAGGAAAAAAGAGAAAGCCATAGCGAGAGAGAGAGAGAGAGAGAGAGAGAGAGAGAGAGAGAGAGAGAGAGAAAACAATAACAACACTAAAAGCCTTACAATCCAATCGGACGGAAATTTCATAGACGACATAAAGAAAATATAGACGATTTGATTTCTTGTTTTGCTCCTTAAAATCAACACCTCCATTACCTTATTTGTTGATGGACACTTTTAAGAGGATATTATAGAAGGAAAGAGGAATTAAAGAGGAAAATATAAGAGGTAGGGGAAGAAAGAAAGCATTATAAGCGGTAGAAGAAAGAGGAGAGGCAATATAAATGCGATAGAAGAAAGAGGAATATAGAAAAAAGAGGAAGAGAAAAGAAAGAGGAATATGGAAGAAAGAGAAATATAGAAGAGAGAGGAATAAAGAAGAAAGAGGAAAGAAAATACATTAGAAAATTAAAAAAAGAAATGTGGTAGATGGAAAAAGAAAAGAAAAGTGGAATTAGCCGGTGAAAGAGGAAGAGGAAAAGTTTAAAAGGGAAATGAAGTAGGAAAGAAAAGGTCAAAAAGGAAATTGACGAAGCAAGAAAGAAAATTTTAAAAAAAGGAAAACTAATGAAGCAAAATAGATGTTAGGAAAATAGGAAAATGAAGCAAAAAAATAAAAAAAGGGAAAATAATGATACAGCAAAATAGATATGTTGGAAGAAAGGAAAATGAAGCAAAAAGTTCAAAAAGGGAAAAAATGATGGGGCAGGAAAATAAAGATGATGGGAAAATAGGAAAATGAAGCAAAAAAAGAAATTCAAAAAGGGAAAAAATGACGAGGCAGGAAAATAAAGATGATGGGAAAATAGGAAAATGAAGCAAAAAAAAGAAATTCAAAAAGGGAAAAAAATGACGAGGCAGGAAAATAAAGATGATAGGAAAATAGGAAAATGAATCAAAAAAAGAAATTCAAAAAGGGAAAAAATGACGAGGCAGGAAAATAAAGATGATAGGAAAAAGGAAAATGAATAAAAAAAGAAGTTAAAAAAGGGAAAAAATGATGAGGCAGCAAAATAAAGATGACAGGAAAAAGGAAAATGAAGCAAAAAAGAAGTTAAAAAAGGGAAAAAATGACGAGGCAGCAAAATAAAGATGACAGGAAAAAGGAAAATGAAGCAAAAAAATCAAAGAGGAAAAATAATGACGCAGCAAAATAAAGATGATAAGAAAAAGGAAAATGATGAAGCGAAAAAGAAAAAGGTCGATCTAAAAGGAAATGATAAAGCAAAAAGTAAAAGTTAACAGGAAAATGACGGAGCGAAAAAGATATGTTAGAAGCTTAAAAAAAGTAAAAAAAAGAAGAAAAAAAATACTAAAAAGGAACCATTATATCACTACTAAGAGTACATGATATATGGGTGACAGATAGATAGATAAGTAGATAGATAGACAGATAGACTAGGAAGGGTAAAAATTGCATTGATTGGTGAATCCGACGAAAACAAAAACAATAACAAATGTGTTTAAAGGAATAATAATAATAATAAAAAAAAATTGAAGAAAATAAATAAAAAGAGCGATGACTATTATATTTTTTCCTTTCCTCTTTTCATTTCGTTTTTTTAGGAATGTTGTGTTGTTGTTATTGTTGTTTTTGTTTTTGTTTTTGTGGTTGTTGATGATGATGATGATGTTGTTGTTGTCATTGTTGTTGTTGTTGTTGTTGTTGTCTGATGTCTTTCCTTCTTTTTTTTTCCTTTTACTGTATTTCTTATCAGTGGTTGACCCTTAATAAATGTAGGTGAATGCAGGTGAGAGCACACACACACACACACACACACACACACACACACACACACACACACGTATACACGCCTCGCGGTGCACAGGAAGGAAAGCCACACTCTTGACCTCAAAACTGGCAGCTCTGACCTTTGACCCCTCGTGTGTGTGTGTGTGTGTGTGTGTGTGTGTGTGTGTGTGTGTGTGTGTGTGTGTGTTAAACAAGATTTCAATAAACATTTAAATGGACGATAAAAAAATCAAAAAACACACGTGACACGTGAGGATAATCTCTCTCTCTCTCTCTCTCTCTCTCTCTCACTCTCTATATCTCTCTCTCTCTCTCTCTCTCTCTCTCTCTCTCTCTCTCTCTCTCTCTCTCTCTCTCTCTCTCTCTCTCTCTCTCTCTCTCTCTCTCTCTCTCTCTCTCTCTCATTAACGGATAAGAAAAGATGCGGCGAGAGAGAGAGAGAGAGAGAGAGAAAGGGAGGCTGACATACGTAATGGAGCAAAACAAAGGTGACTCAAGTATTGTGTCTGTGTAGTTCCCGAAAGAGAATCGAATCATATATAACTCTTCCTCAATTCCCTCATATTTATAGTTCCTTTCTCCCTTCCTCTCCATAATCCTCCTATTCTTTTCCTCTCTCCCTTTTTATTCTCTCGCTTTCCTCCGGCACTCCCAGTTAGGTTTTGCGAATAATACATAGATCTTCTGGTCACTAACTTAATCTCTGTTTAGTTACCCCGTTAAAAAGACGAAATGAAAAAGACCACAGATTCATCCTTTCTCTCTCATGTATACCTTTGCATTGTTTTATTATTTTGTCTGCCAATAATACGTAAAATATCCTGGTCACTAACTTAAGCTTTCTTTAGTTACCCCGTTAAAAAGACGAAATGAAAAATGCCTCAGATTCATCCTTTCTCTCTTACGTATACTTTTGCATTGTTTTATTATTTTGTCTGCCAATAATACGTAAAATCTCCTGGTCACTAACTTAAGATCTCCTTAGTTACCCCGTTAAAAAGACGAAATGAATAAGGCCTTTCTCTCTCATGTATACCTTTGCAATGACGTGATATCGCTACTTTATCAATTAACGCAAGTGGTGTGTCATTTATTTGGGTATGGCGTGTTATCTCCTTATTTTTCCGTTATGCATTCTTAGTTGTTACTCATCCACTTACTCACTCACCCAGCCAGTCATTCACTCTTTCGTTTCCCACTACTCCTCTTCCACTCTCCCCTCTTCCATTCTCTTCTTCTCTTCTCTTCTCCTCTTGATCCGTTTATGTTAGCCTCGAACTTTAGCCACGCCCTCCAATAAGATTTCAACCTCCAATACGATCTCACCTCTCCCAGCATCTCTCTTTCTCTTTAACTCACTCTCACTTCCATTCTCTCTTCCTCTTCATCAATTCATCAACTCATCAATTCGTTTATGTTAGCCTCGAAATATAGCCACGCCCACCAGTAAGATTTCAACCTCCAATACGATCTCACCTCTCCCAGCATCTCTCTTTCTCTCTCACTCACTCACTTCCATTCTCTCTTCCTCTTCATCAATTCATCAACTCATCAATTCGTTTATGTTAGCCTCGAAATATAGCCACGCCCACCGGTAAGATTTCAACCTTCAATATGATCTCACCTCTCCCAGCATCTCTCTCTCTCTCTCTCTCTCTCTCTCTCTCTCTCTCTCTCTCTCTCTCTCTCTCTCTCTCTCTCTCTCTCTCTCTCTCTCTCTCTCTCTCTCTCTCTCTTCCACTCTCTCTTCCTCTCCTCACGACTCACATTACACCGTTTAAGTTAGCCTCGAAATTTAGACACGCCCACCAATATGATTTCAATAATAAGATTTCACATTTCCCAGCATCCTTTTCTCTCTCTCATTCACTCTCACTTGTACTTCAATCCTCACTTCCACTCTCATTTCCTCTCCTCTCAATCTACAACACACCGTTTACGTTAGCACCGAAATTAGGCCACGCCCACCCAAGTTCCTAGCCTCCAATAAGATTCCACCTCTATCACAGTATCCACCAATGACATGCAGGGTGATTCGTAGGGGGCGTGGCCTTTTGCTTGTGGGTTAGCCAATGATATGGAGTCTCAGGGATAAGTGGGAGGGGCTTAGTTGCGCGGTTAACGTGGATGGAGTCTAGCTATTTATTACTGCTGTTATTTTTACTCTCATTGTATTTTTCACTTTTATTCACTCGACTCTCAATTGTATTCTTCAAACTCTCACTTTTATTTCCTGGATTCTCAATTTCACTCTTTTTTTTCTTCATCTTCTTGTTCTTGTTCTTCTTGTCCTTGTTTTCCTTGTTCTTTTTCTCTTTTCTCTTCTTCTTTTTCTTTCTCTCTTTCACCTCTTCCTCCTTCACTCAGACTTCACTCTTTCTTGTTCTTCTTCATCTTCTTCTTCTTCTTGTTCTTCTTGTTCTCTTTCTCCTTCTTTTTCCTTCTCACTTTCTTTCCTCTCTTCCTCCTTCTCTTCCTCTCTATTCTAGTCGTTCTCCTCACCCACCTCCTGCTCTCAATTCCACTCTCCCTCCTGTCATTTCCACTCCCACTGCTGTTTCTTCCCTTTTCAATATGCTCTCAATTCCACTCTTCCTCCTGTCATTTCCACTCCCACTGCTGTTTCTTCCCTTTTCAATATGCTCTCAATTCCACTCTCCCTCCTGTCATTTCCACTCCCACTGCTGTTTCTTCCCTTTTCAATATGCTCTCAATTCCACTCTCCCTCCTGTCATTTCCACTCCCACTGCTGTTTCTTCCCTTTTCAATATGCTCTCAATTCCACTCTCCCTCCACTCATTTCCACTCTCACTGCTGTCTTTTCCCCTCTCTGTATGCTCTCGCTTCCACTCTCGACTCTCATTTCCTCTCTCTCGACTCATACGTCCTCCACAGCTCGTCTTTCTTCGCGACCCGCCCTTCCCTTCCTTCAATAGTACATTCTTCCACCCTTTTTCCCCCTCCGTCCCAGCTGACACTCACCTTGTACGCTTCCCACCAGCCCATACCACTCCCTACATTGTTAGGTTTTGTTCTATTCTACCTGGGCCGACACCTGGAGGGAGGAAGGGAGGGAGTGTGTGAGTGAGTGAGCAACCCTCGAACCCTTCTCTTCTTGTTCTTGTTTACGTTGTTTTGCTGTTGTTGTTTGTTTTTCTTTTGTCTTGTTGTTGTTCTTCTTCTTCCTCATCTTTTATATTCTCTACTGTTAACTCGTATTCTCTTTTTGTTCTTGTTTTTTGTTGTTTTGTTGTTGTTTTCTTTTTTGTTCTTCCTTTCTTTCTTTCTTTCTATCCCTTCTACTGTTCTTCTTTTTGTTTTTTTGTTTTTGTCGTTCCTTTTGTGTTGTTTTTTTGTTGTGGATCTTCTTTTCTCTTGATTCTTTTTGTCATTTATTTTATTTTGCTTCTTGTTCTTGTTCTCTTTCTTCTCATCCATTATTATTGTCATCCTTTCTTCTTCTTTTTTTCTCCCCTTTCTTCTTTTTCTTAATCTTCTTGTTCTTCTTGTTCTTCATTTTCTCCCTTCTCATTTTTCTCTCTTTTCTTCTACTTATTTTTCTTAATCTTCCTGTTCTTCTTGTTCTTCATTTTCCGCCTTCTCATTTTTCTCCCTTTTCTTCTTCTTCTTTTTCTTAATCTTCTTGTTCTTCTTGTTCTTCATTTTCCGCCTTCTCATTTTTCTCCCTTTTCTTCTTCTTTTTCTTAATCTTCTTGTTCTTCTTGTTCTTTATCTTCTGCCTTCTCATTTTTCTCCCTTTTCTTCTTCTTTTTCTTAATCATCTTCTTGTTTTTCATCTTCTCCCTTCTCATTTTTCTCCCTTTTCTTCTACTTATTTTTCTTAATCTTCCTGTTCTTCTTGTTCTTGATCTTCTGCCTTCTCATTTTTCTCCCTTTTCTTCTTCTTTTTCTTAATGATCTTCTTGTTCTTCATCTTCTCCCTTCTCATTTTTCTCCCTTTTCTTCTTCTTTTGCTTAATCTTGTTCTTCTTGTTCTTCATCTTCTGCCTTCTCATTTTTCTCCCTTTTCTTCTTCTTCTTTTTCTTAATCTTCTTGTTCTTTATCTTCTGCCTTCTCATTTTTCTCCCTTTTCTTCTTCTTTTTCTTAATCATCATCTTGTTCTTGATCTTCTGCCTTCTCATTTTTCTCCCTTTTCTTCTTCTTTTTCTTAATCTTCCTGTTCTTCTTGTTCTTCATCTTCTGCCTTCTCATTTTTCTCCCTTTTCTTCTTCTTTTTCTTAATCATCATCTTGTTCTTGATCTTCTGCCTTCTCATTTTTCTCCCTTTTCATCTTCTTTTTCTTAATCTTCTTGTTCTTCTTGATCTTCTTTCTCATTTTTATTTTCCTCCACTTCCTCCTCCTCCTCCTTACTCTATTCGTCCTCTGCATCCTCATCCTTCTCCTCTCCCTTCTAGTCGTCTTCTTCACTCTCCTCCTCTTCCTCCTCCTTTCTCTCCTCCTTTCAACTTTCCTCTTCACGAGACTCATGCTTTCAACCGTACTTCATTTATCTCCCCCAAAAGAGAGTTCACCAGCGCCATTGCATTCATTTCCTCTCTCGTTTAGTAATTATAGAGGGCAGAGGTGTGTGTGTGTTTACGTTATGACTCTCTCTCTCTCTCTCTCTCTCTCTCTCTCTCTCTCTCTCTCTCTCTCTCTCTCTCTCTCTCTCTCTCTCTCTCTCTCTCTCTGAAAAGCGTATCAGTCAAGGACGCAATCATTTAATAATCCTAATACCAATACTGATATGACTTTGTAACCTAATATCTTCGAAACGAGCCAACTCAAATCTCTCTCTCTCTCTCTCTCTCTCTCTCTCTCTCTCTCTCTCTCTCTCTCTCTCTCTCTCTCTCTCTCTCTCTCTCTCTCTCTCTCTCTCTCTCTCTCTCTCTCTCTCTCTCTCTCTCTCTCTCTCTCTCTCTCTCTCTCTCTCGCGACAGAGTGACTGACTGGCTCGATGGTGTAACTCGCCTTCTCCTCCTCCTCCTCCTCTTCCTTCTCCTCCATCACCATCGACATCTCCTCCTCCTCCTCCTCCTCCTTTACAATCACCTACAGTTCCACACCCAGTCCCACTAACACCTCAGTCGCGGCCTAACCTCGCAAGGGGGCGGACGCGTTACGGGCGCTCTCACCTCCATCAGTGGCTCACCGCGTGGCGCACAAAGAGAACGAAAACGGAACTGATTGTCGCTGTTGTTGTTCTTTGGTGTTACGGAAAGAGAGATAATTCGATGTCCGTCGCTGCTGCTGTTTGAAGACCTAAGAAGAATGGTTGCACTTGTGATTTCTTAACTAGTTTTACGTGTTACTTAACTTGACTTAGAGAGGAATTTAAGCAAACGTGTGCGACTTGTAAGTTATGAAGACTCGGTTACTTGGATACTTCTAAATCTGACTCTGCAACGGTTGAACTTAAACGACCTTGAAGGTGTATTTTTAAAGGGCCCTGCAAGAGTATATTTAAAGGGCCATCTGCAGCGTGCCTCTCCAAAGGGGTTTGATAGAAGAGGCTGCGAGTGAGGGAGTGAGAAGGGAGGGAGGGAGGGAGGGGAGAGGAGAGGAGGGAAGGATGGAGAGCAGCAAGAAAGTGGAGTGCGAGGTGGGGGACGTCCATCATGTTCTCTACCACAGCTCCGCCAGCCTCCACCAAGTTCTACGCACGCGAGGTGGGTCCACGCGCACAAACACATATATATACACACACAAAAAAAAAAAATAAATAAATA